>NC_045452.1:29672025-29689180 GCF_002776525.5 Piliocolobus tephrosceles | reverse complement strand
GTGTGTGTGTGTGATTGGTGTGTGTGATTGGTGTGTGTGATTGGTGTGTGTGTGATTGGTGTATGTGTGTGATTGGTGTGTGTGTGATTGGTGTGTGTGATTGGTGTGTGTGTGTGTGTGTGATTGGTGTGTGTGTGTGATTGGTGTGTGTGATGTGTGTGCGTGTGCGTGTACACTTGTATTTTTCATGTGTGGGGTCCACTGAGCTGCTGCTTCTGAGAGTTTATCATTTTCATCAAACTTAAACAATTTTTGGCCCTTTTCACCTCAAATTTATTTTTGAACTTCCACCCCTTCTCCAACACAAATTTACATAGTTTAAACTGCTTAATATTGCCCCTAGCTCAATTAGGCTCATTTTCTTTCTTTTCTTCTCTCATTACTTCATTTTGCATGTATTCTATGTCTGTCTTCAAGTTCACTGATATTTTCTACTATAGTCTCAAATCTGTTATTAATCCAACCCACTGAAACACTCATATCAGATACACGTTTAGCGTTTAGAAGATTCATTTCATTTTTATATATCCCTTTTTTAAAAATAATTGGGCATATTTGTGGTAGGTGTTTTAATGTGCTTCTTTTCGACTTTTATCATTTTTGTAGTGCCTGGGATTGATTTATTGACTTTTTTCTTGATTGTGTGTCACATTTCCTGGCTTTGGGGGATGTTTAGTCATTTGATTGAATGCCTGACATGGTAATGTGTGCTGTCTTCCTTCAGAGAATGTTGGGCCTACTCTACTTTGCAGAAAATCAAGTTATTTGCAGACCAGTCTGATCCATTTAGGTTACATTTTAGGCTTTGCTGGGGATGGTGGAGAGGAACCTTCAGTACAGGGATAGTTCCACCTGACTGCTAAGGTGTGGCTCCACAGAGCCTTCCACTGAATACCCCAGGCTGGTTGGAGCTTGAATGTCTTCCTCCCCCAATGTGAGTTCTCAGAAATGTTAATAATGTTAATGTCCTCAGGCATCCTTTGCCTGGCTCCATGAAGCTGCGCTCTAGGCATGCATGACTAGTACTCAGCCAAGACTCAGGGTGACTCCCATATAGACTCCTGGGCACTTTTTCTGCTTTTTTCTATAGCACTTCCCTGCAAACTTTAGACGCCTCAGCCTTTCGCTGACTTAATTCTGACACTCCCAGACTCTTTTGCATTTCTCATGACCACATCCACATAGCAGGAATTGTCTTCGGGAAGAAATATGGCACATGTGAGACTCGCCTTTACTTCTTCTCTTTGAAATCACAGTCCTGGGCTGCCTGTTGTCCAATATTTGGAAAGAGTTGTTTCGAATGTTAAGTTTTCAAATTTCTACTTACTTTTATATGAGAAATTAGGTCTAATCCTTGATATTCCATCCACAGGAAGCAGAAGTATTGGTGTACGCTGTAGGCGGAGTCCATGTATGTGCTTTAAAATGTTTTCTTTGAACTGTAGCTTTCTACATCATACTTTTAGTGAGTATAGAATGTATCCAGCGTTTTTACTGCATCGAACAAGATGATCAAATGTATGATATTCTCTTTATTCTATCACTGCGGTGAACTACGTTAGCTGACTTCTGAATGGTAATCCAAGGTCACACTGCTGGAAAAATCCAACTTCATGTTATATTGTACTATTTAGATTTTGCTATATTTGAATTACTAATATTTTGCTTAGAGTTTTTCATCTAAGTCTGAGAAACGTGCCTGTAATTTCCCATTCTTGTAAAGCCCTTGTCAGGTTTTGGAAACATGGTTATGCTGACCTTATTAACTAACTTGATGGTATTTTCTTATTTTATGTTCCCAAGATGATGTTGCAAAAGTTTTCTGTTATTTCTTCCTTATATTTGTTCCATTTTATAAGTAAAACTATGAGTTCATAGAGATTTGAAAAAAAAAATAGTTTAAATAGGCTGGGCGTGGTGGCTCATGCCTGTAATCCCAGCACTTTGGGAGGCCGAGGCGGGAGGATCACCTAAGGCCAGGAGTTCCAGACCAGCCTGGCCAACATGGTGAAACCCCTTATCTACTAAAAAAAAAAAAAAAAAGAAAAAATTAGCCAGGCATGGTGGTGGGCGCCTATAATCCCAGCTACTATGGAGGCTGAGGCAGGAGACTTGCTTGAGCTGGAGAGGCAGAGGCTGCAGTGAGCCAAGATCACACCACTGCACTCCAGCCTGGGAAACAAAAGCAAAAAAAAACTTAGTCTCAAATAAAAATAGTTCAAATAATTTAATAGATGCATAAATATTAAAATATTCTATTTCTTTTTAGTCAGTTTTAGTAAGTTTTGTGTTTTGTAGAAGTGTCCATTTCATCTAAATTTTCATATCAATTTTAAAAAGCTGTTTATAATTTTCCCTATGCCTTTTTTGTATCTATTGGATCTACAGTGATTATTCCTCTCTCTTTTCCAAAATTAGCGATTCGTGCCTTCTCACCTTTATTCCTTAGTTTTGCTAAGAGTTTAATGATTATCTTATTTTGGGGATATTAGCTTTGCTTTCATTGATTTTCTTTGCATGTTTGTATTTTTAAATTTTAATTTCTTAACTTTTATCTTCTTATCATTGTTAGTTTCTTCTTCCTACTTTATTTGGTATTAATTTGTTGTGCTTTTCCTTTGATTTTTAAATATTCATATTCAGATGAATAGATATGTATCTAGGTAAGTGCAAAACTGAACTCTGGTCTTTTTTGTATGCAGTGTTATGCAGTGTTCTATATGTGTCATTTAGACTGTTTGCTAATCATATTCAAATCTTCTGTATCTACATATACGTATCTCTATTTAGACATCTTAACAGTTGTTTCAAGTATCTATTTCTAGAGCTAAATATAGATATGAATATCTAAGCATAAATATCTAGATATAGGCAGGTATCTAGATATGGGTCCAGGTGGATGGGCATAAGTTTCTTTCTAAGCACAGACTTAGCTGCATTCCACACATTTGTACCTTATATTTGTACTATCATTTAATTCAACATATTTCTGTTTCATTTTCAATGTAATGTTTTTCTTTTATTCATGACTATTTAGAAGGGTATTGTTTATATCCCAAATATTTAGCATTTCCTGGTCACCTTCCTGTTCATACTCAAAAGTATGTCAATTCTTTGAGAAATTCTGGACTTGCTTTCTGCCCCAGCTGTAGTCAGTGTTTGCAGATGAGCCGGGTGCACTTGAAAACTATGAGTACGTCATTGCTACAGGCAGCCTTCTGTGTATCCCACTCAGGCCATATGTGTTGACCTTGTTGAAATCCTCTGTATTCTTATTTGTTCGCTTATTTGATTCATGATTGAAATAACTGTGTTAAATCTTCCACGATGATTTCTGCCTTATGTATTTGATCCTTTTATTGGTGAATGTTGCTGTATTTTTGTGAAACTCTGTGATTAGACACTAGCAATTCAATATTTTTACCACTGCCTTGTGAGTTAACTCTTTCACCATTATGGAAACAATCCCTTTATATTCCTAATAAATGTTCTTGCCCTAAACCCTACTTCGCCTGTGTTCTGTTCTATCAGCTTTCTCAGTTATTACGGTGAGACAGGTAAAGCACTCCATCGTTTTACTTTTAACCTTTCATATGTAATGTGTGTTTTTTGTAAACATTCTATGTTTACGTTTTACTTTGTTTTGGTTTTTATCCAGCCTGACAATGTTGGCATTTTAATTGCTGCTTTTAGCTCCTCTACATTAAAAGTAGTTGCTGACATGTTTGATTTTGTGTCTACTATTTTTTTTTCCACACATTCTATTTCCTTTTTAACTAGCCTCTTGCTTTCTTTTGAATTAGTTAAATATATTTCATCATTCTTCTTTCCCCCTCTAGCTTTTTCCCTATACTTTTTCCCTATATATAGGCTTTTTCCCTATAAATTTAAAATTAAATTGTTAATTTTAAACAATTAAATTAATTTAATTTCATTGTTTACTTCTTAGGGTCAAATTTAATACCGTAACACCTCTGAGAAAACGCTAGACCCTCGTAGCCCTTTAATTGCATGCGACCTCCTTCTACCTCATGTTTTATTATTTATGTATCTCGATGACATATATACAGTATCAAACAACATAGCCCAAAATGAGGATTACAATAGAAGATTACTACAGTTATAATTGTTATTACAGCAATAACAACAACACAGAATAACCAATTAGTATATGTCAAGTATGGTTCTAAATATTTTACATGAATTATTTTATTTCTTCCTTGCAGCCAACGTATGGTATAAATACCATTATATTCCCAATTTACATACAAAATAAGTAAGGCACAGAGAGGTTAAGACATTTTCTTCAGGTCACACAGTTGGCAGAGCAGAGATTTGGAACGAGGCCGTCTGGCCTGACTCCAGGTTCTCATCCCCTGGCTCTGCCACCTCCCATGAGCCCCAAAGGCTGAAAACTCATGATGTGCTGAAGATTCCAATTTTGAAATATGGTCTTGGGTATACTGGGAAGTTCATGGAACCAATTTTCTAACCAAGATGATACCTCTATACAGTCCTGCTGTAAGTCCGAAAATATAAAATGCAAACATTTACTAACCACATTTATATGCAATCATAGTTTTAAAATAGAGAGTTTAATGACAGCAAAAGTTATCTCTAAGCCCTGTCCTTATTGCACTGACCATCAACGGAAAGACTTTCATCACAACTTTGACCTGTAGCTTTTAATTGCAGTTGTCCTTAAGCAGGACCTGCTAAGGAAAGAAGAGCATTCCAGGAGTCATCTTGGTCTGGATGGTCCGAGACAGCTCTCTGAAGGCCGTGACGCTGCCAGGGAGCCCTGGGTGGGAGGCGAAGAGCCATCGGTTGAACTGGCCTATGCGAGGGATATAAGGCTGGAAGGACCTGGCCCATTTGGGAAAAGGGAGGAAGGTCAACTAATTGCTGGCGCCATGTCCAGAGGAAAACATGGAGCAAAATGGAGGAAAATTTAGCAGGGGCCAGGTCAGGCAGGACAGTCCAGGCCAGGCTACAAATCTGAGATTTAACTGAGGAATAAAGGAAAGCTCTTAAGAGATTACAAGACAATAATAGCATGATTCGAATTGTTGAATTCTGTTTTTAAAAAGATCTTCCTGACTATATTATAGAAAATAGTTTAAGGAGACTCAGAGGTGAAGCAGTCGGTGGCCCCAGAAAGTTGGTTTCCCCAGTAAGGAGTCAGGGTGGCTTAGAGTAAGGTGTTGGCAGTGGTGATGGAGAGAAGAACCGTGCAAGAAAAGATTTGGGAAGGAAGTATTGACTGTATTGAGTAATCGAATCTGAGCTTTAAGGAGAGGTTCGTGTGAAAAACCCTCTCTAGTTTTTGGCATAAGCAACAGGGAAGCGGGAGGATATTTCTCCAGGAAGGTGAGCCTGGGTTTCAAAGGAAAGTCTCTAAGTTTGTGACAGATTGAGTCGATGCTACTTGGGAGGCATCCAAGTGGAATTTTCTACTAGGCAGCTGCAAACACCTGTTTGGAGCTCATGGGAGAGACCTGAGCCAAACATAGACATTCAGGAGTTGCAAGTGCAGAGACTGTAATTTAAGCCGTGGGAAACAAGGGACTGTCTCAGAGTCAGAAGTGGATGCAGGAGTGTGACGATACCAGCAACCTGAGAAGATCAAACTCGTCCTTTCATCTCGGGTCAATGGCTACGGCCACTAATCAGCGTCACCTCTGGGTATCTTCCTGCTATTTTTTTTTTCTTGGTACTTCTTGAGGATGAAGGACTAGGGCACATTATTTTATCCATTCTTCCTTAACTCCTCAGCCACCCCTTCCTGAAACATTCCAGCATCCAATTTGTCTCCCGAACTGAAAGGTTTTACAGCCATCTGCTCGTGTCCACCCCATGGCCCCTAGATTTATACCCCAAATCCAGACACCCTTTTCCTTTACAAGAACTTCTGTGTTAGGCTCCTAAAAAGCTCGCCACTTCCAACCTTCTTCATGCCTTGCCGCCAGAATTCTCATCCTTAGATCAAAACAAGCCACGCCTTCCTCTGCTCCAACACCTCCGTTGCCAACTACTTAAAGCCCACAGGGTCTGTTACTTTCCGAGTGCTCTGCACCCTCCTCCTCCTCCAGTCCATCTTCCTCTTTTCTCATTCAACAATTACCATCTGCCAATCAGCACAGCACGGTTCCACCTACACATCTGGCTCTTTTGTGCCTCTGAGTCTTTGCCTAATTTGTTCCCTATGCTTGAAATGCTCTTCCTGACTTTTTCAGACCTAATGCCAAGTGCTGGGCACGTGTCTAAATTCTACCACCCCCAGCTCTGGGCTCACAGGAAGAACATATTTCACACTCAGGACATCCACGTGGGGCTTGTGATCACCTCTGACCAACAGGACAGAAATAATATGACTCTTCCATGGCCTGCCTTACAACAAAGCTCCACGTCCATCCTCCCGCCTCTGCCTCTTCCATGGCAACCCTGGAGGCTGTGTGTTGAAACTAGCTCCATCCCAGGAGGATGGAAGGAACCCTGGTCCCTGAATAGCTGCATAGAGGACTGTCCACTGCCTCTACCCATCAACTATTTGGTGTATGATGTAAGCGGATCAATTCTTTTTTGTGCCAAGCATCTAAGAGTTTATTACTTGTCACCACAACACAGCATCCACACCCTGACCGATGTATCTATTTTCTTCACCTCTCAAACTTCTATTCACCCTGCAGATGCCAAAGGAGTCACACTGCTCTGTGAGCAAACCTCCCAGCTCTCCCGGTTTCTCTTCCTTTGCTTCTTTTTGCTCAGGGAGTTTTTTTAAAATAGCCTTCAGGCCAGGCACGTTGTCTCAAGACTATAATCTGAGCACTTTGGGAGGCCAAGGTAGGTGGGTCATGTGAAGCCAGGAGTTCGAGGACAGCCTAGCCAACATGATGAAACTCTGTCTCTACTAAAGATACAAAAAAAAAAAAAATTTAGCCAGGCATGGTGGGTCGTGCCTGAATCACTTGAACTCGGGAGGTGGAGGTTGCAGTGAGCCGAGATCATACAACTGCACTCCAGCCTGGGCAACAGAGCGAGATTCTGTCTCAAAAAAACAAACAAAATAGCCTCAAACCCGTTGTTTAACTCTTTATGTCTATCTCTTCTTATAGGACGCAAAACCCCGAATGGCAGGGAAGTGTCTTCAGCTCCTTTACCTGCAGATCCTCAGTGCTCAACTCACTTCTCTCCACAGAGCAGCTGCTGTGGCCTACAGAGGCGCTAGGGAAGTGGGCATCTGTGGTTTGATTTGCCGAAAAGCCTCCTGCCTCTGATTCTCTGCTTTGGTGCCTACAGGGAAGCAGGAGCCCAGGAGAGTCAGAGTGACACCATTTTAAGTTCAGCTCCATCTTGTACCTTTTTTTTTTTTTTTTTTTTTTTTTTTTTGAGATGGAGGGTCCTTTTTGCTCCTGTTGCCCAGACTGGAGTGCAGTAGTGTGATCTCAACTCACTGCAACCTCTGCCTCCCAGGTTCAAGCGATTCTCCTGCCTCAGCCTCCCAGGTAGCTGGGACTACAGGTGCCCACCACCACATTCAGCTAGTTTTTGTATTGTTAGTAGAGACGGGTTTCACCACATTGGCCAGGCTGGTCTTGAACTCCTGACCTCACGTGGTCCACCTGCCTTGGCCTCCCAAAGTGCTGGGATTGCAGGCGCGAGCCACCACACCCAGCCTTCTGTCTTGAAACTCGCCAAGGCACATTCCTTGCCAGTCACCACCCATGGTCCTCAGATGCTGACAGCTAAGGAAGCAGCTTGCTAATGCCTACAGGGACGAAACCCTCCAACAACAGAAAGTCCAGCTGTCCCAGTACCCGTAACAATATATGCTTTCAAGATAATTACAATTATGCTTCGATGTACTTACACACTAGAATGTCAAGGATAGTTTTCTTTACATTAATAAACTACTAAAATTTGTCATGCTGCCTGCCCATCCACCGATAGGACAGTATAGTTTAGTCTTTACATAAATAAGACTCCTACATAAGGAGATCTGAAGACAAAGATGGTGCATTCCTCTGCCTGCTTTCCGTGGATGCCCTCCTCTGTGATGAAATTGTTTTTAATAAACCATCTCGTCTCACTGCACTCCACAACTCACCTTGAATTCCTTTGCATGCAAGATCCAAGCACCCTCTCTTGGGGTCTGATTCTGACCCCTTTTCTGGTAACAGTGCCTCTGCCAGGGCTGTGAATTTCACTGTGTCCCCTCCCTACTCAATGGTCCATAGAAGCACGCAGGGGACCCATGCTGTCTGTCATAACCCATATTCCTCCTAGACATATGACCAAAGCAGCTCACGGGAAGCCTCCTCCAGCCCCATGACACACTGGAGAAACATGTGTTTCCCTGCTCATGAGCTGTCCCATGCTACCCCAGTGTTGTCGGTGGCCCTGTCCCCAGCAAAAGGAGGCGTCAAAGAATTGGGCTTGATCCCACAAAGAAGCAAAGATGATGGTGGTGAGACAGTCCCAGTAGCACAGTTTTAGTCTTGGAACCCCTGCTGTCTTCTCCAGGTATCTAAGAAAATGCTTCCCTCCCTTCCGCAAAGGCAGTCAGAGTCAGGTTATCTCCAACGCCGAGTGGGCCTGTTTGGATTTTGGAGGCAACACAGTCCTCATTTGGGTGTGTTGCTCCAGCCCGTTTATTGAGTGACCTGAAAGGCTGCCAGTTTTGAGTAGCGTCCAGAGCAGGAGAAAGCTCTGCAACAGGTCCAGGCTGCTGTGCAGGCTGCTCTGCCACTTGGGCCATGTGATCCAGCAGATCCAATGGTGCTTGAGGTGTCAGTGGCAGATAGGGATGCTGTTTGGAGCCTTTGGCAGGACCCCAGAGATGACTCACAGCAGAGGCCTCTAGGATTTTGGAGCAAAGCCCTGCCATCTTCTGCAGACAACTTCTCTCCTTTTGAGAGACAGCTCTTGGCCTGTTACTGGGCTTTGGTGGAAACTGAGCATTTGACTATGGGTCATCAAGTCACCATGTGGCCTGAACTGCCCATCATGAACTGGGTGCTTTCTACCCATCTAGCCATAAAGTGGGTCATGCACAGCAGAGTTCCATCATCAAATAGAAGGGGTATATATACGATCAACTCAAGCAGATCCTGAGGGAACAAGTTAGCTGAGGAAGTGGTTCAAATGCCCATGGTCTCCACTCCTGCTACCCTGCCTTGTCTCCCACAGCCTGCACTGATGGCATCATAGGGAGTTCCCTATGATCTCTCTCTCTCTCTCTCCCCCCCTCCCTCTAGTATTCCCCAAACATTGGAGATGGATAATGGACGCAGATGT
Source organism: Piliocolobus tephrosceles (assembly GCF_002776525.5). Taxonomy (NCBI): domain Eukaryota; kingdom Metazoa; phylum Chordata; class Mammalia; order Primates; family Cercopithecidae; genus Piliocolobus; species Piliocolobus tephrosceles. The sequence goes on along the minus strand of NC_045452.1, from coordinate 29,679,883 downwards.
GTTGAGAACCGCTTCTCAGCCCGATTTTCATGGTTGGCTGGTACCTCTGAATGCAAAGGCGGAGGGCGTAACACGCTGAGTTCTTGGCTGCCATTCTGGGAGAGGACACGTCCCACTTGAGTATGGGTTACCTGCACATTTGTACCAAGCTTTCCACTGAAGAGCAAACTCCTCCATGCTGGAGGACGGTGTTACTTCATGTTGGTTTTTGTGCTGTGTCCCTCGTTCACACAGTGGGACATTCCAGACAGGGAGGCCTAGATCTGAGTGGCTGGTGTATTGGGTTGTTATGAGCACAATAATGTGGGCGGGAGGGGCTGATGGTTCTGACCTCTGAGCCCCTGTTTTCAGAGAGCACAGGTAGTATTGTTCAGCATCCCGGTGTGAAAAGTATTTTTAAATGTACTGGGTGAGGAGTACAATTGTTATTCAGACATAGTCTATTTTCCCCCTTGAAAGACTGCCTCTGAACACTGAGTGATTTTCCTGCTCTTTTTCAGTAAATCAAAGGTTTCGCCATCATGTAAACCCTTGGGCGACAGAGTCTCCCTGTCTCCCCCTGATATTGTTCTATGAGATTTCGATGCTATCTTCGTTGCCAGCAGCCCTGACAAAGATGCATTGCAGACGGTTAGCCTCCCAGGTGAGATTAGATTGAACCCTCCTTATCTCTTCATTGTCGTTTTATCACTTTCCGGAGAAGCTCTGTGGTGAGGCCTTGCATTGTGGTTGCTGTTCTTAAAGGGAGCACTCCCTTTGTTAGGAAAATCTGACAGTTGGAAGCAGTGAGCTCCTGGCCCCTTGCCCTGAAGCAAGAGTGACCAGGCCTCTCTCCTGGGGGACGGCCTTCCCAGGCGGGGACATGGGCCCTAAAGTGAGAACTGAAGCATCGTCCACTCCCTCTTTCAGGCCACGTGGAGGGTTCGGTGAATGTCACGGGAACTCAGCTGTGCCCACCCCTGCTTTGTCACCCTGGTGCTTTGGGACACAGCAGAGTCCAGCAGAAACCACTGAAGTTTTGGGCTCACAGGGATTCCAGTTCAAGCCCTGGCTTCACCACCTACAAGTTTCAATTTTGGTCTAGGAACGGAACTTCTCTGAGTCTCGGTTGCTGTCATCAATATTATGTTACTGTCATCATTATTTATAGTACAATAATGACCTCTGGGACTCGATAAGTCTATTTGCGTGCCTGGCACAGTGTTAGGAGTCTATGCCTCTTATTTAATGCCACCATCCCAGGTGGGTAAATTAGTACCATCCCATTTCGTAGTTGAAGCAGCTGAGGCTCAGGGAGATTAACAATTTGTTCAAGACCCCACAGCTAACAAGTGGTGGTGCTGGAAGGAACCCAGGGTGGCTGCTCCAAAGCTGCCATCAGTCTGGGCATCTGCCAAGGTGCCGTCTCTACTGGGGCAGCCGCCACCTCCCAGCACCTGGAGAAAATGTAGCAGGCTGGTGTGTGGGGTGGGAGGTGGGGCTGTGTGGCTCACTCCGTACATGAAAAACCCGTGAGTGACAAATGCGTACGAAGCAGCGCTTCTCACCCGGCCGGCCGTCACTGTCTGCAGATCGCCTGGCATTCGCCTTCTCAGAACAATGAGTCTCAGGCCGCAGGGTTCTGAGGTTCTGTGCTGATGCGGTGGCTCAGCTTTGCTTGGGAGGTTTCAGAGGCTCTCCGTGAGCCGGGCACTGCACACTGGACACATGTTTATGTATTTAACACTTGTGGAAATCCTTTGAGGATTGAGGTCGCTAGTCATCCCTTCTGAGGGCGGCCTTTGAGGTGAATTTGCTCCAGCTGTTTTCAATCTTGTTCCAAAGCCCTGCAGGGAAAGGCTGAGTTCAGTCAGTCCCGGAGGGAGTGGAGCTGGGGGCATCAGGTATGGGCCTGGCAGAGCAGTGGGTGTGGAGGGACAGGTCCGGGGGAAGCCGCTGTGGGGCAGGAGGTTGGGCGGCTCGGGGCTCCTCAGCTTCCTCCCACCCAGCTCCTGCAGATGCCTCCGTGGCAGAACTCCCGGGTATGATCTGGACCTGCTGGAGTCCAGAGAGGCCAGACTGGTTTTCCAGTCTGCAAGGCCCAGCCTGAGGTGGGGGCTGATGCTTGAGATTCTGCACAGCTGACCTTCTCCAAGGTGGCTGGGGCCGTGGAGCCCCTGGCAGGGCACTGGGGGTCTCTACAGGCTGACCAGCTCTGCACCCACCTCGCTCCATCCCATAGCTGTGCTTTATCAGGACAAACTGCTTCTAGCTCCCAAGATGTCCTTGGGTCTGTGGCCTTCTCGCCCCACGCTCCCTATTCTGGCTGCGTGGAGCCCTCTCCCCGTCATTCCTCACTGGGTCAGTTCCTCCTCCTCCAAGTCTCTCATGGAACAATTATCTACGGAATGCTCGCCCGTTCCAGTCATCAGGATGCAGTGGGAGTAACGCAAGCAGCTGCCTCCACAGCCCGAATCCTCCAAAGCTCCTCACCCAGTCCAGTGCCTCCTGGCTGTAGGTAGGGCCAGAGCCAGCTCATCTCTGTGCCCCACAGCGAGCCTTGCTTGGAGCCTGACAAACCCTCCGTGAAGGTCTTTGAGTCCAATGGGGCCAGTCCTCAGCAGGCAACCCCCTGCTTCCTGAGAGCCGCACCATGCTCTAAGCTCGCTCTCTGCAGCCAAGCTCTGCTGAAGGTCTAGAAGGATGGCCAGGACCCATCCCAGATACCCAAGTGATCCAAGAAGGCCCCTGTGGGAAGTGGGGCTGGGCCAGGGGATGCTTTTGCACCTGCAAACTCAATGTGCAGCTGTGTCTTGGCAACTCCTGCCTGATGCTGCAGAGCCTGGGCAGCTCACCCGCCCCCGCCCATTCTCTACTTTCTTCCCACATGGACCTCTGTGTGTGACGCGTATATGTGAGTCCAGACACAAGTGCACTCTCCCGCAACACCTGTGCGGGCAGGTAGCAAAACCTCCGAGGAATGTGCAAGTGCCTTTTTTCAGCTTCTGCTCTGCTGACTACAATTCAATGTCCATGTCCAAATAGAGCAATGCCGTTTGCGCTTCCTTCCAGCCCTCCTCCAAAGAAGAAAGCTCTTTTTCCTCTTCCTCCCTCCTTCTCGCCATGGCTTCCCTCCTATGTGTAATAAGCTAGTGGTTACTTGCCGCAACCACCTTCTGTTTCCTAACCTGAATCAATTTTCTTTGCTTTTCTCTGTTCCCATTAATTGGGATTCAAAGGAACTTAAAAGGCTCGCACAGCAGCATTTACATTTGGAAGCTGTAAATCTCAGAAACTAACTTTCTCTCGGGATACACACAGGCACACACACACCCTCCCTGACCTGTGAACCGCACTTTAGAAATGACAAAGCCTCTTGGCAGTGACTGCCGCGTGTCAGTGTCCCCCCGCCCCGGGAGGGGGCAGGGCAGCTGTTCCTCTCATTTTCTGAATAAGAAGAGAGACCTCTTGTGTGTGGTGGCACAAGCCGGGGTGTGAGCCTTTCAACTCCCTGCTTTCCTCCTTCTGCCCGGAAACCCGGCTGAGAATTAGCAGCGGGGTAGAGCGCTTCCAGCTGAAGGTGGGATCCAACCTCCTCCCCTCTTAGTTCCTTGAGCTTAAGAGTTCCTTAAGTCCAGGAGCCTCTGGGACTATCGCACAGGTGCCCATTTCAGCAGCAGAGCTAGGACTTTGTTGAATGGACTTGAGGAAATGGTTCCTGCTCTGAGAATCTGCAGATGTAACAAGACCATCAACCAGCCCAGCCCACGGTGATGGACGCACGCCGTATCCCCGAGGCGGTCAAACTCCTTCAAGGACTGTCACAGCATTTTGTAGAAGGTGGAAACGGGATTGGAGATGCCAAGTGTTTTCTCTGAGGTCACACTACTGCTGCATCTCAGCTCAGCCATGGGGCCTGGGCCCGCCCTGCTCTGGAGTCCTTGCCCTTGAAGGGCAGCTCGGTAACCAGCAGCACAGGGCTCTCCTCCAGCTGTCCCCTCCTGCTCCTGCCTGGGCTGGTTTTTTCCGCCACGTGGAAATTCTGGCTTGCAGATTCCTTCCTGCAGCAGTCCTGCTCCACTCGGAGCCCTCAGCCAATCTGCTTCTCTCACAAAGACCCTCTGGGCAGCCGTGAGAGATGGCTACCCCTCCAGAGGGCCTTCCCTCTCCCACTGGACTCTGGTCATCGTTGGCATGTGTGTTGTTCACTGGCAGGCCTGTGTTCGCCCCCACTGTCTGTGCTGTGAGCTCCAGATGGCAGGGCCTGAGCCCGTCACCACCCCTCTACCTTTGTAGGGCTGTTTCATATACGGATGAGTTAATATATGTGTATCAGTCAGGGTTCTCCAGAAAAACCTCTCCCTCTGTCTATGTACCGAGAGATCTATCTACATATAGAGAGAAATTTATTTTAAGAAATTGGCTTGGCTGGGCATGGCGGCTCATGCCTGTAATCCCAGCACTTTTGGAGGCCGAGGCAGGTGGATTGCTTGAGCTCCGGAGTTCCAGACAAGCCTGGGCAACACAGCAAAACCCTGTCTCTACAAAAAACACAAAAGAATAACCGGGCAGGTGGCATGCACCTGTAGTCCCAGCTACTTAGGAGGCTGAAGTGGGAGAATCACCCGAGCTCAGAAGCTTGAAGCTGCACTGGGCCATGGTCATGCTACTCCACGCCAGCCTGGGTGGCAGAGTGAGATCCTGTCTCAAAAAAAAAAAATTAAATCACAGGATTGTGGGGCTGGCAAGTTTAGAATCTGGTGGGCAGGCGAGCAGGCTGGAAATCTGAAGAAGAGTTGATGTTACAGTCTTGAGTTTGAAACCTGCAGGCTGAAAACTCAGGCAGGCTTCCTATATTGTGGTCTTGAAGCAGAATTTCCCTTCAGGAAATCTGTCTTTGCTCTTAACACCAACTGACTGGATGAGGCCCATCTATACGATGGACAGTAATCACGTTACTCAAAAGCTACTGATTTCAGTGCTCAGCACACCTGAGAAATGCCTTTACCGTAACACCAGGACTGGTATTTGACCAAAGAACTGGGCACTGTGACCCAGCAAAGTGCACACATAAAACTTACCATCTCAACAAATGAAACCGTTAGAATAGGGTGTGGCAAATAGGGCACATTCAGTAATTGTAGCCATTATTAGCTATCAGCAAGTGAATACTCAATGTCTACTGAATCACTTAACAGATTTAATAATTTTTAGAGTTCAAAGAATTATTTTTTGACATGGAGAACCTGATACAAACTTCGCACAACGTTGTATGGCATTTCAGAACATCCGAAGACTTGTTGAACCACAGGGTTCCATCTGAGTAGAGAACTCATTCAGGTCCCCCTGGTTTTAATTTCTATGATGTCATTATTTTATTAGTCTTCTTAGGCAAAACAAAAAATGTTGTTTGCCTTTTTGTAATAAAGTAACACCTAGGAAGCTATGAGATTATGAGCATATTTGAGGATTTCTATTTGGAGTCATTTTATATTCATGCACTTTAATTAGAAAGCGTGTAGCTACCTGGCTGGAGGTTTATCTCAGCCGGCTTGATACATTCTCCGTGGTTATGAGCAAGGAAAGTTGCCTGGAGAAAGCCTATTTTTACAGAAGGTAGGTTTTCATTTTATCTTTTCACAAAGATAAAATAATTGTGGTGAGATGGACAGAGAGATGCCTGCCTTTTTATTTTCCTTTTTCAGGCTTGTTGTAGTAGACTCCTAAAAAAGTCAAAACAAATCACCCATTTTGATATGTTTATTATACTTTTTCTCATATTTATTGAGAGAAAACACTTTGTTTTTAACCTCAAGAATTACACGGGCAAATTTCCACAACAGATGTTTACTAAGAAAGTATGGTACTGACATATTCCAGAATAACGGCTTTTACTAGATGAGTGGTTGATGGCACTTGGAGTTGGCATGGCGAAAATGGGCCTTTCTAACCAGTCAGATGGTCCTCCAAAATGCACAGAGGCAATTTGGGAATTATGTAATATTGTTGGAACCACTGCAGCACTTAGAATAAACAAATGCTTGCTTAAATTAGACAGAATTTATTTTTTTACCAGTCATTTGTGGACATTTCATAAAACATTTCACACATCTGGATAACTCTTCCTCATTCTGATTATATTCCTTAGCTCAAGATGAAGGCTTTGCGTGACTCTAAGACTCCTTTGAAATGGATAGGAACGCACCATTATTCTTTGGAAACTTTAGCGATCCTCAGGACTTGTACAGAAACGAGCAAATTCTAGATCCGTTTCAATCACAATGCTAAAGAGTGAAATAAAACAGTGAGGAATTCTGGTGGGGCTTGAACCAAAGAGGTCTGAAATCTCTGAAAACTGTACTTGTATTAAATAGTTGAATTTTTATGCTGTGCACATTGTACATTTTGTAAATAGGTCTTTAATATAATTTACTGAAACACAGCCTAATAACTGCAGAGGATACACGGGACCAGATATACTGAGCAAATTCTGTGCTTTTTCTCATCTGATAATTTTATTATGCTCTATTATGTGTACATTTATGAGAAATCTCAAATCACTTTTTTTTTTTTTTTTGAGACGGAGTCTCACTCTGTTGCAAGGCTGGAGTGCAGCGGCATGATCTCGGCTCACTGCAACCTCCGCCTCCCAGGTTCAAGCAATTCTCCTGCCTCAGCCTCCTGAGTAGCTGGGACTACAGGCACACACCACTATGTCAGCCAATTTTCGTATTTTTAGTAAAGACAGGGTTTCACCACATTGGCCAGGATAGTCTCGATCTCTTGAACAGTGATCCTCCCACCTCGGCCTCCCAAAGTGCTGGGATTACAGGCGTGAGTCACCGCGCCCGGCCTGGATACATTCTTTTAATAGAGAAGGGGGTCTCACTATGTTGCCCTGGCTGGTCTCAAACTCCTGAGCTCAAGTGATCCTCCCACCTCGGCCTCCCAAAGTGCCAGGATTACAGGCGTGAGCCACTGCCCACACTGCCTGACTTGCTTTCTGACGCTCTTACTCGAAGTTTATGCGTGGTCCCCAGGGCCTCCCTGATCACAGGCCAGAGCCTCGCCTGCCCTGCTCAGCACCGCCCACAGACCCAACCTCCCTGCATCCTTGCTCTCTTTGTTTTACCTGAATTTCTAGAAATCTAATTCAATTTTCACTATCCAGTTATTTTTTTTTTCCTAAATGCAACCTAAGTGTGACTCACACCAGCAATAAGTTGAGCTCGTATACTAGGAGATTTGTCCCTCAATTTATCCTCCTGACTCACCCAGAATGAAAAGGCATAGCTCAGAGACCACCCTAACTCCAGCAGGGAAAGTGGCTCACCCATCTCTCCCTGGAGTTGTGATGTGGCTGCCAGGACAGAGCCCGGGAGAAGGAGGGCATGACTCAGCACCTGCCTGCTGCTGCCGGAGCCTGACTGGAGGATAAGCTAAGCAAACTTCGGTGAAATCACTCTTATTCTGAGAGGAGACTGGGATTCTACATGAGGCAAACTGTCAAGTGGTTGGAAGCACCCAGGAGTGTGTCATCCTTAATTCTGCACCTTCATGCATGTGCCCAGCACCGTCCTGCTCAGCAAACCACGCCAGCAGGTTGCTCATCTCACTCTCCAGGGAGAGTGTTCAGCAGGGAGAGTTGGGACGAGAACGCTTGTGTCTTTTTATGGAGTCCAAATGGAATATTCCACTTTCTCTGGTGCCATGAGGGAGCAGCGGGTGTGAATGTTTTTCTATCAACACCTCAAAAGCTCACCTCCTGGCCCACCGGTAGTACCTGGTTTCACGTGACTGCAGCGGGGGGGGCGGTGACGGGGTGGACGCTGCCTCTCATTTCCGGTAGTACCTGGTTTCACGTGACTGCAGCGGGGGG
>NC_045452.1:29591888-29671925 GCF_002776525.5 Piliocolobus tephrosceles | reverse complement strand
CCTCTCATTTCCGGTAGTACCTGGTTTCACGTGACTGCAGCGGGGGGGCGGTGACGGGGTGGACGCTGCCTCTCATTTCCGAGATGGAGCTACTGAGAACACAGGTGGTGAGGAAGAGGTCCAGGCGGCCACAGGCTTCCCTGCCTGTCTCTACCTAGGCTAGCCCTGTGCTTCCAGGCAGGACCACAGGCAAACTCCAGCTTAGTGATCCTGCCTTGGCCCTCGTTGACAACTGAAGGGCTGGCCAAGAGGTCCGAACTGATTTGAACAGGTTCCCCAGCCGCATCCCCTGCAAATCACTCTCATACCTAACTGTCCAGACGGTGATGCCAGCCTGGACGGATTTTAACAGACCCATCTGGCTCCCAGCCTTCCTTGTCCAACTTTGCAGCCAGGTCTTAGGCGACACCAGGCCCCCACACCCCTGTTCTTTTGCAACGTGCCTGTGCTCCAACTTGGAGTTCCCTCACCGGGTCTGTCTACCCGGAAAGCCCCTTTGCATCCCCGGACACCCAGGGTCGATTGGGTGTGGGCAGTGTATTGTCAAATGGAAATGGTGCGTGAGAGACGGCGTCCGGGCATGTCTGTAAGGTACATGTAGGTTGAGCAGGTGACTCCAGCTCACCCAGCACCGCCTCCTGTGGCACTGCCTCCCCCTACCACAGGAGCCATGCCCACGGCTTCTCAAGGTGTCTCTTACACCAACTGAGGAAGAAGCAACGTCAGCTGAACACACTGATGGAGCAGCACGATCTCCTGCTACCCCCCAAAGTGGACAGCTGGAGCACAATTGCCTGACTCAGGGTGGCCCGGAGCACAGCGGGGAAGGAAAATCATTTCCGTGGGCAGAGCTCTGATCAGTATGTAGGTTTCAGAGTGAGAACTGGCTAGAAGCACAGACCCACACCAAGGTGTGTGCATTTTGCTAATGGTTTAGAAACAGCAAAACTGGAAGACTGCTGGCTATGAAGCAGTTTGTGGATAGACCTCTCAGAATGGAAACAGACTGTGAAAATACATGTGTCCCACGTGAATAAACGCCCCCGCAAGAACAACCACCTGGAAGAAATTCTTAATGCTCGGCGGACAAAATAACATATTCTGTGGACACCAGGCAGCCACCTTCCCCAGTCATCCCTGTCATTGTCCAATGGGCTCCTAAACAACGTGGCCATGGTCGCAGGGATGGAGGCTGTGCCAGCACTTGGCATGGATTTCCCTCATCAAGTCTGGCTTGGCTCAGGTCATTTCTGGGTGCCCAATCTGCCAGCAGCAGAGACCAACACTGAGCCCCCATGTGGCACCATTTTCTGCAGAGAGCTGCTGGCCATCTGGAAGCAGGTTGATGACCCTGGACTTCTCCCATCATGGACAAGACAGAGATGCATCCTCACAGGAAGAAACACCTGTGGTGGACACGGATGTGCCTTCCCTGCCTGTGATGCTTCCACCATCACCAACATCCTGGGCTCGTAGAATGCATTCTCCACCAACATGGCACTCCCACCAGTGCAGCCTCTGGCCAGGGAACTCATTTCACAGCAAAAAAGGACAGCAAAGGGCTCCTGCCCAGGGAATTAGCTGATCTCACCGCATACCCCATCACCCAGAAGCAGATGGCCTATTCGTGAGGTGAACTAGCACGCTGAAGACTCAGTGACAGCAAAGAAGGTGACAACGCCCCCAAAGAATGGGTTTAATCTTACAGGGTGCATTAGATGCTTGGAATCAAAGACTGCTGTGTAGGGGTTTTTCTGTGTTTAGCCAGAAAACGTGGGTCTGGGGGTCAAGGAGTGAAAGTAGGAGAGGTTTCCCTCACTATTACACGGAATCATCTGAAGTTACATTGAACAAATTTGTTTACCTACAAATTCACTGATGCTTGATATTGTCAATAAAAAAATTGCAAAGTTGTTGAGCTAAAATGTTTCATTAGTATTTTAATTCTCATGTTCATGGCTATTCATAATAGTGATCTTTTATGTTATTCACGATTATTTTCTGTTTCTTCAAATGAAAATAACCTGGCCAACGGCTTTGCGCATTCCCAAGGGGGAAGCCTGCTGCTTATTAGTTAAAAGGTACTGTGCTTTTTACATCCCATGGAATAATCATTTTCTCACAGTTTGAAACCTTCTTTAAATTTTGTTTACGATGCGTTTCATTATTAAAGTACTTTATTTTTGTTTCAATTAGGTCAAATATCTCTGTATTTCTTATTTCCTCATGGCTTCCAAATTCTGCACCTTGTTTTGGAAAAGATTTTAGATATCAAGTGATTATCATAAATTCATATTTTTTTCTAATAGTTCATGATTTAATATTTAGCATTTACTGTTTAATGTCACCTATTATGACATTATGCTTGCTTATATGGTTAGATATTTGTTCCAATATCATTTCCTTAACAGTCTATTTCATCATGAATTTGAAATGCCTCTTTTATACACTTACTATACACTGAAATCTTATGTTTACATCAATGTGTTTTCCCCCATATTTATTCAATTTATTATTTTTTTTTTTGGCACCAACAGTATGCTGATTTAATCACTTCAACACCACACTACAATTTCATGTCTTGTGGACAACTCTTCCCTTGTTTTGCTTTTTCAAACAACAAAAAAAAAGATTTTATATATTCTTCTTTTGCAAATTTTCTTCCACAGAAACTTTAAAATTAGTTTGTCAAGTGGCACAAAGATTTCACTGGATTCTTTTTATTGAGACAGAGTTTTGCTCTTGTTGCCCAGGCTGGAGTACAATGGTGCAATCTCAACTCACCACAACCTCCACCTCCCAGGTTCCAGCAATTCTCCTGCCTCAGCCTCCCAAGTAGCTGGGATTACAGGCATGGGCCACCACATCCAGCTAATTTTGTATTTTTAGTAAAGATGGAGTTTCTCCAGGTTGGTCAGGCTGGTCTCAAACTCCCGACCTCAGGTGATCCACCCGCTTCAGCCTCCCAAAGTGCTGGGATTACAGGCGTGAGCCACCGTGCCTGGCCAGATTCTTTAGGGTGAGTTCATTGATTCTATAGATTACATTATGGAGCATGTACCCATTTGAAATAGGGTGATAATCATTTAATCCTGGTCTAGCTTTCATTGTTTTTATTATCCTGTTTTCCTTGGTATTAATTTTTTCTTCTTTTTCTAGCTTCTTAAGGTAGACCATTAGCTTTAAAACTTTCTTCCCTCCTAATTACACATTAAAATTTATGGATTTCTTTCTAAACATTATTTCAACTCCAGTTCATAGTTTGTATATGCTTTTATTTTCATTTAGTTCAAAGTAGTTTCTAATTTTCACTATGATTTATTTGACTCAGGAGAATTTTTTTTTTTTACTTTAATTGCCAACTATTTGGGGTTTTTTAAATTAATTTCTAATTTGTTTGCAGTGTCTTTATCAGGCTTTGCTTTCATAATATCAGGTTGGTGCAAAAGTAATCATGGTTTTTGCCATTAAGAGCGAAATCTGAAAGTAATGGCAAAAACCGCAATTACTTTTGCACCAATTTATTAAAACGACTTGTAAAGTGCTCCCTCCCTCTATTACATTTTATTGTGACCAAGAAACATATCATTTAAATTTCACTCCTACAGAATTTACTGAAACATATTCTATGCCACAATGTATGATTGTTTTGTCATGGTGAACTTTTCCTATGCACAGGGAAAGAACGCGTATCTGCAATTGTTAAACATGGTGTGTTACAAACGTCAGCTGCATCTAGTTTGTTGATAGATTTATGCTCATCTTCTGTATCCTTAAAGATTTTGTGTCCACTTCTGTCACACCAAAAAATGGGTGTTATCACCACATACAATTTTGAGTCTATTTCTCCATTTAGTTCTGCCAATTTTTTAATGTATTTAATTTGTAGACAATATGATCCTATGTGCAGAAACTCCCAAGGAACATCAGAAACCCGATAGAGCAAATCAACAGATTTAGCAAGGTCATACAATACAATTTCTGATACAAAAGTCAAGTGTATTTCTACATGAGTAACAAGCTAACTAAAAATGAAATTTAAAAACACTAATTCCATTCAAAAGTAGCATCAGTGAGAATAAAATACTTAGCAATACATTTAATTAAAAAGTGCTAGACTTGTACACTGAAAATTATAAAGTACTCTGGAGATAAATTCAGGATCTATATAAATAGACATCCATGTTTATGGATTAAAAGACTCAACATTGTTAAGATAGTAATTCTCCCCTAAATTGATTCATAGATCCAATGTAAGCCCAAACAAAATACCAGCAGGTTTTTATTTATATGATGATGTATTCATCTTAGTACGTGTATTTAAATACAAAGGCTGTAGAATAGCACAAGTAATTATGAACGAGAAGAACAAAGTTGGAGGACTTACTCTTCCCGGTTTCAAAACTTACTTTAAAGCTACACCAGTCAAGGGAATGTGATATTGGCATGGGGATGGACATGTAGATCAATGGGACAGAATTGAGAATCCTTAGCATTTATGATTCATTCAACAAAGGTGCCAAGACAATTAAATGGAAAAAGGAGAGTGTTTCCCATAGATGGTGCTGAAACAATAGGACATCCATAGGAAGAAGGAGGAGGAGGTAGAGGAAGTGAAAGGGGAACAGAGGTGGAGAAGGAGGACTTAGAGCTTTACCTCACACCATATGCAAAACAAATTCACTCAAAATGTATCATAGACCTCAATGTAGTAATTATAACTTTAGAACTTCTAGAAGCAAAAGGAGAAAATCTCTGTGACCTTTGGTGAGACCAAGATTTCTCAAATATGACACCCAAAGCATGAGCCATAAAAAAGAATTTCATAAATTGGACTCCTTCAAAGATAAAAATGTTTGCTTTTCAAAAGAAATCACGAAGAAAATGACAAGACAAAGCAAAGGCCGGAGAACATACATGCAAATCATATATCTGATAATGGACTTGTATCTAGACTCTATAAAGAATTTTTGCAAATTAATAAGAAGGAAAACAACCCAATCTAAAAAAAAAAAAAAAGGAAACATTCAAATAGACTGTTCACCGGTACAGATATGCACATGGTTTAAAGCACGTGACAAGATGCTCAACATCATTAGACATTTTAACAGTGAAAATTAAAAACCCCAAAGAGATACCATTTCACACCTACTAGAATGGCTCCAATCAAAGGGGAAGACAGTAACAGCTGTTGGTGAGGAGGGAAGAAATGGAACTCTTATGGGTAACTGGTGGGAGTATAAAATGGTATAGCCACTTTGGAAATAATTCTGGCAATTTCCTAAACAGTTAAACACAAGCTTGCCATAAACCCAGCAATTCCACACCTCAGCATCCACTTAAGAGAAATGCAAACATGCGTCTACACCGGGATGTGTGCTAGAATCCTCACAGTTGCTCTGTTTGTAATAGCCACAGCTAGAAGCAACCCAAACGTCCACCAGCCATTGGATGGATAAACAAAATGGCATCTCTCTAAAAAGCAGAACACCTCTCAACAATAAAAAGTGTCCCCAAGATTACTCTTTGCTCTCAATGTTTCATTTTGGGTAGTCACTATAGCTGTGCCTCAGGATGACTAATATTTCTCCTGCAGTGTCTGCTCTGCTGTTCATCCCATCCTGTGTGCTTCTCATCTTGCACATCACACTTCTCATCTCTGAACGTTTCTTTTTTTTTTTTTTTTTGAGACGGAGTATTGCACTGTCACCCAGTCTAGAGTGCAACGGCGCCATCTCGGCTCACTGCAACCTCCACCTCCTGAGTTCAAGCGATTCTCCTGCCTCAGCCTCCTGAGTAGCTGGGATTACAAGTGCCTGCCACCCTGCCCAGCTAATTTTGTGTATTTTTAGTAGAGATGGGGTTTCATTAGGTTGGCCAGGCTGGTCTCGAACTCCTGACCTCGTGATCTGCCTGCCTCAGCCTCCCAAAGTGCTGGGATTACTGGCGTGAGACCCCGCATCTCGCCTCATCTCTGGATGTTCCATCTGCTTCCTTTTCCTGACTTCTCTGCCTCTGCCTTACCCTTTTCAGCATAAGGATCTCAGTTGTAAAACTGTTTTGATGCCCCCATACCTACCATCTGCTGAGGGACATCTCATTAATGTTTCTCGTTAAGAGTCAACAAATGGGCACAGAAAGCAAGACATCAGTTCCTGGCCTGCAAGCAAACCACACCACACGTCTTTGTAAATCATCTCTAGATTCTGTGGAGCCAAGTGTGCTCTTCCCAAATTCACACCATGAAAGGATTCCCTTGCAAGTGAGCTTTGAACCCGAAGTGGCTGGACTCACATGGAGATCTGTGGCCCGCACTTTGAGAAGCACTGGTGTAAAGCAGCGTCTTCATGTTCATGCATTTACTACAGGTCTAGTCACTCAAGACACACACTGCCGAGCACCTATGCTATCTATCCCACAGGCAGGATGAGGTGCCTACCTGACTTGGACGAGGTCCAGGAAGATGTCTGAAGGAAGGAGGCTCCGAAACTGAGTCTGGAAGGGGAGTGAGAGTTCGGTTGCCCACAGAAGGTGGAGGGGTCCCTGGCAGAGGCTACAGTATGAGCAATCCTGGGGCAAGAGAGCACGCCGGCTCTTCCAGAAACTCTCCATCAGAGCTTCTCCCAGTGTGGTGTGCAGACCTGTGCCAGTCCAGCCTTTGGTGCAGTCCTGGATGAGACGAAAACAAAAACTGAGAGTAAGTGTTTAGAAATGTTTGTAGAAAACTGACAGAGTAATTTTATGTCTGTTGAGATTAATAATAAAAAGTGAAGTCTAGACCGACCGTGGTGGCTCACGCCTATAATCCCAACACTTTCGGTGGCGAAGGTGGGAGGATCACCTGAGGTCGGGAGTTTGAGACCAGCCTAACATGGCGAAACCCTCTCTCTACTAAAAATACAAAAATTAGCCGGGGTGGTGGCGCAAGCCTGTAATCCCAGCTACTCGGGAGGCTGAGGCAGGAGAATCACTTGAACCCAACAGGCAGAGGTTGCAGTGAGCCGAGATGGTGCCACTACACTCCAGCTGGGGGATACAGCAAGACTCTGTCTCCAAAAAAAAAAAGTGGTGTCTGTATTTTGTATGCTGTTTGCTTTCAGTTTTTGAGTAACTTCTTTTTGCTGTAATTTTCAAAATACCATCTGTGATGGACAGAAAAATACCATTCCATCACCACAGATGATTAGAGATGCACCAAATAGTTCCATCTGGATGGACACGGGGACAGGGTGGGAGGGAGGAGGTTGGGCAGCAAGAGCAGGGGCAGGAATCAGGCCAGGAGAGGTCACATGGACCTTGTCAGGAAGTCCGAGCTTCCCACCAAAGGCAAAAGGAGCTGCTTTAGGCTGTCCAGCAGGTGGACTCCACCAGGCTTGCCTTTCAGATGGTTTGAGTCCAAGAAGACTCCTGAGGAGGGAGTGTTGAAGTTGGGTTTTGTAGTATAAATAGGAGTTTGCCAGGTGTGCACAATTATATTGGGTAACTATATGAAGGATGGGCTGTAAGGAGGGAAACTAGGGGTACATGGAGAAGCGATATTAGTCTTAGGAGAAGTCAGTAACATTTTCCAAGAGTCCCTGGGGCTCCTTCCCGGCAGCTTAGTGGGAAGAGCTGCTGCCACTGCCTGGTCATGAGGGCAGGGGCCTGAGCCCAGGACCCCAGGCTCTGGAATTTCTCTACTGCAGGGATAACGGAACAGCAGCGGGGTGCAGATTTGCAACAAGGCCTGGTGTAGACAGCACACTTCACCCACACCAGGAAAGAAATGAGAAAAGAGTTCCTTTTCATTTTTTTGCATTTGAGGTGTTTGTGATTTTTTTGATTCCTCAAAATCAGTGATTTGGCAGTGGCATCCAAAACAGCCAGGCCATCTGTCAGTCACCTGGTGGAGAAAATCTCCATTGTGAAGGGAACATTTGAACGGGAAGCTGCAGCAGGGAGTTTGGTGGCGGGGGTCAGGCGGAGGAGGTGATTAAGTGAGTCACCGCAACACTCTGCTAGTTACAATTTAAATTTTAAAATAAACACCTTCTTTGCAGCCATAGCAATTTCAAAGGAAATAAATAAATATGTGGCAAATCCGTCCTGCATTACTATTTGCTTTAACTCTCTGCAATGTCAAGACTGGGGAGTATGTGGGAGAAAAATAAATGTCAGGTTCAATCTCAGAGTGAAGCGTCCTTCTTCCAAGCCCCTAACCCTTGCCCGGACCTTGCTGATGGCTCCCGGGTTCAGTCCAGAACAGATGCTCTGCAGGCTGTGCCTCCTTTCTAGCCAGGCACAGCATGGGAGGGTACATCAAACCCAGGACCCCAGGACGCCCAGCCTGCTTCTCAGGAAAGGCTTCTGTCCACCCACTCAGAGTGGGGATTGATTACAATCCAAAGGGAAACAGGAGAAAGGTTATGAATTCTGCCTCTCTGGGTCCAAGAAGACTCTTGAGCAGGGAGTGTTTGAGCTGGGTTTTGTGGTATGAATAGGAGTTTGCCCGGTGTGCACAGCCAGAGAGGAAGTGCCAGCTGAGAGAAAAGCATGGACAAAGACACAGAAGTATGCAAGGGCATGGCATCCAGAGACACCTGTGTGCAGTTCGGGGTTCTGGAGCACAGAGCGGGAGGCTGTCAGGAGATGCGGCTTGAAGAGGTCATCAGAAGGCGGAGTACAAAGCACCAGGATAGAGATTCTGTCTTCTAGACATGGGAAGCCTTGGGCTATTTTAAGTAAAAGTGCAGTGATGAACAGGGTAGATGTGTGTGCCTGTGGGGGTGGGGCAGATAAGGCAAAATGGGGGGCCAGGGTGTTTACCTGATGGTGATTTCCATCATTGAGAGGAGTGAGAGGCGTTTGTGCACCAGGGGCTTTTCACGCAGGCAGGAGCACCGTCCTTCCTGCCGGTCTCTGCTCCTGGACCCCCACAAAGCCACAATGACTCAGGGAGGAGGTGGACAAAGGCTTTTGGGACTAAAATACTCTGGCCTGGGAGAGCCCGTGCCTTTCCGTGTGACGCAGACCCTGGAGGATCCATTTCCGAGATGCCGGACGGCTCCTCCTCCCTTCCTCCGCAGACGGGCACGCCCAGGCCGCAGGAGGAAAGGACCCTGGAAGACCCCCCGGGCTGGAGTGCGGAGGACCGGACCGAGGGCAAGAGGCGCAGCTCCGGTGGCTTCTCCGGAAGCCATTCCCCACTGTTTCACACGGGCCTGGAGCCTACTTCTCACACTGGCTTTGGATTTCTCCCCGCTGACCCTGACTGGGCTGGGCGCCCATCACCCATAAACCCTGAACCCAAACAGCCAGGGCCTGAACCTGGTGGCCTGCAGAGGAAGGGCCTCGACGCTGGCTGTCATCATGGCTGCACCTGCCCAGAAGCCTCCAGGCACCTCCACTCCAGTCGGGGCCACTTTCAGACCTTGTGGTCCAGCCTGGCTGGGAGTCCTGACAGTGAGTCTGAGGCCAAGAATCCACCGTTCCTCTCCCACGTACCTCGCTGCCCCCACACACCACGCTTACCTCCACACACCCCCAATCACAGGTCCCCTCCTGGCCCCTGGTGGCAGGGCCCGCTCCACCAGCACACCTGCCTTCAGTCCCACCCCTGTGCCCCCGCCTCCAGTTCCCTCTGGCCACACCCATGCTGAGACCAACAGATTCCTTCCCAGCCTCCACGTCAACCCCTCTGGGTCAGGGACCCAGAGGGTCAACCCCTCTGGGAAGGGATCTGAGACCAACAGATCCCTTCCCAGCCTCCACGTCAGCCCCCCTGGTGGCTTCTCCACCCTCGCTTCTCTTCCCATCCCGTTACTCACACAAGGAGACCCCCTACTCACCGCACACTGGTCGGAGGCCTTGCCCCAAGGTGCAAACGTGGGTGGGTGAATGGACCTGTGACCTCACGCTTGCTGGCCTGGTTTAGACCCAGCTTCTGCCTGTGATTGTACCGGCTCCTGCCTCACCGCGTGTCCCATGGGCTACACCCCCAACAGAGGGCTCCCGGCTCCCCAAGGCCTGGACACTAAACCCCCACCTTTCTCAAGGGCTGGTTCTCCTTGGGTCACCCCCAAACAGCCCTTGGTTCCTTGACCTGCCTGCACTAGGCCTCCACCGTGCAGGCACGAGGGGCTCCTCCTGGGGAAGCCAGTTCCCACCAGAAGCCCCAGCCTGGCTCAGAGAACGTTCCCTGAACTTCCATTGAGCCATATTGATGCAAATGATGGAGACACTGAAGCTGAATGATAACTAGCGAAAATATTTTTTTAACATCCTGCACATTTTTGTTTCTTCCTGAAATTAAATTAAAAGTAAGCTTCTTTGGGAGGCAACACTATAAGAAAATCTGCTGTCCTTTCATTCCATCCTGTTAGTTCAGTTTACAAAGCTATTATGCCCTTTACAGATGAGGAAACCAAGGCTCAAAGGAGGATTAAAACTCTTCAGAATTCAGCTTCCAGAAACTTCCATGCTGCCATCCGACTTAAAAGAATTTCAGTAGTGAAACTTGGTAACTCAGAATACTGCATTTTACACATAAGACCGAGTTGGTAAAATATTCACTCCTCCAGGATATAAAGTGCCTCACATTTTATGGGAACATTTTCTCTAGTTCAGAATCATTTCCTAATTACTCCAGATTTTCCACACAATTGATGTTAGTGGACATCTGAGCACATGATCATTAGGGTTCTCAGTCTGCCAAGTTCTGTGGTCTTTCAACACTTCAGCGTCCAGGCCTCAGGAGGAACAAAAGCCAATCAGGGGACCACTTAAAGGGACAGTTGTTGCTGGTCAGGACAATGGCACTGCCTAGGGGGCAATTGTCACTGGTCAGGACGATGACACTGCCTAAGGCACAACTGTCGCTGGTCAGGACGATGACATTGCCTAGGCAAACCTCCCATTCTTAGGCTCAGGATTAGAACCAAGGAAAGCCTGTCCCGCAACGAGAATGTGACGCCAGTCCCACCGCAGCAGTCACGGAAATCCTTACAGGATGGGGACAGAGTCCAGGCCTCTGGACACCAGCAGGATTTGAAGCATCACCTGGAGTTGAAGGAGAAATGGTGTCTCTCTAGACAGTCCATGCCCCGATGTAAGGGACACCCCTTCCCCCCATGCAAGGTGCCCCAGCCCCCAGTGCTAATGTCCCCATGTTTCATTCACCTCTGGCCTGCTTACTTCTACGATTGTTCCAGGAATACCGACTACTGCTCCACCCTGGAGGTAGCAAATTCCACCTCCCCAAGAAGATACAGCCCAGGCCGGGAGCTGTGCACGCAGCTGGGAAAATCCAGCTCCAGCGGTGAAAGGAACACAGAAGCTTCTGGTTTCCAACAAATGACAAAGCAGCCCAGGCCTGCCGGCAACCTTCCCTGAGCCAAGCCCTGTAAGCACCATAGCAGCCAGAGAGAGGTGGGGGCTATGCCGGGTGACCACGCACAGGCCCTGAGGGGCCCTGAGGTCGCAAAAGGTGTCTGCTTCCTAGGGTGGAAAATGCAGCCGCCCCCAGTGGAGAAAAGTGAGGGTTTTCAGGGGGGTGAGCAGGCAGAGGGGAGCACCCTTTCTTCCCCTTTCTTCCCATGCTGTGCCGAGTGAGCCAATGCCAGACAAAGACCTATGAGGGAGAAATGCAGCTGCTATCACCTCGGCGGAGGCTGCGTCTCGGTGACACGGGGACTGCTTCCAGCAGATGTGCAGGGAGCACGCTAAAGAGCTGAATGCCTTCCCCGCCCCAGTTCCCACACTCCCAGCCTGTCCCACCCTCCACTCACTCTGCGCTGGAAAGTGGCTGGGCCTGCTAAGCTGTGCCCTTCCTCCCTGGGATGCGGCTGGTCCGTGGAGCCCACATGGAAGAAGGTCCCCCTTCTCATGGGTTCAGCTTGCAGGTCCCTTTAGAGCTCTGGCCTCTAAACAAGCCTCTAACGTGAAGGCAACGTTTTGGTCTCCATCTTCACCCTTTCTCGCCCGTCTAGGCCTGGGGGCCCCAGACAGGGAGAAGACTGCTATTCACTGGAGGCCCCATGGAGACCCCAGGAGGGAACCACAGCTCTGAGGGTCCTGCCAACCCCACGGTCTCTCTCCCCTGCCCCACCACCCCCAGATCTGGATGACTACATGATTAACACTAAGAGTAAGATGAAAAACTTTTTTAAAAAGCAGTGCAGGCTGAGCACGGTGGTTCACACCTGTAATCCCAGCACTTTGGGAGATCGAGGCAGGCAGATCACCTGTGGTCAGGAGTTTGAGACCAGCCTGACCAACATGGAGAAACCCTGTCTCTAGTAAAAGTACAAAATTAGCCAGGCGCGGTGGCAGGTGCTTGTAGCCCCAGCTACTCGGGAGGCTGAGGCAGGAGAATCGCTTGAACCCGGGAGGCTGAGGTTGCGGTGAGCCAAGACCATGCCATTGCACTCCTGCCTGGGCAGCAAGAGCAAAATGCTGTCTCAAAAAAAAAAAAAAAAAAGCAGTGCAAGGGCGAGATACATAGACTAGCCCTGGAGACTCCTTCCTGAGGCATCTCTCCTCTGTGTACAACCCAGGACGAAAGCCAAAAGCCAGGCTGAGCCGCCATTACTTCCCCAGGAACGCATCCCTGGCCACCGTGCTTAATGTCCTCAGGGATTCCGAGCTCACTCACAATGCAAAACCATGGTATTTAGGGGCTCTCATCAATGTTTTAAACAAAACTATATCAAAGTAGAAAGGAGAAATCTTATAAAAGAGAAAAGACAAAGACATGCAGCTGAAGTAAATTATAAAGAAGACTACATTGGAGATGATACATTTGGAAGAAATAATAGTTGGTGTTTAAAACTGAGTGCATGAGGTGAGTGACAGAATGGATACAGCTGAGGACATATCAGTATGTGGAAGAGCAAGATGAGACCAGCACCAGGAAGCACGAAGGGGGAATGGAGAGACGGAAAATGCAAGGAGGGAGCTGGAGGAGGGAAGTGCCAAGTGCATGCAACAGAAGTGCCAGAAGGGCAGAGAAATGAACAGAGATTAGAGGATGCCCTAAATGAGCAAGAAATAAAGAAAATGCAAGACCTTGAATTGAAAAGCCTCAAAGAGAGAGAGAGAGAGAAAGAAAGAAAGAAAGAAAGAAAGAAAGAAAGAAAGAAAGAAAGAAAGAAAGAAAGAAAAAAGAAAGAGAGAGAGAGAGAAAGAAAGAAGCAAAACTAGACAAAGGTAAAAGAAATGTTTAAAACATCAGAAATAAGGAAAAAATCTAAAAGTTATCAGGAAAAAAATGCCAATAAATATAAATAAAAATCAAGTTGGTATCACAATTGTCAACAATGGAAGCCAAGCGATAGTGTAACAATAATTTTTAAATATTAAGAAAAGAATGATGCCCAGATTGTTATATCAAGCTAATATATTATTTAGTACCGGAGTAAAATAAGATTTTCTCAGGCATAAAAAAAAATGGATGAATTTGCACTGCATTTAGGAGCTTCTGGTCATCAAAAGACATTAGGCAAGAGTGAGAAACGACACAGAGCAGGAGAAGGTATTTCCAGCACTTTCAACCAAAACACAGAGTTCATCTCCAAAGCATATACATGTGGTTTTGTTTTTGTTGTTTTTTTTGAGACAGGGTCTTGCTCTGTCTGCCAAGCTAGAGTGCAGTAGCATGATCACGGCTCACTGCAGCCTCAACCTCCCAGGTTCAAGCGATCCTCCCACCTCAACCTCCTGACTAGCTGGGACTACAGGTGCACACCATCACGTCTGGCTAATTTTGTTTATTTTTAGGAGAGACGGGGTCTCACTATGTTGCCCAGGCTTATCTTGAACTCCTGGACTCAAATGAGCCTCCCTCCTTGGCCTCCCAAAGTGCTGGGATTACAGGTGTGAGCCACTGCACCCGGCCAAGCGTTTTTTTCTCTTTAACTCACATGAATCAATAAAAAGACAAGCAACCCCAAAAGGTAGACAAAAATATAGGAACAGATACTTAGAGAGGATAAAAATGATTAACACACTAATCAGGGGAAGGCAAAATAAAGCCATGCCAAGAGGTGCCTACTAGACTGAAAAGCAAATGAATGTATTTGTAACTTATTAGCCCTTTAGTAAACAACTGGAAATATGACTATCAGTGTGGTCACAGAACAGTAACAGCTCACAAACAGTGGTGGTGAGAGATCTAATTGGAATGTCAACTTTGGGACACACTTGATATTATCTAGTCAAGTTGCAGGTACACAGCTCCTACCCAGCAATTCACTATCTAGTCAAGTTGCAGGTACACAGCTCCTACCCAGCAATTCACGAGGAAGCACAAATTCTAGGCACACTCACTGGCACACCCACTAGGACACACGTGTGAAACCCTTCCTGGCAACCGGGCCTGGAATTGCCCCAAACTAGAAACCAACTCCAGTGTCCATCGACTGAACTGTAGAAAATTAAATGGTGGTATAGCCATACAACAAACTCCTCGACTGTGCAAAAATCAGTAAAGTACAGGTGCATCCAAAAATGTGCATGAAACCCAAAACATCAAAACATAACGTTGAGTGAAACAGGACAGGTACAGTTCCACTGATGTGAGACTCACCTATGATTTCATTGCATGAAACGGCACAGGCAGAACTGAATGTCCAAAGCTAAAACCATAAAGAAACGCAAGAAAATAAGTCCACGGTGACGATAGTTGTTACCTAGAGGCGAGTGAGACAGAAAGGACTGCAGACAGCTGGGGGCACACAGGGCACCCCAGGCTGCTGGTAATATTCCACCTCATGACCTGGTGTTGAGATCATGAGCACTTACAGGGGAGTCTCCCTTTCCTTACTTATCAACAGGTGCAATGTTTGTGCCATTTACCATATGCCTGTATTACCATTCAGAGAAGGAAAAGAAGTAACATTCAAAGAAGGAAGGAAGGAAAAAGGGAAAGAGGGGGGGAGAGAGGGAGGCAGGCAGGTTGCAAAAGGAATCTGCATCACACAGCACTGGGGAGAAGACGGGGGCTCTTCCCCTGAGGTGTGGCAAAGTTGAGTCCTCATCACGGATGCAGACCTGGGTCTCTGCAAACTAAATTCTCAGCACACAAAGAGCAGAATCTCTAGTCCAAGAGTTAAATTCAGAATACCAATTTGTTGATTGATGATGAGAAATAAAAATGGCCATGAAAACTTACGTAAATTAATACATGAAATAATGAAAAGGAAAGTATGTGTGTAGTTTCCAAAGGCTGTTTCAATAAGAATTTGTTTTGAATACAAGGTAAAACTTTTTAGTATTGGGCTAAATGGGTTTTAAGGTGAAAAACATGATGACAAAAAGCAGTGTTATATACTGACACAACAGTGTGCTAGATCAAGAAGATATAGTAGTTATGAATATATAAGCCCTTTAAAATAGCCCATCACAATATATAAAATAACAACTGACAGCATTACAAGAGGACAGAGACAACAAAATTTATTGCCCAAGATCTTAACAAAGCCCTATGAGAAACTGGTAGATTAGAGGGACAAAAAAAAAAAAAAAAAAAAATCAAAACAAAAACGCATAAATACATATAAAATTTGATTGACAAGATTATTAAAAATCCCAGAGCAAAATATATGTCTGTGTGGAGGGCAGCTTTCACAACCAAGGATGATGGATGAGGTTGGAAGCTACAATCAGTCCAAACAATCCACCCAGCTTAGTCTGTTCCCTGAGCACAAAGCAATGAAATTAGAAACCAATAACAAAAATGATTACAAAAAATAAAATACCATATGTTCAAAAACTAAAACATCATTCTGCTAAAAAGACTTTAAGATACAGAGTAAAAAATAAGAGAATTACAAAATAATGGAACCACATTGTAATGACAGCCGCATATGTTTAAATGTATTTATCAGAAAGTAAGAAAAAATGAGCTAAGTATTCAATTCAAGCAGAAAACAAACAAGAAACAGAAGCAACCCAAAGGGGAAAAAGAAGAAGAAAATAAAATAGATAAGGACATAAATCAATGAAATAGGGAAGATTAACAAAACCAAAAGCTATTTCTTTAAAATATTAATAAAATATACAAAAAGCTCTGGCAAATCTAGTCAATACAATAAGGGGAAGATGCAAATTTACAAAACAGAATCCAAAAGAGGAAATAACTGCACAAACAATGCAAAATCTTTTTTATAAAGTCATCAATTTGAAAACACAGGCAACATGCACACATTTTTGGAAAAGTATAATATTCCAAACTGGCGCAAGGATAAATAGGTTTTCATTTAAAATTCATAATGGTAATTAAAACCTCCCCCAAGAGGGAAAAAAAAAAGGCAGTAAAAAATCAGGCCAAGAACATTCCACAAAAAAAGTTACATCAAACGTTTAAACAAGAAAGAATCTATGTCTTACACAAATCACAAGTTGTTCCAAACAATGACAGAGAGACAGAGCGCTTCTGTTAACTATAAAATTGTTTGCTTGATTCCAAAGCTGGTTTAAAAAAAAAAAAAACACTTTAAAATGCGAAGTATAGGCTGTCTTCACTTATGAATAGTCTTACATACATATTTGCTAATTGACTTTAATGTTGTGTTAAAATAATATAAATAGAGTTCATCAAAAGAATGAAAAAAATTTTAACATCAGAAAACCTATGAATTTAATTCACCACTTTAAGATACTAAGGTGAAGAAAGAAAAAAATATTGACTAGGTCAGTAGAAGCAAAAAAAAAAAAAAAGCACTTATAAATATCCAACATATTTTTAAATAAAATTATTTACATTCCATTATTATTATTACACACAGTATTTCCAGAAAACTATAACTAAAGGAGAATGTTCTTTATCTGATAAATAACTATGCTTGTCTTTGACAAATACCATAGTCAGAGGATGGACTTGAAGCATGGCTCCTTTAAGACCGGAAACAAGAAAAATGCAATGTTATTGCTACTGACAAAGCTGTCCAATGGACTCATCAAGAGAAAGATCAACAAGAGGTAGAAGAATATATCAAGACAAGTCAAGGCTATCCTTATTTGCAGATGGTATGATCACCTAAATAGAAAATGCCTCAGAATCAATGCACGCAATATGGGAATTAAGAGTTCTACAAAAATTAAGAGGTGTGATTTCAACTGTACCATGATGTTTCTTCACACTGGTTATTTCTAACTAAAACATATAATAAAAAAATATATAACATTTACAATAACAAGAAAAACTTAAATATGTCTAAGAATAAATCTAACAAAGAATTCATGATTCTTTAGAAAGTTTTAAAATTAATTAAAGGATATAAAAAAAGATTAGAATAAAGAGAAAATATACCATATCCCATAATGGGATAGTTTAACATTTGAAGAAATGGCAGTTCTCCCCAAAAGCCATAGTTAAATGAGATTCTGATAAAAAAAATTTAGGAGCAATTTTTGAAGACTTCAACAGTCTTATTCTGACATTTACATGAAAAAATAAAATTCTTTAAAAAATAAACAATTTCAGAAAAAGGGAGAATAAAAGAGACTTGGCCTATAAGATATGAAAAAAATTCCACAAAATACTACTTTAAAAAAAGTGCAGTTTTGGTATAGAAATATTAAATTTATAAGTGGAATAAAACAGAAAGCTCAACACCAGACCCATGTGTGTTTAAGGATCTGTTTTATGAGAGAAGTGACACATGTCAGTGAGACAGCAATAGACTCTTTTTAATAGATGGCTTTGGGTACCACTGGCTTGCCTGATGGATAAAATTAAAATTGGAACTCTTCCTTACATCTTAAATAAAATGATCTCTAGATTGATTAAAAACTCAAATGAAAAGGAATAAAAATAAAGCTAATAGAAGATTGTTGGAGAAAACTTTTTATCTTGAACTGAATATGCACACTTTATGTAATACCCCAAATGTACAAAATCTAAGGTGAAAAAAATTGGATTTTACCATAGTGATGTGGAAGGGGGGCAGGGAAGTGCTGGGTAGAGGAGGGTGTGGTCCCTGGCTATGGCTCCACCCCAGGGCCTGTGCCCAGGGACCTAGGTAGGGACAGGCATTTCTGTTTTCCTGCCCAAATGCTGCATTTCCCAAGACCACCCTGGCCCACCACATCCCCATCTATGCCTATGACCCCATCGGACACACACACGTGGCTGGACTTCAAGAGGAACACATCAGTGGAAGAAGACACAACAGTTGGATGTCAAGAAGGCCCCAGCGGAACAGCACACTGACAGACACGGGCACAGGCCTGGCAGGCCACTGACCTGCAGAATGACGTGGAGTTCAGCCAGGGAGGTCAGAGGAGAGCCTGGGCCGCTGAGCTGCCCGACTCTAAGGGAAACCCACCTTCCCACTCTATCTCCCTTCTGGCTCCCTATCCATCTGTTGAGAACTTCCACTCAATAAAACCTTGCACTTAGGCCGGGCATGGTGGCTCACGCCTGTAATCCCAGCACTTTGGGAGTCTGAGAAGGGTGGATCACGAGATCAGGAGTTCAAGACCAGCCTGGCCAATATGGTGAAATCCCGTCTCTACTAAAAATACAAAAATTCACTGGGCATGGTGGCGAGCGCCCACAGTCCCAGCTACTCGGGAAGCTGAGGCAGGAGAATCACTTGAACCCGGGCGGCAGAGGTTGCAGTGAGCCGAGATTGTGCCACTGGACTCCAGCCTGGGCGACAGAGCGAGACTCCTTCTCAAAAAAAATAGTAATAACAAAAAAAAACCTTGCACTTATTCTCCAAGCCCACGAGTGATCTGAGTCTTCCAGTACACCAAGGCAAGAAACCCCGGGATACAGAAATCCCTGTATCCTTGTGATAAGAAAGGGTGTCTAATTGAGCTAACACAAGCTGCCTATAGATGGCTGAACTAAAAGAGCATCCTGTAACACACGCCCGCTGGGGCTTCAGGAGCTGTAAACATTCACCCCTAGACGCTGCCATGCGGTCGGAGCCCCACAACCGGCCCATCTGCATGCTCCCCTATAGGTCTGAGCAGTGGGGTGCTGAAGAAATGAGCCACTCCCCTGTCACACGCCCTGCGAGAGGGATAAGGGAACTTTTCCCCTTTCAATAGCAACATTAAAAATCTGGGTTTGAGATAAAAAGGCATCATTAAAGTAAACAAGTGACAGACTGGAGGGAGAATGACTACATCTTTTAAAATCAACAAGATATTGGCATCTAGAACATGCAAGGAAATGGTGAAATCCAACAAAATAAAAACAAAAGACTATTAAACTGGTTAAGGAATATGAAGAAGAGCTTCACAGAAAGGCAAACGTGAAGGGCTGCTAAGTGATGAGGAGACGCACAACTTCCTTGGCAACCACAGAGGTGCAGGTTAAAACCATGATAAGATTACATTTTGCACCCATTCGTCTAATTGACAAACTTTCAAGGAGTATAAAAATGCTGGTGAGGGTGTGGTAAAATGAACCCCTCACGCACTGCTGATGGGAATGTGGTCTGCCACACAGAGCAAACTGTCTGTGCCAAGTGGAATTAACGGGCATCTCCTAGGATCCAGCAGTGCCACTCCTGAGTGGAAACCCAGGAAAATCCGTAAAGACCCCAGTGTGTGGATGTTGCAGTAAGGTGTGTGGTGAGGGGAGCCAGAGGCAATTCAGGGGTCCATGACAAGAGGAACAGGGGTAGGTTAAGGCACGGTGGATGCACGCTGTGAAGCGAAGGTTGGCAGAGGGTCATACAGAAACGTCAGTGCGTTTGCACAACAGTGGTGAGTGAAGAAAATTAGGAAACAAATGAGATCTACACATGGTAAAATAACATGTATGGAAATGTAAAATGAACACATAACCCTTGACAAATTAGATTTTTCAAAGCTACTCAAATATTTAGGTACAGATGAAAAGACATTAGAAAGAGTGATTCTGTCGGAGGAGTGGAGAGGCGATGGGAATTGGGACCCAGGATGAAGGAGAAATGGAATAAAACAACCAGTGGTCTTTTAGGGCATGATGGTGAGACTGGATTATCAGTGAGGAGTCGGATGGACAACTCTACGAACCTGTGAATGAAAAATACAGCTACATTCCCGAGTCCAAGTGAGCTCATTGTTCAGTTCCCACCTATGAGTGAGAACATGCGGTGTTTGGTTTTCTCTTCTTGTGATAGTTTGCTAAGAATGATGGTTTCCAGCTGCATCCATGTCCCTACAAAGGACGCAAACTCATCCTTTTTTATGGCTGCATAGTATTCCATGGTGTATATGTGCCACATTTTCTTAATCCAGTCTGTCACTGATGGACATCTGGGTTGTTTCCAAGTCTTTGCTATTGTGAATAGTGCCGCAATAAACATACGTGTGCATGTGTCTTTATAGCAGCATGACTTATAATCCTTTGGGTATATACCCAGTAGTGGGATGGCTGGATCATATGGTACACCTAGTTCTAGATCCTTGAGGAATTGCCATACTGTTTTCCATAATGGTTGAACTAGTTTACAATCCCACCAACAGTGTAAAAGTGATCCTATTTCTCCACATCCTCTCCAACACCTGTTGTTTCCTGACTTTTTAATGATTGCCATTCTAACTGGTGTGAGGTGGTATCTCATTGTAGTTTTGATTTGCATTTCTCTGATGGCGAGTGATGATGAGCATTTTTTCATGTGTCTGTTGGCTGTATGAATGTCTTCTTTTGAGAAATGTCTGTTCATATCCGAACATCACACACCGGGGCCTATCATGGGGAGGGTGGAGAGGGGAGGGGGGAGGGATTGCACTGGGAGTTATACCTGATATAAATGATGAATTGATGGGTGCTGATGAGTTGATGGGTGCAGCACACCAACATGGCACAAGTATACATATGTAACAAACCTGTACGTTATGCACATGTACCCTAGAACTTAAAGTATAATAAATTTAAAAAAGAAAAAAGAAAAATACAGCTACAGTTACTACTAAAACTACTACTAATGACAATAGTGTGTAAGAAAAGCGTGGACTTTGTTCAAAACTTTAATGTGCCAGCCAGTGAATGCGTGACCCTGGGAACGTTACTTGCCTGTCTGAGCCTCAGTTTTCTCAAGCATGGAATGAAAATGCGAACAAAAATGCCTTAGTTTTTCCAAACTCAAGTCCAAAGAAAGGTCCAAATTCAAGAAGACTCTTCAACCATGACGAAAAGTCACTACCAAAACTGATTTTAAGCCCTGACAAATTGAGACAATTTTTTTAAAATCAGTAACCACATTTCTGAATGACAGCCAGTCAGCGGCAGCCTCACTGTCCCAAGCCCGAGTCCACGGCCAAAGTCATCCAGTCTCTAAATGCTCCCCCTCCCAAGTCTGCCAGTCTTGGAGCTCCACGAGCAGGCTGCTCTGTTCAGGGTGACCACACTCTACAACCACAGCTCTCCCTTACTTAGCAAGAACCACCTTTCAGATTGTTGGTTTCAGCATTTTGTTTGGCAAGAATAATCCAGTCCAGCTTCTGGAGATCACGTGATCATCAAATGAGGCCATTTAGTAAGGGCCATTGAGTAGCAGTGTCTCGGCAGCCAGCCGGTCAGAGTTGGTCAAGCCTGAAGCCTCATCTGTAAACCACAGTAAGGAACAAGAAAACTGAGACAAGATGCCTAATAATGTAATGAATTGTTCTCATATGTGAACATACCTTTGTTGGCAGCCCAAGTCATGCCAGTCTTTGTATTGACAAGCAAGTGGAAAAGTATACATTTAAGATAGCCTCTCTAGTGCACTGGGCCCCAATGTAACTAATGAAATAATAATAAGGAATGTGTAACTAAAAGCGAATAGAGGTAGGAATAGGAAACGTGACGGTTATCTGATTATCACTGTCACATGTTGAAAAGAATGTGAAAGGCCGGCAGGGGGTGGCTCACACCTGTAATCCCAGCACTTTGGGAGGCCAAGGTGGGCGGATCACCTCAGATCAAGGGTTTGAGACCAGCCTGGTCAACATGGCGAAACCCCACCTCTATTAAAAATACAAAAATTAGCCAGATATGGTGGCAGGCACCTGTAATCCCAGCTACTCCAGAGGCTGAGGCAGGAGAATCGCTTGAACCTGGGAGGCTGAGGTGGCGGTGAGCCAAGATCATGCCATTGCACTCCAGCCTGGGTGACAAGAACAAGACTCCATCTCAAAAAAATAATAAATAGTATAAAGCGAAAAGAATGTGCAAAGTAAAAATAAGAAATAAAGAATAAATGGAACAAATAGAAAATATAAGGTAACATAGTTAAATTTTCAAATTTAAATTTGAAAATTTAACTATATTACCTTAGTTAAATACCTAAGAATAGAATTAAACTTTCCCCTCATTCTGAAAAAGAATGTATTTAAAAAGAAAAGTCACATAGCAAGCATCATACTTTTTGAGAAAATATTGTAAAATATAATATTGCAAAATATTTTCTCAAAATATTGTAAAATATTGTAAAATATCAGATTAAATTAAATGTAATGGGACTGTGTTTTCCAAATAAAGAGTAAGATTGTCAAATTGAATGATAAAGGAAAATTCAAATATATGCTACTTAAGAAAGACACATGTTAAAGATAAATACACATACAGATTGCATAAAATATAGTGGGAAAATATACACCACACAAATGTTAACTGATAGAAAGCTGGTATGCTTATCATTAGACAAAATGGAATTTAAGATAAGAAGCGTTACTAGAAAAAAATAAGAAATATTACTAGAGAATAAGGAGAAACATTTCACAACACTACTAGAATGAAATCTCAATTGGAAGATGCCACGATATAAGCAAGAATAAAAAATATTCAAATAAAAAGGAGACTCAGGCTGTGCATGGTGGCTCATGCCTGAAACTGCAATACTTTGGGAGACCAAGTGGGGAGGATTGCTTGAGCCCAGGAGTTTGAGAGCAGTCTGAGTAACATAGTGAGGCTACATCTCTTACCTAAAAATTATTTTTTTAATTTTTTTAAGAAAGGAAACACAACTACAGATTAGATAGGTCTTAAAAGAACAATAAGACATTTTGAATTACTTTATGCCAAAAAATTTTGAAACTTTAAATGAAATGTACAAATTCCTTGGAAAACACAACTTCCCTGGAAAACACAACTTCCCAAAAGTTACACAAAAATGAATACCAAGTCTAGTCATTAATGTCTTAGACAGTTTTAATCCATAGTTTTAAAAGTCTCATGCACACACACACAAAATGTCAATGGCTTCCTCGTAAATTCTTCAGAATACCTAAAGGTGATATAATACTACTAGGTACAAAAAGTACGAAGGAGAAACATTAACATTCATCCATGACACAACTAACACCTAACTAAGAATAGAATTAAACTTTCCCCTCATTTTGAAAAAGAATGTATTTTCAAAAGAAAAGTCACATAGGAAGCATCATACTGTTTGAGAAAATACTGCAAAATTTCTTCTGAGATCAGGAAAGAGAAAAGGATTTCTGTTTTTTTCTATAATAAAGAAACAAGTAAGTAAATGCATAACAATTGGAATGAAAACATTAAAAATGTCATATTTATGTCAGAAAATCCAAAATAAATAACTGAAAAAGTTATGAGTATTATTAGATTTAATAAGGGATGATGGCAGAATTCCTTAATTTTAAGTCAAAATACCAAACAAATTATGTTTTTATCTCTGCAACAATAATTAGAAATTTTTTTTAAAAATTACCATTTAAAATAGTACCAGAAAATAAAATCTAGGACCTAGGAAATAAACCATTTACATAAACTATATTAAAAACTACTATCATTGTTGACAAATATTTCAAAGCAGACCTAAATAAATGCATTTAGAGATTTAAAGACACAATACTCTAAAGATATTAGTTTTCCCCAACTTTATCTAAAGATTCCATGTAACTCCAATCAAAATATCAGGTGTGCGTGTGATGTGTGTGTGCGCGTGTGTGTGAGTGTGTGTCTTCTTTCTCTCTGTCACCAGGTATTAGGAACCAATATAATCCACTGTCTAAATAAAAGACAGTATGAAAGAGAATTCTTGGAAGATGTCCAAGTAGAAGCACCAGGAATCCACTTTACCACAAATTGTCCTGGCAGAATCTGTCTGGTGTAAGTATTTTAGAACTCTGAAGTCTATTTGAAGGCGTACAAGTTTCAGGGTAAGACTTGCACAGTAAAATTGTAGTCAATTTTGGTCAGTTTCAGCTCTAGCTTAATGGCAAACACCCATCTTCCACCCCCCATACCTATGCCAGGCATCCATGCATGTGTTCCTGAAGTAGCTTGTATGTAGCTTGTAGGAGTCAGGGTGAGCAATAGGGATCCTGCTCTCTAAATATGAGGTATCTGTGTTCTGATTGCTGATTGCTGGTTCTGATCACAGAGGTGTAGACACAGAGGAGGGCAGCCATTGTTGCACAGCTCTCCCACCCACTGCGTTGTTGCGATCCTCTTCCCCGTTGGCTGAAACAACTTTCAGGGGATTTAAAATAGGGGTACCTTTTATTACTTCTCTTTATTTTCCTATTTTTCCCCTTTGGGGAGCCAGCAATCTAAGGACTAGGACATTCAAAGGCAATCATATATACACGGGAATTTAGAAAATCACTATGCAGGCCCAGGGAAAGTCACAAAAAGAAACAGAAAAGTATGGTCTAGTCAAAGGAAAAATGTATCAACAGATATTGTCCCTGAAAAAGACCTGGTTGCGGATCTACTAGATAAAGTCTAAATGTCTTAAAGATGCTTGGCATTAAAAGATATGGACAAAGATAAGAAAATTCTAAAGCTGAAAAGTACAATAACTAAAATAAAAAAAAATCTAGAGCGATTCAAAAACAAATGTAAACAGGCAGAAGAAAAAAATAAGTAATCTTAAATATATGACAACTTGAGTGATTGAGTCTGAGGAACAGAAGAAAAACAAATGAAGAAATGGGAAAAGATCCTAAGGGACTTGTGGGTCACTACCAAGCAGACTAACATATGTATTGTGGGATTACCAGAAGGAGAGGAGAGATAAATGGGCAGAGAAATTATTTGAAGAAATAATGACCAAAAACTTTTCAAATTCGATGGAAGATATGAATATAAACATCCAAGAAGCTCAATGAACTTCAAGAAGTATAAACTCAGAGAGAATCATATTGAGGCACATTATAATCAAACTGTCAATAGACAAAGAGAGAATCTTAAAAACAGCAAAAGAGAAGCAACTTAACACAGGCAAGAGACTTCCAGTAATATTAACAGAAGATTTCTCATTAGAAACCTTGGAAACAAGAGGCAGTGGGTTTATATACTTCAAGTGCTAGAGGGAAAACTCATCAATGAAGAATCCCATATATGGCAAAACTGTCCCTCAAAATGAGAAATTAAGACATTCCCAGATAATGGAGAAAGTTCCTTCACTAGATCTGCCCCGTAAGAATTGCTGAAAAACTGCCAGATGAAAAGAATGAACCCGGGATAGTAACTTGAAGCTGAGTGAAGAAATAAGTACCTCCGTAAAGGTAAATACGCGGACAGTTACAAAAGCTAGTTTTATTGTAACTTTGGGTGGTAACTCCACTTTTTGTATTCTACATGGTTTAAGAGAATAACACATTAAAAATTATTAGTCTGTGTCCTTGGACACACAATGTCTACAGGTGTAATTATGTGACATCAGTAACTGAAATGGTAAAGGACAAAGATGTATAGGATCAGACATTCTTATGTTATTGACATTAAGTTGGTATAAGTTCAAATTAGGCTATTATAATTTTAGGAGTTAAATGTAAACTCAATGATAACCACAAAAAAATAGCTATAGAATATACAACAAAGGAAATGAGAAAGGAATTCAAATGTTTTACTAGAAAAAAAATCAAGTAAACCCAAAAGAATTAACGCAGGGAATAAGGGAAAGAAAAAGTATAAGGCATATGGAAAACAAAAAGCAAAATGACAAAAGTAACTTCCTTTTTATTAGTATTACTCCACAAGAAAATAGATCAGACTTTCCAATCAAAAGAGATAAGCAGAATGGATAAATAAAAACAAGCATGATCCAACTGTACATTGCTCATGAGAGACTTACATTAGATCCCAAAACACAAATAGATTGAGGGAGAAAGGATGTAAAAAGATATTCCATGCACATAGTAATCAAAAGAGAGTAAGACGGCTATACTAATATCAAACAAAATAGACTTTAATCAAAAAAGTTTACACGAGACAAAGAAGGACAATATATATTAATAAAAGGCTCAATACAGCAAGAAGATATAATAGTAAACATTTACACACCTACTAACAAACCATGGAAATACATGAAGAAATTCAGACACATACTATAAGTTGGTTATTGAACCTGGAAGAAACTACGCTAAGTGAAATAAGTCAGCCACAAAAGAACCAAGACGGTATGATTCACTCACATGAAGTCCCCTAGAAGAGTCCAATTCATAGAGCAGAAAGTGTTACAGGCAGTTAGACAGGCATGAGTGGGGGCAGGAGAGGCTCTCCCCAACCCACTAGGAATGTCAGGTGATGGTTCAGCAGTGGTCACCTTGCCTCTCTAAAAGTGATAAATTGGCGGCTGGTGCCATGGAGAGGCTATTTCCTGAGGTCCACACCTATTGCACTAAAGTGATAACAGAACACAAGTGCCAGAGAGAAACAACTTCCTGGGCATGCACAGTAAGAGACAAAATGGCGGAGGATGATCTTCCGGGGCACTCCACAGGAATAGGGAAGAAAGCCTCAGTTGGGCATACACACAGCTTCCCCAACACACTGCACGTGCTCATTTCCCAAGGTAAGGAGCGCACTGCGCATGTGGGCAGCCCAGCCTAAGGGAAGAATCACGGGAAAAGGAGGCAAGATGCCGGCCTATAAAGTCCTAGGATCACAGTTAAGCAGGGAATTTGTTCTTCAAGTCCCCCACTAGGATCTCTTCCAAGTGTTATTTTCTATTCTAAAGCCTTTTTAATAAACTTCCACTCCTGCTCTGAGGCTTGCCTCAGTCTCTTTTTCTGCCTTATGCCCCTCAGTTGAATTCTTTCTTCTGGGGAGGCAAGAATTGAGGTTGCTGCAGACCAGAACGGATTCACTGCCGGTAACTCAGATACCTTCCGCTGGTAACAAAAGTAGAATGGTGATTGCCAGGGGCTAGGAATAGGGAATCGGGGGTTA
The DNA here is from genome assembly GCF_002776525.5 of Piliocolobus tephrosceles. Taxonomy (NCBI): domain Eukaryota; kingdom Metazoa; phylum Chordata; class Mammalia; order Primates; family Cercopithecidae; genus Piliocolobus; species Piliocolobus tephrosceles. Next base: position 29,644,816 of record NC_045452.1, on the reverse strand, counting down.
GTATTGAATGGGTATAGAGTTTTACTTTGGGAAGATGAAAAGTTTCTGTGAATGATGGATGGTGGCGATGGTTTCATAATCGTGTGACTATGCTGAAAACCAAAAATACAATTACAAACACTACAACTGACTGATGGGTCCTGCTGTCGACCAAGGACACTCAGAAGAAACCTGCCATGAGAGGAAGTGGAAGGTTGGGTGTGCCTCATTTTACCCTCCTCCCTTTGGAGTTCAGACACAACAGACCAGCGTTACCATGAAGACAGAGATCTGAAGAATGAAAAAACAGACCCCTTGTAGCAATAGGACACCAAATTCCAACCTTACTCTAGCATCACATGACGAACGGCAGGCTCTGAAAGAAATGGAAGTGCTTTACCTCAAAATATATTTCTTTGACATATTTCGCAAAGGCCCTGCAAAGCTGTCTCTTGTGGGGACATCTGCATTCTGTAGAGAATCCCTTTCCCTTTCCAGGTCTTTTCTCTGATCCTGGACAGAATTCACTAAGAGTCTGGCACCTTTTTAAGTCTGATAAGAAAGACTTACAACCTATTGTATCTGAAGCCTGCTCCCCACAGCTTCCTCTGCATAATAAAAACCTTGGGCTTCACAACCCCTTATCTTAACCCAGACATTACTTTGTACTGATTCCAGATCTTTAGATGATAACTTAACTCTTTCAACCAACTGCCAATCAGAAAACCTTTGAATCCGCCTATGACCTAGAAGCTTCAATTGTCCCACCTTTCTGGGCTGAACCAATATACAGCTTACATTTATTGATTGATGTCTGCCTGTAACTTCTGTCCCCCTAAAACGTAAAAACTCCAGCTGTAATCCTTGGGCACATGTTCTCAGAACCTCAGAACCTGTGTCAAACATCATGGGTCTCACATTTGGCTCAAAATAAATATCTTTTTTTTTTTTTTTTTTTTTTGAGATGGAGTTTCACTCTTTTTGCCTAGGCTGGAGTGCAATGGTGTGATCTCAGATCACCGCAACCTCTGCCTTCCGGGTTCAGGTGATTCTCCTGCCTCAGTCTCCTAAGCAGCTGGGATTACAGGCCTGTACCACCATGACTGGCTAATTTTGTATTTTTAGTAGAAACAGGATTTCTCCATGTTGGCCAGGCTGGTCTCGAACTCCCGACCTCAGGTTATCCTCTCGCCTCGGCCTCCCAAAGTGCTGGGATTACAGGTGTGAGCCAGCATGCCTGGCCCAAAATAAATCTCTTTAAATATTTTACAGAGTTTTTCTCTTTATGTCAATACTGCCTAATGACACTGAATTTTACAATTAAAAATGATTAAAATGGTTACATCTATCCCACGCATATTTACCGTAATCCTAAAAATTACATATTTTTTTAAAAGATCAGTGATTGCAAGGAGTTCAGAGAAAGGGGGAAGGTTGAACAGGTGGAGCAAAAGGGATTTTTTAAGGCAGTGAAACTATTCTGTACGATCTGTAATATATGAAATGATGCATTTGCTAAAATCCATAGAGTGTATAACACTAAGTATGAATCCTAATGTAAACAATGGACTTTAGTCAATAATAATGTACCAAAAGCTAAAAATGAAAACAAACACACACAAAAGACTGTGAAACAAGCATAGGAGAGAGCGAGCACTGGAACAGAATAGAGTCCAGAGGCAGACCCCACGTGGCCAGTCACAAACCTGGCAGGGTGCCATGGCAGTGCAGGGAGGAAATCACTGAAATTTTGTTGGCACATTTGGAAAATGTGTATCATGTAGAAAAACCTGAAACTTGATGCTTAACTTACCCCATCCACAAACATCAGTTCCAGGTGGGTCACAGCCAAAGTGTGGTTGGAAAAATGCTAAATCTAGAAGCTGACATAGAAAAATATCTTCATGACCACAGGAAAACGGGAAGCTTTCTTAAAGAGCACACAACAAAATGCAAAGTAAAGATCAATAAAATGGACTGCATTAAAATTAAGGACTTCTAAGCATCACATAAGAGCTTCCTTCATCAAAGGATAACTTTAAAGGAGTGAAATGGCAAACCACAGTCAGAAGAAATATTAGCAGTATGCTTGCAATATGCATGGCTAATATATAAAAATAAGTCTGACCATTTTCTTAACAGAAGACAAATAGCCTAATAAAAAGTAGGCAAAAGACTTGAACAGATACTTCTTCATAAAATTAGATATCAAAATGGCCAATACATATGAAAAGATGTCCAATTTTATTAATCATCTGGTAAAAGCATTTTAAAACCACAAAGAATTATGAGTATATAATCACTTAAGTAGCCAAAATTTTACAAATTTACCATCCCAAGTTGGTGAGGTTGTGAGGATGCCCAGACAGTGCTTTTGAAAGTAGAAATTGGTGGCCAGGCACAGTGGTTCATGCCTGTAATCCCAGCACTTTGGGGAGCCAAGGAGGGTGGATCACCTGAGGTCAGGAGTTCGACACCAGCCTGGCTAACATGGTGAAACTGCGTCTCTACTAAAAATACAAAAATTAGCCAGGTGTGACGGTGGCTGCCTGTAATCCCAGCTAGTTGGGAGGCTGAGGCAGGAGAATTGCTTGCACCTGGGAGGCAGAGGTTGCAGTGAGCCGAGATCCCGCCATTGCACTCCAGCCTGGGCAACAAGAGCAAAACTCCGTCTCAAAATAAAAGAAAGTAGAAACTGGCACATAACTTTGGAAAGTTACTTGGCATTATCTACCAAAAACAAACATATACATATCCGTATCTATTCAACAGAGATCTTTGCATGTGTACAAGAAACATGTACATCATTGAAGCAGTCTTCTAATGACCAAAGACCAGAACCAACTCAAGTGTCCACCAACAGTAGGACAGACACATGGATTACAGTAGATTCCCACAGCAGAATACCATCTGGCAATGGGAAAGAAGGAACCAGTGCTTTGCCCAACAGTATGAGTGAATGTCACAGACACACTTGCCTCATTCAAGGGGTCTTGGATGGTCCTAGTGAACTACCTTCCTCAGGGGAGATGTCTCCCTTTAGTCTGGGTCAATTACCAGGTGTTTCTTTCATAAAGGGAGTTTAAGCTATTCTTGTAAGGGTAAGGTTGGTTTTAAGCTTCAAGAAGGTTGCATACGTGCTGAGGAGACCTTGTCTCTAGGGCAACCAGATTTTTTAGGTCCTGTTGTCAAGGAGACCCAGTAATTCCCCAGACCAGGATTGGAAGTCTCCAGACCAGGTTACAGCATCTTGCTAAGTGATACACAGTGCATCAGCCCCGAGAGATGTCAGAGTGGGCCGTCTGGCTGTCCTTAATCTTATAGCCACAGTCTGTATCTTAGAGTAGAGGCTTCCACCCCCAGGCCACAGAATGGTACTGGTCCACCTGAGCTCTGCCTCCTGTCAGATCAGCAATGGCATTAGATCCTCATAGGAATGTGACTCCTATTGTGAACTGTGCATGTGAGGGATCTAGGTTGTGTGCTCCTTATGAAAATCTAATACCTGATGATCTGGTCCTGTCTCCCATCACCCCTAGATGGAACTGCTGAGTTGCCGGAAAACAAGCTCAGGGCTCCCACTGATTCTATGTTATGATAAATTATAGAATGACTTCATTATATATTACAATGTAATAATAATAGAAATAAATGCACAACAAATGCAATGCACTTGAATCATCCTGAAACCATCCCCCACCCTGGCCCTGGTCTCTGGAAAAATTATCTTCCATGAAACCAGTCCCTGGTGCCAGAAAGGTTGGGGACCACTGCCTTAGAACATGCTACAGTACACTATCATCTGAAAGAAGCCAGGCTTGAAAGACTGCTGGCTGAGTGATACTATCTACACAAGTTTAGGGGAAAACATCTATGGTGATACAAGTAAAAAGAGCAGAAACTTTTGGCAGGTAATGTCTGGGGCAGGCCGCAAGGGAGGCTTCTGGGTTAATATACTTCTGACTTGAGTTGGTAACATGAGTGTATCTTCTTTCCACAAATCACTCATTCATTCATTCATTCCAGCCCTACACTTTAATATTAGTTTCCAACATTAAAAAAAAAAAAAAGCTTATCTTAAGAGGAATAGGAAAATGTTACTAAGCTCACAAAGTATATTAAAATCCAGAGAATTAAAGATGCTTCATATTTGTTAGCTTAACTTATTAGATTTACAAGCACTGTTTAAATGCTTGGAAGGTCTGTTTGCTAGCCAGACAATTGAAATACCAAAAAAAAAAAAAAAAAAAAGATCAAATATATTACATATATTAATTCCATTTAAAATACTTGAGGGAATTTCATGGTCTAAGTTTATAAATAGGATCAAACATTAATCAAAGTTGAATTCAAAGAGATACGGAAGTCATTTTTTAATGTGTGAGTTTCATACATCAAATAATATTTTTTAAATGTAAGTTCCTAAGTGACCCTTGAATCATCTTTTCTCTGGACAAAAGCTGTTATGGAGGGTATTGAAAGTGTCGTGGTGACACCATGCGATGCGGTGAACGCAATCCCTAGGATCAGATAAACAAGGAATGCCAGGTGTCCTCATCGTGATAATTCTGTTTGCCCTTGCCACGACTGTTGTCATTTGTCATGCTGTGTCAGTACAACCTGCAACACAGATTCTTTTCTGCTGGTGGTATCTCTCAGCCACGCAATCCTACTTTCCCAACCCTGCAGTGTAGGCAGACACCACGGAACCAGCATGGTGCCCTGGGGCGGATGGATTTGTGACCAAGACCTTCAAGGCCAACTCCACCCTAAAGCCACCCTGATACCCCCAGGGGTCAAGACGTGTGCTGTGGCAGAACTCGTGACTCCTGCACCCACAGTGCCTCCTTATCCCCCACCCCTGGGGAAGACGTGCTTCTGCAGACCCTCTGGGTCTGTGTGAACAGGAACACATGTGTGAGCATGGTCTCATGTAGAATCAGTTGTGTATACGGAAGCCCAGCAGGTTCCGACCTTACGGGGAGTGTCACTGGCCAAGGCAGCCCCCTGAAAGGGACTGGGGGCTGGGGCGAGTCGTCCCGGGGGCTGCTGCAGCTGCTTCCCCATCCACAACTCTAACAAACACCCGTGACTTTGGATAATGAAACCAGGAGCTCAGTGGCCTCCCACAGTGGACAGTCTCTTCCCACTGAGTCCTGGAGGAGAGGGAAGTGCCTGATGCATCTCTATACCCCACAATCCCTGGTAACTGAGGAAGCAAAAAGAAAAAGAAGAAAAATTAAAGAGACATGGCTGTCAGTCAATGGGGTGTTGAAAACACTCAAATAAAATCAGTTCCATGTAGTGCAGTGGTAGAACCAGGGAGGATGCCCAAAATCCAGACACATGTTTTACATCAAGTTATTGCAGGAGCCTGAGTGAGAACATTAACCTCCCTGGCACCATTCTCTCCTCTGTGGTACAGGGGTTCTTCCTCTGCTGCCCTCTTACGCCCTGGGTCACACGGGAGGTAACATGATCAGGATGGTGAGCCAGGAGTACCAGGCTCCTGCAGAGATGCCCTGGAAAGACCCCGGAACAATCGAGGAAAGGAAGTCTGAGAGCACATGGGTCAGCTGTTCATGCATTCACCAGCACCCTACAAAGACGCCTCATTGTGCAGAGAGAACGCAGAGACGGCAGATCCAATGAAGAAGCCGATAACAACGCCCTAGAACCAAGGACAAAGTGGAGGGGATCAGATGTGCTGCCTCAGAGGAACAAGTCCCAGAGGGCGTGTCTCCAGGAGACCTCCCTCTGCCAGGTCTGGAGCAGAGAAGGGGCCAGGCCTTGACATGTATCTCTAAGAAAGCAAGGACTGGAGCCTCCTTGCCCCTGATGAACTGTGGAGGCAGTTCTGAATGGCTGGAAAGACTGAGGCTCCAACCCACTGCCCAGAAGGTCTGTGATGTGGAGAAGAAGATACATCACTGTCTTTCCATCACAACAGCAGAGCGAAGCTACAATCCTTCCACCAATATACCGCTGATGGCCGAATCTTCACCCAAAAGGCCTTTTACTTTTGTTTTATGTCCAACTCCGTAAATACTCACTGAATATGGACAACACGCAGGATACCAGACCTATGTGCTTATTTATAACTAAAGAGGTATTTTTACAGAAACTGCATAGGCCGCCTGGGATGAGTCAGGGTTTGCCAGAGAAACAGACCAGTGGGCTCTATATGGTAACATAGAAGAGATTTTCTAAGGGATGTGGAAATCTTCTCTTATTACTTACTTTCTTTTTTTTTTTTTTTTTCCTTTGAGATGGAGTTTCGCTCTTATTGACCAGGCTGGAGTGCGATGGCACGATCTCAGCTCACCGCAACCTCCGTCTCCCAGGTTCAAACAATTTTCCTGCCTCGGCCTCCCAATTAGCTGGGATTACAGGCAAACACTATCACGCCTGGCTAATTTTGTATTGTTAGTAGAGACAGGGCTTCTCCATGTTGATCAGGCTGGTCTAGAACTCCTGACCTCAGGTGATCAGCCCGCCTTGGCCTCCCAACATGCTAGGATTACAGGTGTGTGCCACCACACCCGGCCCTCTTCTGTATTACTATACAGAGCCCACTGGTCTGTTTCTCCCTTTCCAGCTCACAGGATCATGGAGGCTGAGAAGTCCCAGGATATGTTGTCTGCAAGCTGGAGCCCCGGGAGAGCAGGTGGTGCATGCTCAGTCCTGGTCTGAAGGCATGAGTACTGGGTAGGGTGGGCGAGGATGGGGGCCAGGGCAGTAATGTGAGTCCTAGAGTCTGAGGCCTGAGAACCAGGAACACAGGTTCCTGAAAATTTCTTGCAGCAGCAATGGACAGACAAGTCATACACTCTTCCAACAGGTTTGGTCCCACCACTATTAGTCTATACTCCTCAGACTTGGCCCCCCTCCACTCTATCTTTCATTCCCTCTCTCCCTCATCCTGACCAAAAAGTTCCTAGGGTTGTTCTCCTGCCCTCACCTTCAGGGAAATCACCTTGGACCTTATGTGTGTGGACACAGCCACAGTTAAGCTGCATTTTGAACACTCTCGCCACAGAGAAGAATTCTTGCCTTTCCAATGGCTCCCAACAGGAGGGCCAAGGAACGGATGGTAATCATGCTCCATTGCTGCAGAAGGCATTATGGAATCTTCCAATTAAAGGTATTTTAATTACTCCTAGTCCCACAGCCCCAGCTTGGTCTCCCAGCCTTCTGATAAGGATGTTACAGGAGTGTGAGAATGGGATTCGTCCCAAGATGAATTCTCTAAGGCCTACCTGAGCCGCTGTCTTTCCCTCTGGAATGCACTTTAATTACGCTCTGCTGGTCACAACACTTTACATCTGAGGAGGAAATTGTATAATCCCTTCAGTGACAATTAAAAGGAAGGATTTGTCTGCAGGTCATCGAGAGCATCTCAGAGACATTGCCTGGTTGTTCTCTCCTTTTCTCACTTTAATCCTGTTATCTTGTTTCCTTGGGGCATCTTCTTTTATTACCTTCAAAACCTTATCAGAGGAAGAAAAACAATCAGAATACTTACACGATGGTTATCTCCCAGTGGTTGGAATCCATGTAAGGCATCTCAGAGAACTTTACACCCAGAAGGGTCCTCGAAATAGAGAAGAGGCGCCGATGCTCATGCCCCTGGCTTCTCCAGACCCTGAATCAGAAGGGCCGTGCAGGCACAGATGGCTCTTTGGAAACTGGTTCTGTGATTGAGGGCTGATGTCCATCCAAGGGCAGGATCAGACAGGCAGATACCACGAGGACCACCTGGCACCCACCCCTCACTTCACAATGGGATCTGAAACCCAGAGAAAAGGAGAACTGGGCCCAAGCTTGAGAGTCCAGGGCTCGGGGTCTGTTTGCTCAGAGGGGCAGCCTCTGTTTGGAGATCTCAGTGTCCTTTTAAAAATTCATAAAGAAGGAGGCTTGGAGAGAGAGAAAGAGCACACACAGGAAGACGATGTAACTACAAAAGTCAGTACTCAAAGGGGCTCAGGTGAAAGTGGAAAGCAGAACAAGGAGTGTTTGCCTGAATTCGGAATGAACATCATCCATCAGATGTGCACGCTCCAGGAGTTTGCAAAGTGCTTGCCCACATACTGGGCACCTTTCTAGGGGGTCCCATGCCTCTCTCCTTGCCAGAGAGTATTCATGGCCATACCTCAGCATCCCAGCACTAAATACAGACACTGTGGGCCGCAGGTGCTCCATCAATGCATAGAAGGGCAAATCCATGATCTCAATGAGCCCTTAGGGATCCCCCGCCTCACCTGCCTGTTTTGCAGAAGACAAAAGGCCCCTGTCATGCAGGGAAGCTTCCAGCCTGTTCCAAATGCCTTCTCATTGACCTAACTGCCCAGCACGTTGAGCTGGATGGGACTCTGCCAGGGCTCAGTGAGGCATTTGATATGGTTAGGCTTTGCATCCCCACCCAAATCTCATCTTGAATTGAATCACCAGGTGTTGAAGGAGGAACCTAGTGGGAGGTGATTGGAAAATGGGGATGGTTTCCCCCATGCTGTTCTCCTGATAGTGAGTTCTCATGAGATCTGATGGTTTTATAAGTGTTTGGCAAGTTCCTCCTCCACTCACTCTTCTGTCTCCTGCTGCCATGTGAATGAGGTGCCTTGCTTCCCCTTCCCCTTCTACCATGATTATAAGATTTCTGAGGCCTCCCCAGCCTTGTGGAACTGTGAGTCAGTTAAACCTCTTTCCTTAATAAATTACCCAGCCTCAGGTAGTATCTTTATAGCCATGTGTGAACAGACTAATACAGCATTCTGTATATTTTTTTCATCCTCTGAAAACCCCAGCACCTTCCATTGCCTTATTCATATCAAGTATCAGGCATGAACTGGGCAGATGTTCAGATGGGTCATTCCAGCCCCTCCAAATGCTTCATGAAACTGAAGGCACAGACCTGGCCCTGAAAGGCCACATGATCTTGGACACCTTTTTAACCTCAATTCCTCCCCTGCAATGGACTGACAGTACCTGCATCTCAGGGCTTCTATGAGCGTTACCCAAGACAGCAAATTGGGCTCTGCCTGAAAACTGAGGTGTGGGGTCATTAAAATCCTCTTTCTCCCTCAATAATGTGGCCCCTTCCCTCAAGAAGCTCAGTCCCTCGGCATGCTGAGACAGTGACTCCGCAAAAAAAAAAAACACGTTGAGAAACCTGCGTTTGAAGCATCTACTGACTTGGGTGGGGAGAGGGGAGAAAAGTAATCTCGCCCAAAAGCTTCACCCACTTTAAGAACTATTTTGCAGGAGAGCACAAAACTCAGAGGTAGGCAACAAATACTGCATGATTCCACTTAGGTGAGGTCCCTAGAGGAGTCAAATTCACAGAGACAGAAAATAGAATGGTGGGTGCTAGGGGCTGTGGAGGAGAAGGCGAGTTAGTGTTTAATAGCTATTGAGTTTCAGTTTGGGAAGATAAAAAAGTGTGGAGATGGATGGCGGTGGTGGTTGTACATGAAGGTACCAAATGCCACTGGATTGCATATTCAAAAACAGTTAAAATGGCAAATTTTTTGTTATGTATATTGCACCATCAAAAAATGAGTGAATAAATAAATAATAGATAAACAGTGGTAGTAATTACATGGTAAGAGCTACCACTTACATAGGGTTTCTTGTGTGGCTTTTGGTTACCAACTCATTAAGTTCCTGAGAGACAGGAAGCTGTTAGGAAGAGGAAGCAACACCAGTGGGAAATGTGAGTATTTGTTAGCTAAGGCTACATAACAAATTACCACTGAGTGGTTACTTCCTTATGTTCTGGAGGCTGGTAAGTCCAAGATCAACATTCCAGCTGTGATTCCTGATGAGGACTCTCTTTCCAGCTTTCAGGTGGCAGCCTTCTCAATGTGTCCTCATGTGGCAGAGGGAGAGCTCTGATGTCTTTTCTTATAAGGATGCCAGTCTTATCAGGTTAAGGCCCCACCCTTAGGACCATGTTTAACCTTAATTATCTCCTTAAAGGCCCTATCTCCAAATGTAGTCACACTGGAAGCTAGACTTTCAACATATAAATAGAGAGGAGTGAACTTTGTTCCTAACAGAAGGGAAAGACGAATTAAATATGGGTGGAGACAAAGACTGGCTCCACTTTGCCATGTCAGGGCTCAGGGAATACTGAGGCATTTGAGAAGCAGAAAAAAAAAAAGGAGAGAAAGTGGTGTCTTGGGGTATGAGGGGGCAATTATAAGCTTTCTTTCCTATGCTGAGTTTGAAATAAACCCAGGACAGTCAGTAAGACCACCCTGGAGCTTTGTATATATGCCAGGGCTGGACTTGAAAATGGGGAGCCATAAATTCATGAGTTCACCCAACTCTGACTCTGTGCCTGAAGAGTAGCCCAGAAGCAAAACAAGAGAGCTAAGCTCATCAGGCTTAGAGTGAAGGGAAAGGAGGGTCACTGACTACAGCTAGGCAGGGATGAATCAGCAGAAGAACATTGAAAAATGGGAAGGAAGCATTTAGAAAGGAAGGTGGGGAAGGAAGAGGGTGGCCCAGATGCTATAAGCAAATACGTGATGGCTGAAAAGAGACTGCTGCACAGCTGATGTAACTTACCTGAAAAAATACATAATGCTAAATGCTGGAGTCTTAAAAAAAAAAAAAGTACTGGTCAGAGTTAAACAGGCAAGGAAGATTTTATCCAAGACTAGTGCAACCTGGGAGAGAGATTGAACTCAACTCAACTGAAACAAGAGGTGGGAGGTTTTTGAAGCTTTGTAATGAGCTAGGGGTAAAGTTCTGGAGGACACTGAGGGAAGGTTGGCTGATGAGACAGGCTGTGTGTGTGTTTGCCCGTTGCCTGTCATCAACCTCAGGCTGGGACTGGGAGCCGGGAACACCATCTTCCTGATGATCACGTTTTGAAGGAACCACTCCCAGGTCCTTGAGAAATACATTCCTGGGTTGTAGAAGGTTTCCATCTCAAAGGGCCAGAGAGAGACTTACAACCCCAATTTTTCTGAAGCAATGCTCTGAGCAAAGGGAGGTCAGGTGCCTCGAGTCAGGAAGAAGCCTGCCCAAGCATCATCAGCCAAGCTGATGGGAACATTCAGGCCATCCTGGCCAAGTCCTAGAATCATCTGACGGATGAAGAAATGGAAGCTATGAGAGGAAGAAGGACCTGTTCAGCACAGAGTCAACTGTGCACCCCTGAGCACTTGTGGCTCTGTTTGCAGCGTCCTGGGGCACCAGCTCCTGAAGTCAGGAAGGAAGCCGCTGAGCAGCTCCAAGGCTGAGCAGTGGGCCCAAGGGGCCTCCCTACACAGGCACAGAGAAGGGCCATAGGAGGGTTCCTGTCCTTTGCATCTGCACATTCAGCCCTGCAGCCACTGCACTAACTTCTCACCATCACAATCTCCATTGTACAGATGAGGAAACAGCAAAACAAACAACTTTCCCAAGGCTCCCAGAGCTAGAGCCATCTGCATTTTCCTCATTCCTTTGCTGCCCTCTCTGGGAACATCATTCTTGCTTGGATCAAAAAGGATGACCCAGTAAGGAGCAGCCTTCATAATAAGCCCACATGAAGGCCTTGTGCTCACAGGAGACTCTGTGTGTAGCTGTTCACATCTGGAAGACTTTGAGGTTTGATCCCAACTTTTTTGCCCTCTTCCTTTCTATGCAATTAAAATCAATACCATAAAGCCTCAATAGCACGTAAGGAAGCAGGAAGCCCTCACCCGATGCTGAACCTGCCTGGTGTCTTGTTTTTGGACTTCCAGCCTTGAGTTCGTGGTATTTTGCTATAGCTACCCAAATAAACCAAGACTGCCAGGATCCTCTTGCCAGAGCCAGCAAGCCCTGGGTTTACAGGTGAGTGGAAAGAGAACCAGGAGGGCTGTCTGACGAATGTGTCCTCCAGGTCCAGGGCTGTGGGCTTAAAGAAAGGGGAAGCAAGCACCAGGCTTCTCCGTGGGATGGAAAGGGTCATGGCAGCTGCCCCTTGGGGCAGGGGGAAGGCGGATTGGGCAGCTCTGCCTTGCTTTGAGTCGCAGGCTCCAGGCATGGAGGGAAGAGGCCCCATTAGGGAGGAGCTGGGCTTGCTTTCCTCACGAGGGTGAGAGCAGGACTTCTTGGTGCCCATCAGCAAGGGTGGCACTTGACTTCCCTGCATCCAGAGTGCCATCAGGCAGCCTGACTCAGCACTGCTGCACCGAGGGCCTCAGGTGAGGCTCTTCAGAGATGCTGGCAGGATCCGGGGGACATTGGGCTGCTTAGAATACATGGGCTGCCTTCCAAATCACAGAGATTTGAGTGGACAAGATGGCCAGGCTCCAGTCCAGTGCCAGACTGCATGCGTCTGAGAGGTGAATTGGCAGGCAGAAACACCGACGGATGGCGAGATGACCAGGAGCTGCCACTCAGAGCCCAGAATGCCCAGCAAGCCCTGTTCTGGAGGCTGTCATGCCCCGGAGGCAGGAGTAGCCACTGGTCCCAGGAAAAGACTCCCTGAAAGCAGGGGCCTGGATAGGACAAGGTGGTAGGAAGGCCGCCCAGCCCCATGCACCTCGCTTGGTCTCCTGCCTGCCTGTCCCCTGACACTCTGTGGGTTCCAGCTCCACTTTATCTCCCAGATGCCCACCATGTCCTGCTGAGCACTCACCTGACCACTCAAGCCTGCTCAAACCAAGCATTGCGGCCAGAAGCCGCAGCCTCTGAAGTAGAGATGGTGGCTGCCTCCCCTGCCAGCGCTGAGTTTTCATCGATTCATTCTATAAATGGGAATCGATGCCTTTTATGGCCCTTCTCCCATCACTGCCTTTTCAGTAGCTTTGGCTTCAAGCCAGCGGCTATGTAAAGTCTTCGTGATGCTGAGACTTGCCTGCATTAATATTCAAATGTTGTTGTAATTACCCCTGACACTTATTGAATTGTGGCTGGGCCAAGCACTTCATATGTAGACTTCATTCCATCTTCGAGACTGACCTGCGATATATGCACGATGACAGGCCCATCCCCTGTACTCATCTTCAGATGAGGAAGCCCAGCTCAGAGCAGGAAAAAGGGGCAGTCCCACAGCCACCTGCGAGAGGCAAAGGTGGGATGTGAATGTGACACTGCAACTCCAGAGCCTGCCTCTGTGTTAAAAAATCATCCAAGACTTGCAGATAAGCAAAAGGATGGCTTCTGATGCCACACGGGGATACTGTCTAGCAGCCCACACATACAAGAGTTGGTTCTTTAGGGATGCTCCTTTCCTGCTGCTGTTTCCTACTGATTCGTTCCCAGACTCTGAAATTACTTGTCAAGCTGTGGATTTCTGCCTAGCAAAGATGCAAATGACTTCTACCTGGTGAAGAAGATAACCCCACAGGTGATGACTTCATTGCCCCGGAGGACAGCGACCAGCTTTGCCTTTAACGTAGCAACCTGATTTCAGTTTGCCTTCCTGGCTTAAGGTGTAAGCACCTGTTCCTCAAATTCTCCTTTGAATGGGGTTCACTCACCTGCCAGCTCCCTGTTCAGTGAGGTAAGTTAATCTTTGAGGAGTGTTTATTCCATATTTGCAGGAGAGTCCTATTTTTAACTGTTCAGAGGGATGCTTTGATGGCTCTGAGCTCCGGCTCTGCTGGAAAGCCTGCCCCTCCTCAGAGGTCTGGCTCCAAAGCCCCTCCTCTTTAAGCTTTCTCAGTCTAGCTTTATCCTCTGACTGTTCCACCCAATGACACTCTTCCTTAACTGCACCCCCACCTCCATAAGGTGTGTACTGTAAAAGAAAAGCAAATGTCAGGACCCTCTAAGTGTATTATGCCAAGGGAGAGGTTAAGCCCTAGAGACCGAGTTATGTAGCATGTTCGCAATTCTCCTTCTTAGATTATAAATGAGGAGAGATGAATTATCTTCCTCATTGCTCTTGTACCAGACCTCCCCCTTCCAATCCAAGACTTTGCTATGGATTCACTCCCTCCTTTATTGCCCTGTACCCAACTCAGCCCAGATGGTGCTCAAGACCCCATGACCATTACATCTTCAGTGTAGAATGTTAAATATGCCTTTCCTGAAAGAAAAAGACTAAGTCAACTAATCAGATTGTTGTAACTATACATTTAGCCTTATGTAGAAAGATACTGAAATTCCGTTAGTCTTCCCTGAACTTTATTTATATATGCAGTCCCAAACTTCTGCACTTTGGAATACTGACTTCCATTCTTTGGAATCTGTGTTTCCCAGGTGGCTCATCCTCAACTTTGCAATTGAATGAACTCTCTTTAAACTAGATTCTGACCCTTTTGTTTACCTTAGGTTTACAGTGCTTATAGCACATGCACAGCCCAGCTCACCCCCACCCCCAGCCAACAATGGCTTCCAATTAGATGACTTTCACTTATCCTCTCTCCTGGAGTCCCTGCAACCCCAATGGAGGAGATATATATATATATATTAGTTTCATGCCTTTCATTTCTACCCATATGCAATCACAGGGACGGCACACCTCTCTCAGCTTTTGGATGGATGAACAGATGGATGGATGCTGAATGTTGAATGGATGTGTGGATTGATAGATAGATGGATGTGATTGATGGATGAATGGATGGATGGATGGGTGTGTAGATGATGGATGGATGGATGGATGGATGGATGGTGAATAGACGATGGATGGCTGGATGGTGGAGAGATGGATGATGGGTGATTGAGTGATTGACGGATGGATGGTTGGATGGACAGATGGGTTATGATAGATCAGAAGACATGCTTGGCCGTTCTAAAAAGCTGCAACTTAGCCTCTGAGTCCGTGAGTGACCTTGGGCAGACGGCATCTTCTCTCTGGGCCTCAGTTTCCTGATCTATCAACTGTGGGAGCAGACTGGCTGATTCCAGAGGCTTCTCCCAGCTCTCAGTCTCTGAATGTATTATGTATGCTATAAATGGATTCACAGAGAAATCTTTGAACATCAAGACTCTCAATGACAGTAAGTTTAGGAAGAAAAAATATTAATGACGTGAAATTCAAAAACAAAACAAAAACTCTCCCATCACAATCAGAGTTCTGTTTGTCAGGAAGTTGTAGAAGCTGAAGCTGACCGGGTGAAATCATTCACCTGCTCATTATTTATTCATGGGGTGAGCTCCAGCAGCAGGGGAAGCCTCCTCTCCACCAGTGTTGGCTGGGAGGGCTAGAAAACAGGGAAGTTTCAGGGCTGTTCAAGCAGAACTTGACCTTTCCACCTTCTCCTTCCCTGAAAGGAGGGCAGGTGGCCGGAGCCGGCTGGGCATCTGTGAGCAGTGGGCAGGGGTGCTGTGTCAAGAACAACTGGCCGCCTGTCCCTGCAGATGATTGAAGAGAGATGAGCTAAGAGGTTGGGTAATTTGACAGTTTTGACAGAGAAGGGAATTTCCCCTTTTCCTCAGCCTGGGAACTTGGCTTTCCAATACCTAGGCAGTGGCATTTATTCCCATTTCAATGCAGACTGATTTTCAGCTGCCAGGGACCCCTGCAGCTCTTTTCTATCGAATTTGCATTGCAATGATTGGAGACGGCAGGGGACTGGGAGCCAATTTTTAAGCTGTGAGCTTATCAATGCAGGAGTCTGCCCAAAGTTAACTTCATCTTGTCCCAGGAAAAGCACCTGCCTCCTCCTCCACACCCAATCTGACACCTACTTCAAAATAAAAAGAAGAAAAGTTAATAAAAATCAGAGGGTTCACTAGACTAAATACTTAACATCACTGTGGTGATAAAAAATGTGTAAGAATGTCTCACGGAAGATGTACATGGAGCTCAGATTAAGAAATTCCATCCCTGAGAAACAGGCAGCTTTCTTCTTCAAAGCTCCTGTGTATCAAAGTCTCTTAGAGAGAGAGAGAAGTGGGTGGGAGATGGAAATTGGGTTTTGAAGACTCTTCTAGGAAAACAGAAAAATGCCCTCCTAAGTGATAAGGAGTTCTCACAGAAACAGCAGCTTCCCATTATCTGCAGTAACAGAAGGCCCTTGAAGGTCAGGACTGCAGAGTGCTGGGCCCAAGTTCTCACTGAATCTTGGGTGAAGAAACAGGCACGACAGAGTGGGGGACCAACCCTTAGGGAGAGTGCCGGATGCAAACCCTGTCAGGGTGTTCATTTGCTGATGAGGCAATTCGGCTGAGTGGAGACATTTCCTGGATGTCAACTCAGAGCAAGAGGGAAATCAGTACATTCAATCCAAGAAGAGCAGCCAATGTGGGGAGCCCGGCCATCCTGGCTCCGGCAAGTAACCACACAAAGCTGAAGGCAGAGCTGTCCATGGAATCTGACTAACTCCTGACGGCCCAGCACTCTGTGCAAATGTACAATACAGAAAGTGAGAGACGGCCTCAGAGACAGGCCAGGTCTAGGTCCTCGGTCAGCCAGCTTCCAGCCGGGTGACCTTGGATGTACTTGACCTTCTTCTCCCCGGTTTTCTCATCAGTCATCACAGGTTATTAGCTCTCTACCAGGAGTGCTGCTGGGATTAACTTCTAAAAATACACACAAAGGTCGGGCTCAGTGGCTCATGCCTGTAATCCCAGCACTTTGGGAGGCCAAGGCAGGTGGATCACCTGAGGTCAGGAGTTTGAGACCAGCCTGGCCAACATGGTGAAACCCTGTCTCTACTAAAAATACAAAAATCAGTCAGGTGTGGTGGTGCACACCTGTAATCCCAGCTACTCGGGAGGCTGAGGCAAGAGAATTGCTTGAACCTGGGAGGAGGAGGTTATAGTGAGCTGAGATTGCACCACTGCATTTCAACCTGGGTGACAGAGCAAGACACCATCATAAATAAATAAATAGGCCAGACACGGTGGTTCACGCCTGTAATCCCAGCACTTTGGGAGGCTGAGGCAGGTGGATCACAAGGTCAGGAGATCAAGAACATCTTGGTCAACACGGTGAAACCTCGTCTCTACTAAAAAGACCAAAATTAGCTGGGCATGGTGGTGAGTGCCTGAAATCCCAGCTACTCTGGAGGCTGAGGCAGGAGAATCGCTTGAAACCGGGAGGCGGAGGTTGTGGTGAGCCGAGATCGTGACACTGCACTCCAGCCTGGGCAACGAATGAAACTCCGTCTCAAAAAAAAAAAAAAAATGAAAAAATAGATAAAATAAAATAAGCATAAAGCATGTAGAACACCTACCACGTTTGTGAAAGAAGACGAGCCCTGGGTTACCTGCTTGCTCACACCCTAAATCCAGGAGACACGAGCAGGCCATGGCAGGAGGGGCCCACAGGGTAGCTTCTGCCCCTAGAATGGAGCCACAGAAGGTCTGGAGGCTTGGGGGCCCAGGCCTCTCCAGGCCATGCTTGCACCTACTCACAGTGACACGGAGGGGCCTGCTCTGAGGGGAACCCTAGCTAGTCTCAGAAGGGAGAAGAGGGGACATGCACCGCCCCAGCTGCCTCCAGCAGCCACACCAAGCACAGAAGGCCGTTGATGTTCCACAGAAACGGCAAAGCTTGCAGTCCCAACCCAGACACACCCTTCCCAACTTCATACGATCTCAATCAAAACCTTATCAGACTATTTCTACAACCTGACAGAAGGATACTCAAATTTACCTGGAAAAATAAATTGCCAAGAACAGCCAATAGATACTGAAAAAAAAACAAAACAAAAAAAGTAGGGGTACGGATGGAGAATAACGGAAAAGAGATTTCCATGTCAAACACGAGGTTACATTATCATTCACAACAATTGTGACAAAGTAGTGGTGGGTGGGACAAGGATGCATATACAGATAGGAATAAATCTCCCAGAACCAGATCTAAGTAAATGTAGAATTTCAAGGGAGGGAGATGGTTTATTTGATAAACAGCAAGGAAAATTTGATGCTTAAACATTTCAATAGAAACAAAATCCAAGCTTGACTCATAGTGCACACCAAAATTACCAGAAGGTTAAAATTCTGATAGCAAAAATAAAGTAAAATAAAATAAAATCATGAAACTTAAATAGAACAAAGCCTAGGACACTATTGACCTCATCTCAAAGGAAGCAAAGTCTTCAAGAGCAAAATAGAAAGAACAGCAAATACATTTGTAGGAAAAGTTTGTATCTTAAACTGCATAAAGGTAAAAATAAATAAATTTTGCTAGAAAATTAACAGTAACAGAATTCAGAGGAAAAAAAAACAAAAACAAAAATTTCATCACAATATGTGGCAATGTCCTTGATACGTAAACTGCTCTTAAAAAAAAAAAAAAAAAAAAAAAGCTACAAGAAAATAAAATAGCCCAAATTGAAAAACGGGCAAGGAGGATTAGCTGGTAATTTATCAAAGGAAAAGGAAAAAATACCAAAGAAAACATGTAAGTAAAACAGTAGCTTCAAGAGTAATCGAATGCATGCTACTTACTACAATGAACTATTGCATTTTTATTTTCTTGATAAGGATCACTTAGCTTAAATGAAGCTTCTAGAACAACCATGAGAGCAGCCTGTGAAGGAAAAACCAAAGGACAGAGAAACGGTCCTGCTGGAATGGAGCTGTTACTACCAGCCAGCCCTATTACTGTTTGATGATGGAATATACTTCATCCTAAATGACTGTGTGATGCTTATCTGAAATCCAGATTTAACTGGGCACCCTTTATTTCATCTGCTAGCCGCATGAAAACAGACTAAGATAGGTCCTAAGGAGATCAGCTACCCTCCCAGACCAGTTCCTCCAGGACCACTTTCTGCAGATACGGTTTATTTAAATACTGTTCCCTCTTCAAGCATGGCTTGGAACATTGCATCTTGCACACAGTGAGTACATGCCTTGGGACATACCTGACCAGATTTGAGGGCCAGTTGTACCATTTAAGAACTGGGTCACTCCAGTGCAGTAACGACCTTTCTATGCTAAAGTGTCATCACCTGGAAAATAAACTCACCATAGAACTAACAACAACAAGTTTCAGAGGTGGTTACACAGAAACCTCTGTTACTTTAAAAAGCTTTGACATATTTCTGCCATGCAATTAACCTTTATTTGATCAAGGGTACAGGAGTGGCCTTGGGTTTTGTTATAATGAATTCCTAGACCACCGCTGGCTGAATTATTCTCAGCCTCCCGCCGACCACCTGGAACAGGTGTTGTTTATTTTTCACATTGTGGCACTATTGACCCTGAACATTCTAAAGAGTTCCCTGAGGGCAAGAAGCCATGCATTGCGTGGCCTCCATCATCATTCCTCACAAAACCTCACACATATTAGCATGCATAAATATTAGGCCTCTAGTTCATCATCTATCATGGCGGCCCACCCTGGAGACGGCAGAGAGAACACCTGGGTATGTATTTTGGGATATTTGAGGTGGAGTATCCCTGACCAAGAGTCTCAGGAAATCATGTTGATGACTGATATTTTCTCCTGAACTTTATGGTCTCCATAGTTGATTACAAAAGAAAAACAAACTAATTAACCTTTTGAAAACATTCCTCTAATCAATGACATATTTTATGGTTTCATTAGCTATGGGCCCAAACTCAACAGGCAATCATATTTTATTCCTTGCATACCAATTTATAAAGGATAGTTTATGGCCACCTGTTCACGAGCAGTGTAAAGTAGGATTCCCACTGCAGGTTAATCCCTTTTTATATTGAAACAACATTAGGACATCCCAAAATATCACAGAGGCCTTGACGTCCTGTGATGAATGGGAGGTCTGCTTATGGCTTAGAATCTTTGGAGAGGGCTGCTTTCCCCTTTATCCTTTCCTGGGCAGTCACTGGAGTTTCATTAGTGGTGGCTGTCTTAGTCCATTTGCTGTTGCTATAACAGAACACCTGAGACTGCGTAATTTACAAAGAAAAGAGGTTTATTGGGCTCATGGCTCTAAAGGCTGGAAAGTTCAAGATCAGGCCGCTGCATCTGGTAAGGGCCTCGTCCTGTGTCATGACATGGCAGACAACATCACATGACAGAAATGCAAAAGGCAGCTTTGGTGTATAACAACCAACTGCCATGGTAACTAATCCAGCTCTGCAAGAACGAGAACTCACTCCCTTGAGAAAAGTATTGATTCCCCTTAATGACCTAATTTCTTCTTAAAGGCACCATCTCCCAATATCACCACATCGGGGATAGAGCCTCAACATGAGTTTTGGTAGGGCCAAACCACATTCAAGCCATAACAATGGCTTTTCTTGAGTTGTTGGGCTTTCTCAGGCTGCCAGTGGAGACTCTTAATTAGGCAGTTGTTGACAGGCTCAGAAACACGTTGCACATTTAAGCAGAGTTTTCACTGAGGATAAAGCACAAAGCTGGGGTGCATGTTATGATTCGAATCTTCTCACCCTCAGCACCCTCAACATCAGGTTTATCATCATCATTGCCACCATCTAAAGGCCACTGACTCTGCCCTAACTTTGCTACCATCCTATGGCCGTCATCCATCATCTCCACCACTTCAACTCCAGGCACAAAAGTATTGCTTCCAGTTGTGCTCTCATCCAGCTGCCTTTTGCTTCCCTGACTCCTCCTTGCATAAGAAAAGCAGAAGAGATCAGGCACAGTGGCTCATGCTTGTAATCCCAGCACTTTGGGAGGCTGAGGCATGCAGAAGACTCTTTCAGAAAACAGAGAAAAGGAAGAAATCTTCCAGATCACTCTTATAAAGGCGGAATTATAATAAAACCAAAACAGTACAAAGAAAACACAAGAAATATACTAATCAGGAGTTTGAGACCAGCCTGGCCAAAATGGTGAAACTCTATCTCCACCAAAAATCTAAAAAAAAAAAAAAAATTAGCCAGGCATGGTGGCAGGTGCCTGTAATCCCAGCTACTCAGGACGCTGCAGCAGGAGAATCACTTGAACCCGGGAGGCAGAGGTTGCAGTGAGCCAAGATCATGCCATTGCACTCCAGCCTGGGCAACGGAGCAAGATTCCGTCTCAAAAAAAAACAAAAACAAAAACAAAAAACAGAGAAAAGTAAAAGCAGAAGAGTAAATTCATCTCCACTTTGGTTTTAAAATACTAGAACAGGAAGGAAATTTACAGGGATAGAATTCCAAAATAGTAACCAGGATTTCCAATTGTTTCATATCCCTTTACATGGATCTTTCCCTGTGTTCAATCAGAGGCAGCCAATTCACTGTGGGAGAATTAGGGGTTTTTATAGCTTAAATTTTTTAAAAATTTAAAACCATAGTAAATACCAAAACCTTAAGAAAAATGTCTTTTGGAGTTGTAAGAACTGGCATATTTTAAGTACAAAAAAAATTTAAAACATATGGATGCTGTTAATTTAGGAAGGAAGACTGATTCTATAAAAACTTGTTTTCCTACCAAAAAAGAGATAAAGTTCATCAAGTTATGAGAAGGAAGAGAAGAAACAAACAGATGAGAAACGGGGCTCGGAAGCCTGTGTGTGGGTCCCTAAGTCACCCCGTCTTCATCTCCCTTGTACCCAAGTCACACGTAATCAAACAGCCTCACACCTGGATCCTCCTAAAGAATCTCTGGCCAAGAGCAGCTTGTAAAGTACCAGGTGACAAACCTTCCTGCTTGCCCAGAAATGACAGGCTTCCCAAGTTACAGGATTTCCTCTGCTAACACCAGGAAAATCTCAGATGATCAGGAGGAGTGGGTCACCCTTTAATAGGACTCACCTCA
Source organism: Piliocolobus tephrosceles (assembly GCF_002776525.5). Classification (NCBI taxonomy): domain Eukaryota; kingdom Metazoa; phylum Chordata; class Mammalia; order Primates; family Cercopithecidae; genus Piliocolobus; species Piliocolobus tephrosceles. The sequence continues at coordinate 29,623,257 of NC_045452.1, read as the reverse complement.
TAAAAAGATGATTCGTTTTTCACAAAGGGAACTGAGCAGGGTGTAGACAGAGCAGAAGAAGAAGAAAAAGGAAGGAACAAGGGAAGCAAATGGAAGATGAAATGTCATAGATGTGTCGCCGAGGGCCTGAGAATCGTTACCTGACCCATCACCATGAATTCAGAGAACCTGATGAACAAAGAGCTAAGTCAGAGCGCAGGTTGCTCAGAAAATCCACGGAGGAGCACAAAAAGGGGAATGAAACTGTGGCTCATAGAACCCAGGGAGGTAGTTGAGGGGGAAAATGCTTCCATCACCAAAATGAATGCCAATTTGGAAGCAGCACGAAAACAAACACTCGTGGGAATCGGTACTGCGCACGCAGTGGATATGGCCGAGAAAGCAACGTGAAGTGAAACTGAACTAAGCCAAGAATTTAAGGTGATTAGGGAGGAAATAATAGACAATAAAAACAAAACAAGGACCAAGCAGGAGCATAACTGTGTTCCTAAAGAACAGGAGAGAAATAGTACACAGATCTGATTCAAGACAATTTTTCTGAGATAAAATAAAACTCAAATCTAAAGACGAAAAGCCTCAGCATATTCCAAGAAAAAAGGACCATCTATAACAATCAACACCAAGATATAGACTAGACCAGTAAAATTACTGGAGTTTAATAATCACAAACAAATCCTTTGAGCATGTAGGAAAACATACCAAGACACTTGTAAAGGAAAATAAAAATCCTAGCCAGCCTCAGCCTTCTCCAAAAAATTATTCAAAAAACCGTGCCTACAAAATCTTCAAAAAATGTTTTTTCTCAACTGAAAACATTCAGATATCAGAGCAAGAGGCAGCTACTTTTTGTACATTCAAAGATCAAGGAATATAATTTTGGTGGGTAGAGAAAGTGCAACAAAAGAATGGACGTAAAAACTGAATGTGCTCCGTTTCAGTTTTAAGACCAAAATAAGTGTGGGAATTATGTCTCTACAATAGGAGGCAAATATGATCAATCATGTCAGTATAGAAGCAATATAACCAAGAAAGGTGATAGGGTAAGAGAGAGAGAGAGAAAAGCCTACTGAAAGGAGCTGTTTAGGGTGCAAAGTGGGAAAAGTACATTCTGGTGTTTCCATATTATTGTTCTTGGGCTCAAAAGATAATATTTAAGCTGATGATACAAGTAAAAATATAGAATTAAGCAAATAAAGTAAAAGAGTGAACCCATAAAAGGACAGACAGTTTCAAAGACTGATTCTTTAAACTCTGTAAGGTTACATTTTTATGACACTGCTTTGACTGTTTCAGAAAACAGAGAAAAGGAAGAAATCTTCCAGATCACTCTTATAAAGGTGGAATTATAATAAAACCAAAACAGTACAAAGAAAACACAAGAAAGATACTAATCTCACCTATGAATACAATAGCCATGTAAATATGTTAGAAGCACCGTAAATATCAGAAAACAGGATCCAAAACAAAATAAAAGAACCCCACAAAAGGACAAAGCAGAGTTTATTCCAGGAATTCGGTGATGTTTTCATAACTGGAAATCAAATAACATGACTCGCCACACTAATTGATGAAAAGTGAGAAATCTTATGATTAATTCCAAAGATGTTGAAAAGTCATTTAAGTATACTTAATTCCATTTTTGATAGGTAAAGCTCTTAATAACACAGTTGTTAATGAATACTTTTTTGCCATGATTTTTTTGTTTCTTTATATATATAATGACAGGGAAAAAAAAAAAAAAAACTCCTAGACAATTCATTTGTTAAAAAAAGAAGAAGATGTAGAAGAGTGTAGGTTTTATAAGAGAGAACTGTAGCCAAGCGCGGTGGCTCACGCCTGTAATCCCAGCACTTTGGGAGGCCGAGGAGGGCAGATCACCTGAGGTCAGGAGTTCGAAACCAGCCTGATCAGCATGGAGAAACCCTGTCTCTACTAAAAATACAAAATTAGCTGAACTTGGTGGTGCATGCCTGTAATCCCAGCTACTTGGGAGGGTGAGGCAGGAGAATTGGAACCTGGGAGGCGGAGGTTGCGTTTAGCCTAGATCACACCATTGCACTCCAGGTGGGGCAACAAGAGTGAAACTCCACCTCAAAAAAAAAAAGAGAGAGGGAGAAGTGTAGTGAGTGGCGGGCTGAATATGCGTGAACATCTCTGAATACAAGCAAGCAACAGGTGTGAGTAACAGCCTTTTGGAGCAGAATAGGGTAAAAAGAAATACTTTTTCCTGTATTCTATTCAAACATTCAAAATGCATACCTTTTAACAAGTATATTTTTATAGATATAACTAGTTTACAAAATTGTTATTCTAGAGCAGTGACCTTCACGCTCAGGGACATTGGCAGTGTCTGGAGACACTTTGGGTGGTCACAACTTGGGGGCAGAGGGTAGAGGTCACCAGGTGCTGGAAGTCAGGAATGCCACTCAACATCTTGCACAGCCCAGGAAGTCACCTACAACAAAGATTTATCTGGCCCCAAGTGTCACTGTCGCCAAGGTCAAGAAACTCTGTTACAGAGTGATAATTTCTACCACAGAGGTAACTACCAGGCAATCAGAAGTGTATGGAACTTAAATCAGAAAATCTAAAGTTTCCTCTGTCATTTATTCGCTATTTGACCTTGGGTAAATCATTCCCCCATACAAAGCCTCACTCTCCTCACCTATAACCGTAAGGTGATAGTGTAAAAGCAAATGATGTAATGTCTGGGAAATGGCCATGTAATGCCAAACAACTGCATTCAGCGAGCTTGGTTGGAGCAGAAGGAAGGTGGATCCGTTAGAATCCTGTCCTGGGAACTCACCGCCTAGTGGAAGAGGTGACAAGTAAACAGAATTGCAATGTGTATTTACGTGATAAGACAGAGACTTGCAGGGAGCTTTGGAAGCAAGGCTTGGAGGCTACTTCAGGCCAATCGGATATATGCAAATTAGAAAGCCTCCAGCATACTGGGCACCTCCAGGTGCTAATCACCTCACATGGGACAAGAGCAGCTGTCCACTAGCTAAGGCAGAGTCCTCAAGCAGGTTGCCTGTTTATCATGCACAAAATACATTTTCTATTCCGTATTTGTCAGTAAACACACAAATCATACATACACACACACACACACACACATTTCTACATATACATACTGGCATGCCTCAAAGGTATTGTAGGTTTGGTTCCAGACCACCATAATAATAAAGCAAATATTGCAATAAAGCAATTCACACAAAGATTTGGTTTCCCAATATATATAAGTTATGTTTACACTATACTGTAGTCTATTGAGTGTGCAATAGCATTATGTCTTAAAAAGCAATGTACATACCTTGATTAAAAAACACTTTATTGCTAAAAATGCTGTGATAGAGATGGGAAGTGAGCACACGCTATTGAAAAAATGGCACTGATAAACCTCCCCGATGCAGGGTTGTCACAAAACTTCATTTTGTAAAAAAGTACATTTGCAAAGTGCAATAAAAGCAAAGTGCGATAAAATCAGGTGTGCATATAAACATTTAAAAGCTCATGAGCAAATACTTCCCTTTACTACAAGTTTACACTTATGTATCCTATTCAATGGGATGACTTTATCTAGAAAATGCTGATCTCAGCCCCCTCAAATGACCTCAAGATCCACCAACGAGCCACTGCTCAAGTTTGACACACATGATGCTTCTTCCCCAATGTGATCACCACACTGCAGCGAAGTGACCATTCTAGGACACAGATAGGAAGTGCCAGTGCCTAGAGAGACATCCTTCTTAGCTCCCCGTTGCCATAAGCAAAAGCCAAGCTTCACCTCCCAGCACACAACCTCCCTGTTCGGACACTGAGCACCCACCAGGACTTCCCCTTCTCTCCAGCCCTCATTCTGCAAGCACAACCCAGGACCTGGTTTAACCCAGGATTCTCTGTCATGGAACACACCCGAGTGGAGCCCAGCAGGACAGGTGTTTCTCTTCACCTCTATTTTGCTCTTCTTCTAAAATTGAGATGGAAGAGGCTCTTTTCAGGCTGGAGCCATGCAGAGTCTCAAAAAGGAAAAAAAAGAAGATCTCTGCTGTGATAGAAACCCTTAAGAGAAAGTGAAGGAATTTCACAGATCTGAACATCAACTGCCAGGGAAAGAAGTTTGCCCAGAAAGTGCTTCAAAAGGGAAGGAGGAAGCTGATCTATGAGAACACTGTGACTACCACAAAGAACACAGAAAGAGGCACAGAGCTGGGGTCTGGATGGCTGGGATGGCAAGGAAAACCTTGTGGGCGCCTGCAGAAGCCAGGCTGGCTTTTGTCATCAGGATCAGCAGTGTCAGGAGTGTGAGCCTGAAGGCTTAAGAGGTGCTGCAGCTTCTTTACCCTTTTTTTTTTTTTTTTTTTTGGAAATGGAGTCTTGCTCTGTCATGAGGCTGGAGTGCAATGGTACAATCTTGGCTCACTTCAACCTCTGCCTCCTAGGTTCAAGTGACTGTTCTGCCTCAGACTCCCAAATAGCTGGGATTACAGGCACCCGCCACCATGCCCAGCTAATTTTTGTATTTTTAGGAGAGATGGGGTTTCACCACGTTGGCCAGGCTGGTCTCGAACTCCTGACCTCAGGTGATCCACCCACTTCAACTTCCCAAAGTGCTGGGATGACAGACGTGAGCCACGGCGTCCAGCCTAGCTTCTTTACCTTTGCTGTGTCTTCAAAGAACTGTTGTTAAGCTCTGCGACGCTTCAGTTATGCTGAGGCTGGAGGGCTCAGATGCTGCCTTGCATGGGGAGACCTAAACGCAGAGTCAGTAAATGAACTGATCTGTGGGCATGGTTATGGCAAACTCAATGGGAAGTGAATTGCCTTGACAGAGAGCTTTTTGATTGCTGGACCGCGTGGGAAATACAGCATCATCTGCATTGAGGGTCTGATTCCTGAGCTCTATACTGCTGGAAAACGCTTCAAAGAAGCAAACAACTTTCAGGGCTCTTCAAGTTTTCTCTATGAGCTGGAATGAGGGACCACCTGCTTTATGGAAAGAGATGCTGGCAGCAGGAAAGACCAGACCAACAAACTCATTAGAAGGATGAGCCAAGGTGCCTCCCATGGTTATTGTAAACTGGTCAGTTAGAAAACAGTGACTACTTTCAAATCGAAAAAACATTGAGATGCAGGAAAATACTTAGGTTCTAGTTAGATACATTGGCTTTGATGTAGGCGTGTACTAATTAAATTAATAGCTATGCAAATATTATTCTTAAAGTTTATCTTTGCATGGAGAATATTTTTAAATAGCCTTTTAGCACCTAGATAAATTTTTGTTATTCCTTCAAGACAAGAATTCTGTTGTACAAAAGTCTCTGTCCATAGAAGCACTGACTTGTCGCCAAAGTGCAGCGATGTTTTCGCACTGATGTCAAGATTATGGAGCACGGCTTCCTTAGACACAAAAATTGAACAATAATCTCTCCCTTGTTTATGTTTAGGAGTTTTCAGTTATATGTGACTTTGAAGTGAGCCTGTAAGGCAGTCAAGTCTTACTTGCCTAATTTTTTTCAAGCGAAGAAACTGCATCTGAGAAAGCTGAAGTGGCTTTACTGCAGTATCATAGCTCCCTTGGTGACCTAAAAGTGGACTCCAAAGTTAACATTCAGATCGGAAACTCTTGGCTCAGAGCAGCCCATGCAAGTACCTGAAAATGTAATATTCAAAGACACTTAACATTAAAGTATGTTCAATAAAGCCAGTCGAGAATATAGAACCCATCTAGACATCATCTTCATCAGACAGTGAAATTAAATTAGATTTCCCTGATAACCAGCTTTAGTAAGCCCATTTGCATTACGAGTGTGAGATTAGAAATGGAGTAATTCAGTAATGAATCTACCTGCAGAATTTCTGAGCATGCATTTGGGTTCAAGTCAGTCTTCATTCCAATTCAGAGTAATAAAGTTTCAACTTTAATGTGGACCTGAAGGTCACGCGGTCTAAATCCAAGATTCAAGTCTAAACCACTGAGCTTCCTCCAAAATGGCCATCCAGCCACTCTCTGAGCAGTCTTCTTCCGCTGCCCCTGGGAAGGGAAACTGACTATAGTCCAAAGCATCCCTTTCCACATGAGATTATTCTGTTCCTAAAGACCACACAAGACTCCTCGATCACCACTTGACAGCTCTGCATATTTTCAAAGCTTGCATCCTTTTCTCCTTTGACTCTTACCCACTTCCTGTGCCTGTTAATCTAGCTTCTATTAATTGTAAAATAGTTTGCCCTTGATGAATGGGAGTTGATAGATTTGTTCCATTCTTAACAGAAGGACACAGGTCAGGCCAGGTGGAGAAACTTGCAAGAATGGAAGTGCCCCTAGGATGGGGCTGAGGCTGTACAGGAGGGAGAGTGGGGCTCTGACTGAGAGCAAAAACTAAGGTCAGAGCATTTGAGTCCAAATCAGACCTTGCCACCAAGTTTGGCTCCAGAGGAGGCTGAAGTCAAGAAGGGATCTCTGGCTAAGGTAATGTGAAGCCTGAGTACTGCAGGACCACAGACATCTCCTGAGGACCTATGTCTCCCAGAACTCGACATTTTTGGGGCCACAGGCCATCCCAAGCCAACATTATTGTGTTATCCTCTCACCTCTCCTCAACCACTGCCACCAGATCTCAGTATCTTCCTCATAATAATTATTTTGCCAGTTTAATCAAATGAACTAAAAGCTATCTTATTGAAATATTCTAGTGTGTATTGCCAGAGAGAGGAGGGGAAAGATATGAAGAAGCAGAAAATTAAGGCAATGAAGAAGATCAGGGTGAGGAAGCAGGAGGAAGAGGAGGAGTTGAAGGGGATGAAGAAGATGAAAAAGGAGGAAGAGGAGGAAGAGTTGAAGGTAATTAAGGAGGAGGAAGAGGAGGGGGAGATAATTGTGATGAAGGTGAAGAAGAGAAACAGGAGGAGATGATGGCAAGGAAGTTGAAGGAAGAGGAGGAGGAGTCGAAGGTGGTGAAGATGAAGAGGAAGGAGGAGAAGGAGATGAAGGTGATAAAAAAGATGAAGAAGGAGGAAGAGTAGAAGGAGAGGAGTTGATGAAGGTGATGATGAGAAGGAGAAAAAGGTCACGAAAATGAAGAAGGAGGAATAAGATGAGCAGATGAAGGTGATGAAGATGAAGGAGGAAGAGGAGGAGATAATGATGAAGGTGAAGAAGAGAAAGAGGAGAAGATGAGGGTGATGAAGATGAAGGTGACGAAGGAAGAGGAGCACGAGTTGAAGGTGATGAAGATGAAGGAGAAGGAGGAGGAGATGAAAATGAAGAAGATGAAGGAGGAAGAGTAGAAGGAAATGAAGGTGATGAAGATGAAGAAGGAGGAAGAGGAAAGAGGAGGAGATGAACGTGATGACAAGGAGGAGAAAAAAGTGATGAAGAAGAAGAAGGAGGAAGAGGAGGAGGAGATGAAGGCGATGAAGAAAGTGAAGATGAAGATTAAGGGGAGGAAGAGATGAAGGTGATGAACAAGGAGGAAGAGGAGAAAAATGAAGATAGAGATGAAGGTGATGAAGAAGGAGGGGGATTAAGAGAAGAGTTCATTTCCAATCACTACTTTTGTAAAACTTCCAACTGCCTACAGCCTGCCCTAACTGGGGGGGTCACCACACCCTCACTGGATGTCCTAAGTGATCCTTGAAGACAGGCAGAGTGGAGTTCTGCTAGCCAGGCTTTTGTGAGCCCTTCAGAGAAGAGCAGTCCAACAGACTGGGCCCAGACCCCCGTCCACCAGCAAAGTAGTCCTGAGCTGCTCCTCACTCAGGGCAGGATTAGCTGCACCCCAGAGGGAAGCTCATCATGCCAGCAGAGCCTGCAGGAAAATTAGCTTATGTTGATCTTCTTTCTTTAAATAAATGCACATTATCTACACATGTGGAAAAGATAGGCTAAGTATTTATTTAGCCAAGAAGTCCATATGCAAAGCTCAAGCAGAGCCAACTCCTGAGTAACAACCACAAACATTGTTTATCAAAGCAGTCAATGAGTAGCCCCTTGACTAGAGTAGTTACATCCTAAAGGAGAGGATAATAGAGTTCTCTGGATGCATTGTTGCTCTTTAAAGGAACAATGCCCTTTCATACTCTCCAGGGAGCATTTGATAATCCACTCCCCTGTAGTGCTGGCCTGCTGCTAGTTCAACCCAGGGAGGAGGATCCAAGGGCACACAGCTGTGCAGCTCTCCAGATGCCATCTCTCTTCTATGTCAGGGAGACAGCAGGATGTGCCAGCCTGGCCCTCAAATGCCCAGGAGCTCTGAGGTTAGGAGAACACCTGATGAAGGGGGATTCAACTCTTGGGATGCAGAGGGAGGACGATACAGACTGAGAAGCTAGAAGTATTTATTTAGCGTGAGTTTTCTTTGCCATGGTGCAGAGGACTCAAGAGCTGGGATGTAGAGAAATGGACCTTGCCCAAGACCATAGGAACCCACCTCTTGCATCAGTGACATGGATGTGAGACCTGGAGTCAAAGGAGATCATTTTGAAGCTTTAAAATTTGACTGCCCTCTTGCATTCCGGACTTGCAAGGGCCCTATAACCCTTTTGTTTTGGCCAAATTCTCCCATTTGGAATGGCTGTATTTACCCAATCCCTGTACCCCCATTGTGTGTAGTAAGTAACTAGCTTGCTTTTGATTTTACAGGCGTGTAGCTGGAAGGGACTTTCCTTGACTCACACAAGACTTTGGACTGTGGACTTTTCAGTTAATGCTGAAATGAGTTAAGAATTTGGGGGACTGTTGGGAAGACATGATTGGTTTTGAAATGCGAGGACCGGAGATTTGGGAGGGGTCAGGGGGTGGAATGATATGGTGTGATCCACCCAAATCTCATCTTGAATTCCCACATGTTGTGGGAGGGACCTGGTGGGAGGTAATGGAGTCATGGGGGCAGGTCTTTCCTGTGCTGTTCTTGTGATGGTGAGTAAGTCTCACGAGATCTGATGGTTTTGAAAAACAGGAGTCTCCCTGCACAAGCTCTCTTTTTGCCTACTTCCATCCATGTAAGACGTGACTTGCTCCTCCTTGCCTTCCACCACGACTGTGAGGCTTCCTGAGCCACATGGAACTATAAGTCCAGTTAAGCCTCTTTCTTTTGTAGATTGCCCAGTCTCAGGTAGGTCTTTATCAGCTGCATGAGAACAGACTAATACAGACCTCTACAGGATTATCCATCATCATGATCATAATTATTCATAGTGTTACCATGGGCTGGCACCGGTGTTCAAGAGGCTACCACCAGCACCTGCCACTCATCATCCCAGGCAGTCCCTAGCAACTCCAGGAGAAAGAGGCAGATTCTGTGTCAGAGAGAGCAGGGTGCTCATAGTGTGATGTGGGCAGAGTCAAGAGAGTAGATGTAGCAGACAAGGAGTCTGAGATGGACCTGGCCACGCACAAAGGGGCAAAGGCATTCCTGGTGGAGGGAGCAACTTGCACAAAGGCTTGGAGGTGTGGGACAGTGCCCATGCAGCCCGATCACAACTCTTGGCTCCATATGTTCACCTCCAGATTTAGACTCTGTGCAAGGGCCAAGCCCTCCCTGAGCCATCACACACTGCAGGAAGACCGCCCAGCTCTGGGCCGGCTGGCCTGGCTCAGACCCACCACCAGCTGTGTCTCCACTATCTCTGAGGCTTCATTTTCTCCCCCATAAAATGGGAATAATTTTATCTACTGTAAAAATTAAGGAGTAGAAATAATGCCCATTAAGAACCTATCAGTGGCTACAACCAGCAATGCAGCAATATTGTTTTTCACCCAACCAGGAGAGGAAAAAACAATCAAGGCATAGACTCATCTTCAGAAAGCCGAGAGAGGAACATAGGTGCAAATCTGTTAATATTATGATGATGATGATCACCCTCCATATCATCATCTTCTCTATCAACTATCAGTTCATACATTATAATAATATATATTATCCCTAGTAGAGCTGAGAGCAAATTATAGTGGGATTCCTGAGGATAAATTAGTTTTCTTTCCAGAACACTGTGCTTAACTTAGAAGTCATTATGCATCTACGGGTAGAAGCATTCCTTAAATATAACCCAGTAAATATATGTGATGTTCTCCATAGCTATTAATAGCCTAACTCTATTTATTAAAGGAAAAAATGAAACAAGAAAGAAAAGGTAAATCTAGACTAGCAGAGGGTTGATGCACTTAGGCAGAAGCCTGTTTATAAAAGTCAGAGAAGCCCCACTTCGGAGTATACCCCCTAAGGGCCAGGCGCCTCCTGCTGACCCTAGACCCGGCCTCAGCTCAGGGTCAGGTGAGTGGTAAACCACCAATAACGGTCAGATAAAACCTCCACTGGAAGAAAATTCCCTGCCACCCCTCTCTGCACAGAGACAACATTCAATGCATGCACATTAAGTTAACAGACATTTCTGGGAAGTATCTTCTGTCCTCACTGTCTTTGGCTGGCATAGAATCCTATGCAACTCCACAGCACACAGGGGTAACCTGGAGGCCTGTGACAGCAGAGAGGGGAAGCAAAGGGGTGAATCTTCTTTCCCAAGAGGAGTTTGAGCCACTTTCCCTTCCAAGTTAAAGGGAAGGGAGGGCCTCCCACCCCCCGGTTGGGATCCCCATGCTCCAGCATTTTTCACTACCTTCCTCTTCCCAGGATGGGCCCCCGCATGCCTTCGCCAAAAGGCAATATTGTCCACCTGGTATCTGTAAAAGCCAGACACAATGGCGGGAGCCCGGCCCCAGCTCGGTTACTCCTTTACGGCCGACACGCCCACACCTGAGTCCCCTGCACTGTGGAAATGGGGAGTGGAACATCCTACTCTTGCTGTGACATTCAGGACTCCCCAGCAAGGATGGCTGCATCAATCCACCACTGAGTTGAGCTGCGGAGACCAAACTCCTGCCACAGGTGCTTCATCCATGTGTTTGGCCTCCTTCACGATTCTCTGAAGGGATGTTCTCCAGATGGGTCTCCCAAGTGAGTAAGCAAGGGTCACCCAGTTGCTCACCCTTCTCAGAGGCATGGCTGCACATTCTGTCCTCAATTTCAGGATGTTCACGAACAGAGGACAGAGCAAAGGGTCCAGCAAGTGCAGAAAATTACACCCAGCTCTAGTTCAAGCCAAGAATAAGCATTCATGAGTGTTTTTCACAGGGCAACTTTCCAGCTATTCTGGGCGTTTCTGTGCATGTGTGTGCGTACGCTGATGATTCCCTTCAGTGATGATAGTGAGGGTAGTGATGATGAGGGTGGTGATGATGGTGCTGATGATCGTGATGGTGATGATGGTGGTGATGATGGTGATGGTGATGATGGTGGTGATGATGATGGTGATGGTGATGATGGTGCTGATGCTGATGGTGTTGGTGATGGTGGTGATGATAGCTAACATCACTGAGTTTTTATTATGTGCCAGGGACTCTGCTAAGAGCTCTACTTTCAGTATCTTATTAAAGTATATAAATTTGATTTTCACTTGTTTAAAGGATTTTTCTTTGAAAAAATTATACTGAAAAAATATGAATACACTTTCCTAACTATTTAAAATATTCTTTGAAAAGCAGAAATCACCTTAGACCCATCAGAGATTTGTCCCAATTCCCTGGGTGTTTTGAAAAAATGTGTTAGGATATTAGAAGCAGTACTGTCACTGTTCCTCTCTCTCCTCTGTGTGTGTGTGTGTGTGTGTGTGTGTGTGTGTGTGTATGTGTGTGTTGTGCAGGTTCTCCAGTGTGAGTGCCAGCTCTTCTGCACACCTGCACTTTGGTCCACGTGCCTGTGCCCCTTGCAGGTGTGTGGCACCAAGTCCAGATCTGCCTGAAAGCCTTCCCTCCATTCCCTTTTCTTTTCCTCTGCTTAGTTGGGAAGGAGGAATGGCAGGCCTCTGTGTGTTCCAGGAGAGACAATTTAAAGCAACGCTGGCAGAACAAAACCCTGGCCTAATACCTTTCCAAAAAGCATATTGCTTTTTGTAGCTGCAGCAGCTGAGAGTCCAACAGCTATTCCCCAGACAACCGAGCACAGAGCATGGCTATTTTTAGACTGTATCACACCTAAGAATCTGTGCAGAAAAGATACTGTGCCAAGCAGACATGCTCTCCCCTCCTCCAACAACCACTTAGCCTGATGCAGAAGGAGCAGGCTGCCTGCATTTTTTCTTAATATATCAGATTCCAGCAACAATATGCCATTCTCTTTGAATTCTTTTCAAGTGTCTGGTATATGTTTGTACCTCTTGATAGCTATTATTACAGTGCCGGAGTCAGTCCAATGCCAAATGACAAAATGAAAACTGAAAAAATATAACCATCACGTGTACTTAACTTTGTGGGCAGAATATCACTACATCTGGATGTCTGAGCGCATTTTGATGTTTGACTGCATTTTCAGTTTTCACTGAGATGTTTGGCATCAAGTGGGATATTCACACCCAAAATAACATTAACATGGGGATATGCAAAAGCTCTTTACATTATAAAGTAAAAAGCACTGGCACTTTTCAAATGTTGGAACCAATACAATTTTTCCAGGGATAGGATGTGCTTGCTGGCAAATTTTCACTTTTGTTAACTTTATTACCTTCATCACCATTGCCATCATCGCCATCACCATCAACACTGTCATCGCCATCACCACCATCATCATGATTACCCTCACCATCATCACCATCACCATCATCATTGCTATCATCATCATCACTACCAGCCATGATCACCATTAACCTCAACATCACCACTACCATCACCATCATCACTATCATCACCATCATCATCATCATCACCACCAACATTATCACCATCATCATTGCTATAATCACCATCATCACCATCACTGCCATCACCATTCCACTATCACCATCATTATCAACACCATCATCACCATCATCATCATTACCACTATCACCATCACCACCATCACCACCACCCTTATCATCACTATCAATTACACCATCATCCGCACCACCATCATCACCACCACCATCCTTATCACCATCATTATCGTCATTCTCCTCACCATTAATGACTATCACTATGACCACCACCACCATCATGACAATAACATCATTACTATCTGCAGTCAGTAAATGGATGCCCAGGTCTGTGCTCAGTATGTTCCACAAATTATCTCTAATCCTGACAGCAACCTTGCATCATAAGCACTAGATCCTTTTTATGTATTTAGTTTTCAAATAAGGCTTAGAGAAGTCACCGTGACTTTTTTTGAAACTAAATAGCTGTTAACTGGTTGGACTGAACCCAGTTTTGTGAAACTCCATAGCCCTTTCCATCACACCAGCTTGTTCTCTAATATGCTTAACTACCTCAGAATTATGGACTGGACAATGATGAGGCACCTCAGTGGCCAGCTCACTGACCTCTTGAATGGCTGAGGGAGTTGCTTCTGCATCAAGTTCTTATCCCAGCCCTGTCTCCCCTTCTTCACAACATAGCCTCCTGTGAATGTCCCTGCAAGGCCAAGCCTTGTCTGGGACCTGTCTCCTGGCTGTGGACTCTGGACAGCCTCGGGCCAAGACCTCCCAGCTCCCTGCATTGGCATCTGGCTCTTATAGATGCTTAGCAAGTATTTATTGACATAGGCCTGTATTGACCTAATCTCAGTATGGAGCATGCTTTGTATGAGGAAATAGCTGCCTCTGTGCCAGGGAGGCCATGTCTGAAGTCATGCTCCACAAACTGTCCAGGTGGCCTCAGAGCCCTTGACATCTGGGAGTCCAAATGGACTCCCCTCATCCCTCAACAAACCCTACTGGTATTACCACTAAAGTATTTCTCAAACTCACACTCTTCTTTCCCAGGTTGCCTTGACATCATTTTTTCAGAATATATACACCAATCTCTAAATATGTGCCTCATTTGGTCTTCCCATCTACGGAAATGGCCTCACTTTGGACTCAACTTTTCACAGGAAACAAACACATGAAACCTTGCAACTGTCCTTGACTCCTGCCTCCACTTTTTAAACTTTTTTGAGATGGATCTTGCTCTGTTTCCCAGGCTGAGGTGCACACTGGAGTGCAGTGGTTATCATCACTGCAGCCGTAACCTCCCAGGCTCAAGTGATCCTCCCACCTCAGCCTCCCAAGTGGCTGGGACTACAGGCACACACCACCACACTCAGCCACCTAAAAAAAAATATTTTGTAGACACGGGGTCTCTCTATGTTGTCCAGGCTGGTCTCAAACTCCTGGGCTCAAGAGATCCTCTCATCCCAGACTCCCAAAGTGCTGGGATTGCAAGCGTAAGCCACCGTGCCCCATGGCTCTTCCACTCTTTCCCCAAGCCCTGTACACAAGAACCATCAGACCCTATTAGCTGCAGCTTCACCATAGAGCCTGACCTACTGCTTCTCATACCCTCACTCTGCTGAGGCATCGAGGCACCTCTCTGTCCCTTGGCCTGCTGCAGTAGACTCCTGACCAGCCTCCTGTAGTGCCCTCCAACATCTCTGCCATCTGTCCTCCACCTGGCTTATAATTCTCCTGCTTAAAAGCTGCACATGCATATTCCATTGCACATGGTATCAGTCGCAAAACAGCAAATACAGTCTCCAAGGCCCTTGGTGGTCCAGCCCTTCCCATCTTCTTCATGCTCTTTTTGGCCATCCCCACTTCCTTCCTTCAGCAAATGCCACACACGACTCCAGCATGCAACCATTCTTTCCCCACTTGGGGCTTCACTGCTGCAGCCATGACAGCATGGAACTCTTTCACGTCCTGCCTTGCCTGGCTGTCTCCCCATTGTCCCTGGGTCTCAGTTTGAAAATCGCTTTCCTGCCCTGCCATCCCAACCCCCACCAAGCTGAAATCAGGTTCCTTTCTTATCAGTGGTCACAACATGCATCAGAATGTGTACATGTGTATCTACTTGTCTTTTCACTTTTCTGTCTCCTTCCACCTCCGCCTGGACTGGAAGCTCCCGGGGCACAGGCCTGGCCTTGCTCCTCGCAGAGTTCCCAGCCCTGATGGCAGCACCTGGGACCCAGCAGGACTCCGTGCACATGTGCTGGTTGGATGGATCAGCGACACAAGGGAACAGTCCCTGCCCTGCCGTCCTTCCAGGTCTCTCTGAGGCTCATGTCAGGGATGTTTGTCACATTAAGGCAATGTGTGGTTCTAAACCAGTGAGGGGTCAAACTCTAGAGCTAGCACCCACATGAGGACAGATCTGTCCCGCTGGCTAAAAAGAAAGGGATCTAAAATACACCACATTATACATGAGTTCCCATGATCAATGCCTTCACCAGCTTCTGAGATGGTATTTATTTGTACCAACGCATGGATGAGACACTGAGGCTCAGGCGACAATTTCCCAGGGGTACAATCCAGCAGGAAAGTGAAGAACCAGGACTCGCAGTGGGTTCAGCCTGGAGTCCGGGCTGCCCTCCTCCCTTGGTGTACATCTTTTCCTTTCCAAACTGTCTCCATGGGCACGTGGAGAGAGGCCATGCACAGCCCTGCTCAAGCTGCCCTTTCTAACTGCAGGTGCTTCACTGAGACATCATTGCAGCCTCATAGCCTCCTCGTCAAGGGCAGCACCTATCCAGCATGCTCACTGGACATCTCTGCAGTACTGGGACTCATAGGTTCTGCTTGAGAAACTCCCAGCATCCTCTGCCCAGCTCCATCCTGGAGCTGCTGCTCCCTCCTTCCCAAGGTAGGCCTTGGACCGCCCCCCCCACCCCCGTGTAGGGCGGTTTGCAGGCAGATTGCTCTTCCGTGTGGTTGGCTCCCTTGGAAGGACGGGGAGACAAGCAGTCCCTGAGAGGCCCCGGGGGTGGGGGACGGACAGGGTCTTGTCAGTCCTATGGTCTCCCACTCCACAGAGGCGGCCCTGAGTGCAGAGCAGGAAGCCAAGGGGATTTCAGGAAGCCTGTCATTCACCCAGAATGACAGCTAGAGGGGTCTGCCTATATACACAGAACCCGCTTTTTTGTGAGGCCTTCACATGGGGCACTTCACTCAGCAACTTTGGATACAGGAGCTGATTTCGCCTTAACAACAATGCATTGTAGGAAGAAACATTTATGGAGCTTCCATGGGTGCCAGGCATCATGCAGGCGCCATCGCAGGAAAATGCACTGAGGTGTTTTAATTCTAAAGTGCAGGCTCTGCAGTGTGAGTCCTGGGGGTGGAATCCCACTGTGCAACCTTGCAAAAAGATGATGACGACGATGATGACGATGATGACTGATGATGATGACGACGATAACGAGAATGACACTGAGGACATCAGCCCCTGCGCTCTCTGCTCCTACATTGTAAAACAGCATTGCACTTCCCTGCCAGTGCTTTACCTCGCAGGGAAGTTGCTGACACTGCACAAATAATTTAAATAAAACCCTTAAAAGAGTACCGATCACATACTGAGGACTGGATCAAGGTTAGCAATGAGCAGTTTCTCCTTCAAGGTGAAGACTCTGGGTCCCAGAGAAGTTTAAAATGCACCCAGAGTCTGTAATCCCAGCACTTTGGGAGGCCAAGGTGGGTGGATCACTTGAGGTCAGGAATTCAAGACCAGTCTGGCCAGCATGGCAAAACCCATCTCTACTAAAAATACAAAAACTAGGCCGGGCGCGGTGGCTCAAGCCTGTAATCCCAGCACTTTGGGAGGCCGAGACGGGGGGATCACGAGGTCAGGAGATGGAGACCATCCTGGCCTACACGGTGAAACCCCGTCTCTACTAAAACAATACAAAAAACTAGCCGGGCGAGGTGGCGGGCGCCTGTAGTCCCAGCTACTCGGGAGGCTGAGGCAGGAGAATTGCGTGAACCCATGAGGCGGAGCTTGCAGTGAGCTGAGATCCGGCATCTGCACTCCAGCCTGGGCGACAGAGCGAGACTCCGTCTCAAAAAAAAAAAAAAAAAAATACAAAAACTAGCCAGGCGTGGTGGCGTGTACCTGTAATCCCAGCTACCAGGGAGACTGAGGCAGGAGAATTGCTTGAACCCAGGAGGCAGAGGTTGCAGTGAGCCAAGATCATGCCACTGCGCTCCAGCCTGGGCAACAGAGCAAGACTTCATCTTAAAAAAAAAAAAAATGCACCCAGAGCCCAATGCTGGGAGTGGTGCAGAGCCAGGATTTGAACTCTGGTTCTCTGGAGAGCTGTGTCCCCACTTCTTCAACTCTTCTGACTGTAGGCCCAAGGGACAATGTCCTGAGAGCATTTGTAAAGGTCATGTCACAGCAGCGGCTGGGAAATGTAAAATACAGGCACGTCAGAACAACATACTGGGGGAAATGGAATAAAAATTTATTTCTGAACACGTGGATCCTACTGCAGAAGTGGGTGGCTGTGCACATTTGTTTAGCGTGGTGATGGGAGGGTGGAAGTGGAGCGGTGACCCCACAGACCCTGAGTTCCAGCCCTTCCCCAACATCGGCTGGTTTTGAAATCTAGGATGGAGTCTCTGCTCTTCCGAAACAACCACGGCTGCATGAGAGATCTCTAAGATTCCCCTCTCACTTAACACCCTGCAGAGTTCCCTCTGATCTATGCGCATTGGCCCCAAGGCCCCTCCTGCCAGCCAACCTTCTAGGAGGAAGCCCCTGCCCTCTGATAGGACAGGACAAGACTGGAGAGGAAGCCTCCACCTGCAGAAAGGCTGCCACCCAGCACCAACCAGCCTTGCCCTCAGCCTTGCACAGGGGTGGATGACATCACTGCTGATTACCTTCAGTTCCAGCTGTCCCATCATCCGCGGGCCACCCAGGGACAGGCTTTGGGGCACATCAGGTCTCCCATCCCAATGCCAGACCCAGGTGCGGATTCCTTACTCCTGTTAAGGGAACTGTCTCCACAGGCCTCCTCTGGTGACTGTCCTGGTGCCAGCCCTGTGGCCCTCCCTGCCGGCAGCAGGTGCTCCCACGGAAAGCACTCACCTTCCCCCTGGTGGGGCAGAAGCTCACTGCCAGGGCTTTCCACTATGGCCCAACACATTGTTCTCTGGCTAGAAGAAGGAAGCAAGTTCTCTTTAAACCTTTCTAGTTTCTCCCTTTAAATCAATAGAAAGATGACTGATAGATTGTTATAGAAGATATTGATAGAGAGATAATAGAAATGATAGATGAAACATAGACAGATAGATGATAGGTAAATAGGTGATAAATGGATAATTGATGGATGATAGATTGATAGATGATAGAGATGATAGGTAGATAAATAATAGATATATAGATATTGATAGATGATAGATACATAGAGATGATAGGTAGATGATAAATATATAGATAATTGATAGGCAATAGAGATGATAGGTAGATAGATGACAGACAGATGATAGAGATGACAGGTAGAAGGACAGATGATAGATAGCTAGGTAGATAGATGATAGAAAGATAGATAGATGATAGAGATGATAGGTAGATAGATGATAGATGATAGGCAGATGATAGAGATGACAGGAAGATGATAGAAATGATAGGTAGATAGGTGATAGGTACATAGATAACAGAGATGATAGGTAGATAGACAATAGTTATATGATAGATAAATGATAAAGATGATAGGTAGCTAGATGATAGATAGATAGATAGATAGATAGATAGATAGATAGATAGATAGATAAGATAGATGATAGATTAGATAGATAGATGATAGGTCGATACATAGATACATAGACAGATGCATAGATACATACATAGAGACAGATAGACAGAACAACCCATACATCCATATGCCAATAGCCAGGCCAGCCAGCACTTGACCCTGTGCCCTTTGACCACCCTACCACCCTGTTCTTGCCCTGGCCTCCTAGAATCCATTTCCCCATCCGCACATTTCTCACCCAGCTCACTCTGGCTCCTGCCCTATTGCTCCACAGAACTCACTGTCGCCATGGTCCCTGTGGCCGCTGAGTTGCAAATCCTAGGGTTCTTTTCAAGCACTCACACGCGTGGCATGTGGCCTCTGGGGGCAAGTCCACAGGGACGGCCCCTCCCACTGGCCCTGCCTCACCTGCTCCTCCTTCCCCAGCTGCTCTGCACCTGCCTACTGTCCAGCCACCCCACCTCCTCCTCCTTCCCCAGCTGCTCTGCACCCGCCTACCGTCCAGTGCTAAACTTCAGCAGCACCCCTTTAAGATGCCCAGTAAGTCTTTCTCCAATTTCTTATGAAAGGTCCTGGAAAGATGTGAAAATGTGAAAACCTGTATCACCACTGAAAAACAAAATTGACAGTCTGGCAAGAAAAGAAGGACTTTAGACAAAGTTGCACAGAAAAACAGTTATGGGATGTTTGTAGAAACAGAAGGAGCCTGCTCACATGGTGGGGGTGGGACGCACTAGCAACAGATCATACTGAACCATCTACGTAGGCTGCACTGGGAAATTTATTTTTCCAGCACCTCTATCCATCAAGCACTGTTATTATTTCCATTTTATAGAGGAAGAGACGGAGGCCCAGAGAGGTTAGATGCATGGCCCTAGATCACATAGCATGCAAGGGCTGAGGCAGGGCTTGCTTGGAGAGCCTGTGTCTTAACTCTTGAAGCACCTGCCATCTGGGCCACGAATGGCAGTGTGGAGAGGGGAGGTCTGATCCCTCCACCAGCTTTGAGTCTTCACCTCAGGTGCCCCTGACGCAGAAATGCAGCATTTCCACCATCGCAAATCCACACCCCTCTGCTATGCTTACCATCCACCTTCTGGGGCAGCCAGACGTGGGCCTCCTACCCCAGCACAGAAATGTGTTTCTTTCATGGCCAGGTAAAAGTTCCCAGGCAGAGGTGGGGGAGGCAGAGCTGGTAAGGGCTGAGGACTCAGGAGACAAGGCTCTGTGCGGGGCAGAATCTGGATGGGCCTCTCTCCTGCAGAAGGCAGCCTCTTGCCTTCCTTTTCTTTCCTTTCTTTCCTTTCTTTCCTATTTTTTTCTTTTCTAAACACTATTTAATATCATGTAGATTTTACCTACAAATATCTTACTGTGCATCTCCAAAAGAAAGGTCTTTTAAAAAGCATATCCACAATATCATCCATATCCAATAAATGCTTACGTGTTACCAACTATCTACATTTTAATTTTGCTAGTTCACATCTGAATCCAAATAAGACCTGTATTTTGAAACTGGTCGATACGTCTCCAAAAGCTTTTCATTTTTTCAGTCCCGAAGTCTCGTACTTACGCCCTTTCTTCCCTTTGTGCTACATGGATCAACAAAGCAAGGTGGTTTTTCCTGTAGTGCTCCCTGGAGTCTGTGTTTTGTGTTTTACTGTCCCAGGTCTCCTGCAAACTTGGAGTTAGATCTGGGGGCTTGATGGGATTCAGGCTTCAGGTTTTGGCCAGATGACCTCCTATGCTGTGCTGTGCCTCCATGGGGGATTTGCAACGTCTGCTGAGCTTCTGTTTTGTAATCTCAGCAGTCACAGAGGAGTACAACATGTCATTAATGCAGTAAGGGTGGAAAAGGATGACACTCTGATTCCAACATTAATTCTTCATGTGGCAGCTGGACTATTTATGTAAAAAAGAAACCTCCCATTTCAATTATCTGCTTACTTAGAAATAAAGTTCTTATATGTAAAGCAGGGAGAAATACTTATTTCTTTCCAAGGTTTTACAATAACGAGTAGTTTCCCTGACATACTCCAATAGTGACCAGCTTTTTACTTTTCATTTTCATAAATGCAAGGATTAAATCATATTTAATGTGTTGTATCCATTCAAGGCAATCAGGTTAATGATGCTAACATTGGCCGATCTTTGGTTGAGAGAATCTCTTCAAGTCTGGCTGAGTTCTTTTTTTTTTTTATTCATTCATTCATTCTTTTTTATTTCTTTTTTCTTAGGTTTTTAAAAATTGCAGTAAAATACACATGATGTAAACATTTACCATGGTAATCATTTACAATTCAGTGGCACTAAAGCAAACACACTATGCCATGTGTCTATCACCATTACCTAATTCCAGCATTTTTCATCTCTCCAAACAAAAACGTATACACACCTGTTCCTAGCAGCATTGTTCCCAATAGCCAAAAGCTGGAAACAGCCCAAGTGTCCATCAAGGGATGGATGGAGAAATAAAATGTGGCATATCCATGCTTTAAGAAGAATGCAGCTCTGACACCTGCTACAACATGGATGAACCTTGCAAACACGCTAAGAGAAAGAACCAGACATACAAGGCCATGTGTTTTTGGAATCTTTTCCGCATGGCCCCAAGAGCTACGGCAGCTTCCTTACTTTCTGGTACAAGATATTTGGGTCTCATGTTGTACATTTTCTGATGCATATCCAGAACTAACCATTTCTCCAAGAATCCCTGGTTGCTTTCAGTGGTAAATTGGATTTAGCGATCACAGCCTGGGGATAAGGGTTGTTCCTTCATACGGAGTTGTCATTTGCCTCCTTGCTTTTGAAGAAAGTTTTTTTTTTCTTATCCTTGTTGCTGTTACATCATCAATCTCCTATAGGTCATATTAAATATCCTATGTCCCATGGCCCACACAACTACTCATTTACTTTACCCCATCTCACACACACACACACACACACACACACACGTGTCCAAGTAATAGCATCACCACCTCCACCAACACCCTGATGACTGAAAAAAGCTTGAGATAATTCATGCAGCTTATTTTGTGTTTCTGGTACCAACCCCTAGGAGTGCACCGTCACATCAGGGTTCCCTAAAATCACTGGATGGAAATATCTCTCTGTGTGACTTCCTCATCCACTGCATACACAGCTAACTTCCTGCATTCATTTTGTTGTTAGGTCTGGTGATGGCCTTGTACATTTATCTTCATGGTAAGTGGGGAGGTTCGAGGGCTGTTTTTATGTCTTTTTCATTGGATTATTAATTTATTTATATTGCCCATTTACTCATTTTCCTGTTGGATTGTTGTATTTGGGGCTGTATCTACGGAAGACGTGTTTTAATGTTTTGTGCGGCTGGCACCCTCCCCTTGTTCTTTTTCAAGGATTAGCTGGCGATTTGTAGTTACTCTTCCCACTGTGTTCTTCCTAATGAAATACATAACCAAGTGATTTAGATCCAGGGAAAATGTATTTAGACTGATACTTTAATACTATGGAATAACTTAAGGAGGCATGGCCAAAGCCTTCCCATCTAAGAACACAGCATGTTTTTTTCCTTTGTTCAAGTTTATTTTACTGTCTTTAAAAGAGTTTTACAGTTTATCACATATAATTTTGGGACAATTTTAAAAAAGTTTATTCACAGAAAATGTGTGTGTGGGGTGTGTATGTGTAGTTTGAGTGTATGTGTTGTTTTGTGTGGGGTGTGTGAGCATTGTGTATGTGTGTACATGTGATATGAGTCTGTGTGTGGTACAGGGAGTGTGTATATGATGTGAGTACATGTACATGTGTGTTGTGTGTGTGCAGGTGAGCATGTGTGTGTGCATAGGTATATTGAGTGTGTATGTGTCTGTGGTATGTATATGTGTACATGTGTATAAGTGTCGTATGAGTGTGTGGGGGGTGCATTTATGATGTATGTGTTGTGCATATAGTGTGAGTGGGTGTGTGTGGTGTGAGTGTGTATGTGTCTGTGGTGTGTGTGTATTGTGCATGCATGTATGCCTGGTGTGGGTCTGTGTGTGTTGCATGGGTGTGGTATGTGTGCTGTGAATGTGTGTGTGCATGTATGTGAGCATGTGTGTATTGTACATGCCTGTACGTATGGTGGGAGTCTGTGTGTAGTGTGTTGGCGTGGTATGTATGGTGTGAATGTCAGTATGTGTGTGTGTGTATGTGAGCATGTGTGTGTATGTATTGTGCATGTCTATATGCATGGTGTGAGTCTGTATGTAGTGTGTGGTGTGGTATGTGTAGTGTGAATGTGAGTGTGTAGATGTGTGTATGTGAGCATGTGAGGGGTGTGTGTGTGTGCGGGCATGTATGTGTGCATGGGATGTGTATAGGGGATGTGTGTGGACACTGGTGGGCAGCCTCTAAGATGGCTCCAGTGATTCCTGCCTCCTTGGAGAATGCTCCTCTTCTGAATGCAGGTGGAACCCAGTGACTTGCTTCTAAAGAACAAAAAGTAGAAAAAGTTGATGGATATCACTTCCAAGATAAGGTCACAAAAAGACGATGCCTTCTGTCTTGGGCGTTCCATCAGCCTCTCCACCTCAACTGCTCTAATGGAAGCCAGTTGCCACGCTGTAACGTGCCCTGGGGAGGGACAGGTCTATGACTCCAGCAGGCAGTGAGGACCCGAGGCTCCAATAACCGTGTGATTGAACTTGGCGGTGGGTCCCACAGCCCCAGGCAAGCCTTGAAGTGCCAGCCTGCCCAGAGCCTGTGAGGGCTCTCCCTTGAGCCAGGGTGCCTGGCTCTGCCATGGCCAAATTCTTGACCCTTAAAACTGTGAGTTAGCAAATGTTTTGTTGTCGTAATTTGGTAAGTTTGAAGGTAATCTGTTACAGAGTGATAGATACTCTAACAGGTTTGGCTTATATCCATGGTAATTATTGATTCCGTCCCTTTCTGTTTGGAACTGGGCTTTTAATTCTGAGATAAGTACAGATTTACATGAAGTTGTGGGAAATAATAAACAGTGACCTCGTGTGCCCTTTACCAAGTTCCCCTCCGTGGTAACATCTAGCAAAAATATGTATACACTACACACAATGCAACAAGCATATAGTGAAAGGTAACAATCAGGATATTGATGACAATATATGCAAACTACAGGCTAGTTCCATCACTACAGGGATCCTTCCTGTTGCCTCTTACAGCCACATCCATAATCACTGGCAACTAAAAGCCTTCTCTCCATTTTTGTAACTGTGTTGATTCAATGTTATAGAAATTGAATCGTACCGTACGCAACCTTTGGGGACTGAACGTTTTTCACTTACACAACCCTCTGGAGACTCTACCAGACAGTTGCATAGATCAGTAGTTTGTTCTTTTATTGCTGAGTAGTAAGGGTTCCATGGCATGGTTATGGACGGACCACAGTTATTTAATAATCCACCCACAAAGGCCACGTGAGTTGTTTCCAGCCTTGAACGACGATGAATAAAGCATACCCATTAGTATGACTATTATCAAAAATGCAGAAAATAACAAGTGTTGGCAAGGATGTGGAGAAGTTGGAACCGTTGCACACTGTTAGTAGGAATGCAAAATGCTGCAGCTGCTATGGAAAACAGTATGGCAGTTCCTTAAAAAATAAATATAGAATTATTACCATATGATCCAGAGATTCCACTTCCGGGCATATATTCCAGAAACTGGGGAAGATGGGGACTCAAATAGATATTTGATAGCCATGTTTATGCCAGGACTACTCCCAATAGCTAAAAAGTGAAAGCATCCCAAGCGCCCCTCGTTGGATGAGCGGAAAAACAAAATAAGATACACAGACAATGAAATATGATTCAGCCTTTGAAAAGGATGGACATTCTGACACACGCTACCACATGGATGCACCTTGTGAACGTTACGTTAAGTGAAATAAACCAGCCTCGAAAAGACAAATACCGCATGATTCCACTTACAAGAGGTCCGTAGAGTACAGAAGTCCCCTTTTATCTGCCGTTTTGCTTTCCACGGTTTCAGTTACAAGCAGTCAACCACAGTTCAAAAATACTAAATGAAAAATGCCAGAAACAGGCAACTCAGAAGTTAGGTGTGCCATTCTACGTAGCATGATGAAATCTCATGTTGTCCCAGCCCAGCTGTGAATCATCCCTTTGTCCAGCATAGCCACGCTGTATATGCTACCCACCTGCTAGTCACTTCGTATCTGTCTCAGCTATCAGATCGAAGAAACAGTATATACAGGGTTTGGTATTATCTGTAGTTATAGGCATCTACCAGGGATCTTGCAATGTATGTCCTTCAGATAAGGGCGGACTACTGTAGTCAAATTTATAGACAGAAAACAGAATGGTGGTTGCCAGGGGTTGGGGGCAGGGAGGATTCAAGAGCTGCTGTTTAACAGGTATAGAGTTTCAGTTTTGCGAGATAAGAAGAATGCTAGAGATTAGTTGTACAGCAATGGGAATACAGTCAGCACTACTACACACTGGAAAGTGGGTAAGATGGTACACTTGATATGTTTTTTATCACAATTAAAATGAAAAGAAAATTGGATCGACCTATTCCTCTCACTTTGTTCCCCTTTGTAAAACTGTTTTAGCAATTTTAGTCTTTGCCTTTCCATATATATTTTAGAATCATCTTGTCTATATCTACAAAACACATTGCTGAGATTGATAGGCATTGCATTAAACCTATATATCAATTTGAGTAAAACTGATATCTTTACTACATTCCACTTTTTAAAAATTGTTGCTCTCATCTTCATTAGTTCTTTCTGTGTGTGTGTGTGTGTGTGTTTGTTTGTTTGTTTGTTTTTGCTCTTCCATTTTTCAGTTGAGCTGGGAGCTTAGGTTACTTATTTGAGACTTCTCATCTCTTTTAACATATGCATTTAGTGTTATAAATTTCTCTTTTATAACTGCTTTAGTTTTACCCCAACAATTATGTTTTCATTTTTATTCGGTTCAAAGTATTTTTACTTCCCCTGAGACTTCTTTCACAGAAGTATGTTGTTTTGTTTCCTGGTGTTTGGAGATTTTTCTGTCATTGTGCTGTTATTCATAATCTAGTTTGATTCCACTGTGATCAAAGAACAAGTGTATGACTTTAATTCTTTTTAAAATTGTTGAGATTTGTTTTATAGTGAAGGATACATTCTATTTTGTAACCTGCCCATATTCAACCTGCCTATATTATAGCATTTGAAGTGAGTTTCTTGTAGACAACACATAATTGGGTCAGGCTTTTTAATCCATCCTATCACTTTCCATATTTTAGGATATTTAGATTATTTACACATTAATATAATTATTAATCTTTTAAGGCTTAACTTTGCCAATTTAATTCTTTATTTCTTTTTTTCTCTCTTGTTTTCTCTTTCTGGGTTCATTTACATTTTTTTGCCTTCCTATGGATTACTTGAACATTTTTATAATTCCATTTTGATGTATCTGTAGTTTTAAAACGTGCCTCTCTGTACAGCACTTTTAGTGGTTGATGTAGGTACTATACTATATTTACACAATATCACAGACTATTGGTGTTATCCTTTTATTACATGGAGTGAAATAAAGAAATCATGCCTATCTTTAAGACCCTTCATTTCCCCAGTTTATATTAGGTTGGTGCAAAATAATTGCAATTTTTGCCATTACTTTCAATAATTGTCATAAATATGTCCTCTGCATATATTTAGGACTGTATCAAATGATACCATAATTTTTGCTTCAACCATCAAATGTAATTTATAAGACTCAAGAGGAAAAAGAAAGCCTACCAAATTTATTCATGTTTTTGTTTACTTTGCTCATCATTTTTTCTTCTTGATGTTGTAAGGTTCCTTTTTATCATTTCCTTTCTGTTTAGAGAACTCTTTTTAGCTATCTTGTTGGGATGGGTCTGCTGCTGATAAATTCTCTCAGTTTTCCTTCATCTGAGAATGTCTTCATTTCTCCTTCCTTCTTGAAAGATATTTTTATGGGTATAGAATTTTTGGATGAAATTTCTTTGCTCTTAGTAGCTGAAAAATATTGTGTCATTTCCTCATGGCTTCCATGGTTTCTGATGACAAATCCACTGTCATTCTAATTGTTTTTCCCTTCTAGGTTGGGTGTTCTTTTCCCCTGGCTGTTTTCAAAATTTTTTTCTTTCTTTTTTGCCATTCAGAAGTTTAATTACGATGCATGTTGGCATAGATTTCTTTAGGCTTATCCTGTCTGAGCATCTCTCAGCTTCTTGAATCTGCAGGTAGGTTTATGTATCTTAACAATTTGGGTCATTTTCAGCCTTTATTTCTTCATGTACTTTTCAGCGTCTCCCCCTTTCTCATCTTCTGCAGGGACAAAATGACACAAAATTTAGACTTCTGTTATAATTCCAGAAGTCCCTGAGGCTCTGTTCACTTTTTGTTACTGTTGTTGTTTCATTATTATTCTTCTACTTTCTCCATGTTGTTTGGATTGGGTTATTTCCATTGTTCCATCTTCCATTTCACAATTCTTTCCTGTGTCTATTTCATTCTACTATTGAGCTCATTCACTGTACTTTTAAAATTTCAATTATATTTTTCAGTTCTAAAATGTCTATTTGAGGGTGGGTGTGGTGGCTGATGCTCGTAAACCCAGCACTTTGGGAGGCTGAGGCAGGTGGATCACTTGAGGTCAGGAGTTTGAGACCAGCCTGGCCAACATGGTGAAATCCTGTCTCTACTAAAAATACAAAAATTAGCCAGGTTTGGTGGCGGGTGCCTGTAATCTCAGCTACTCGGGAGGCTGAGGCAGGAGAATCGCTTGAACCTGGGAGGCAGAGGTTGCGGTGAGCCAAGATCACACCACTGTACTCCAGCCTGGGCAACAGAAGGAGACTCCATCTCAAATAATTAAATAAATAAATAAATAATAAAATGTCTATTCTGTTTTTTTTCTTTATAACTCCAGCCTGGGCAACAGAGGGAGACTCCATCTCAAATAAATAAATAAATAAATAAATAATAAAATGTCCTATTCATTTTTTTTTCTTTATAACTCTGTTGCCTTGCTGAGGCTTTCTATTTCTTTGCTGAGGCTTTGTTTGTTTTCATTCATTTAAGTGTGTTCATAATTGTTTATTGAAACATTTTCATCACTGCTGTTTTAAAACCGTTGTCGAATAATTCCACCGTCTTTGTCAATTTGTATGCCATGCAGTGGGTGTCTTTTCATCCATTGTGCGATCCCCTCCATTTTTCGTAGAATAAGTGATTTTCGATTGAATCCTGGACATTTTTGTATTATGTCATGAGATTCTGGGCCTTACTTAAGCTCTGTTTTAGCTGTAGGGTAGATGTGCTGGTGATACATTATTTTCTTTGTCCCAGGGACATCACTCTGGCAAGGGATGGGAAGGAAGGGGGCACCATTCTTCCCTTCCAAGTGACACCCAGGTTTCGCACTCACTCACCCTTGATGCCCACAGGGAGGAGGGCTCCTTGTTACTGCTGGGCAGGGATGAGGATTCTAGCTCCCATAGGATCTCTGCTGGCACTGTGGTGGGTGGGGCTCCATCACTGCTAGGTGGGGGTGAAAGTCCCTGCTCTTCACTAGGGCTCCCGGTGTAAGGGAAGCCTCTTTACTGCTAGGTAAAGGTTGTCTTTGCTGATGTACCTGGAGTGCAGTCAGACTCTTCTGTGGTATTGCTGGAGTGCAGTGGTTATTTTTTAAAAGCATTCTGTCTTGATGGACTGCCCCTTTCCTTGTCCTTTGGCTAGAGCGAATGGGCTTTTGAGGTTTATTTGTGTGCATCCGCTGACATTTCCAGGTTGCTTGCTTCCTCAGTTTCAAATCTAGGAGCTATGAAGGCAAAAGAAAACCCAGGAAGCTCACCACCAAGCTGTTTCTTGGGTGCTGAGGTCGGTCTGTTTTTCCCTCTGCACCTTGAGAGCCTTCCTAGGTTTGTTCTGTGTGTAATGTCCACAGTAGGGAGTTGAAATCAGTAGAAGGAATAGGGAAAATTATCCATCTTTCTGGAAGCATAAGTTCTTACTGACTTGCAAATCTTCATTTTATAATATGCCATTTTTAGTAATTCGCTCTCTCTCTCTTTTTTGGGAGTGGTAATAGTTTCCCTTTGATTTTGGGGGGGGGATTTTCAAGATATATAATTTTCTCATCTGCAAACAGAGATGGTTTTATTTTTTCCTCTGCTTTTCTAGTACCTATTCCTCTGATTCCCTTCTCTGGCTAATTGCACTGTCTAATATTTTCAATACAATCCTAGATGGCAGAAGAGATTCAGGCATTCTTGTTTTCCTCCTGTCTTTAGCCAGAGGATGTTTTTGTTTGCCACTGAGTAGTATGCTAACTTCTGGATACATCAATTGCTATTTTTATCAAGTGTTTTTAACATGAATATGCTTGATTATGTAAAATGCCTCTTCTATTTTTGAAGTGACCAGATGACATTTCTGCTTAGCTATATTCATTTGATGGATTATATTAATATGTTTTCTCGTATTGAACCCTCTTCCTGTTCCTGGCAAAACAATCACTTGGTCTTGATGCATTATTTTGTTATATGCTGTTTGCTTCTGTTTAATTACATTTTAGCTAAGACCTTTGTGCATCTATGTTCATAAGTGAAGCTGGTTAGGACTTTTGTTTTATAGTAAAAGTTCTGTCATATTATAGAGGTTTTACTTGCTTCATAAAACGAATTTGGATGTTCTCCATTTTTCCCTATACGCTGGAATTATTTAAGTATCACTGCTATTAATTGATCTAATTAAAACTTGGTATATTTCCTCTGTGGTAATGGGGTTTGAAAGGAGTTAGTACTCTGTAACTACCTCCTCTGTTTCTTTAATGGTAACTGGCCTGCTTAGATTCTCACTTTAATGGGGTCAGTTTTGGTACTTCGCAGTTTTCTAGAAAATTATCCTATCTTGGTATTTTACTTTATTTACCTACAATTCTACAGAGTAATCTTATGATTAAAAAAAGTAAATTCTTCTGGATTTGACGCATTTGTCATTTCTAAGTTTTTTATATTGGTGCCCTCTTTCTCCCAAATCTTACCAGAATTTTTTTAAATGGCCTCACAGTTTGTCTACAAACAGATTTTGGATGTGTTTGCTGGTTCTATTGCATTTGTACCAACTCGTTTGAACTCATTAGTACTTTTGTTACTTCTTTTTGCTGCTTTCTTTGTGTTTACTGTGTTGTTTCTTTTCTAGCTTTTTGTGCTGGATATTAGTTCATTCATTTTCCTTTTTGCATTTTTAATAATATTAATTTTTATTTGTCTAAAATTATTCTTTTATAACTGCTTTGGCCATATTCTATAAATTCTATTTTATGAAATTCTGTCATTTCATTCTTTATTTTGTTTTTTATTCTTATTTTGTCTTATTGTTCCAAGAGTCATTTAATAACATGTTTAGTGGGCAAATCTTTTTGTTTTGTTAATGCTATAATTAGCTTCTAGTTCTATTGCTTGTGGTAGGAGAAGGCTGATTGTATTATTTCTATGCTTTGGATTTAATGAGATTCTCTTTGTAGCATAAGATATGGTCAATTTGGGAGATATTTCATGTACTTTGAAAAAGAAGATGTATTCTCAATTATCAGAGTTCAGAGTTCAATATACTTCTGTAGGATCTGCCTCATTGGTCATGTCACTGAAGTCTTCTATCTTCTTACTAACAGTTTGTCTTGGATAGAGAGTGGTGTGGTGAATTCTCCTGTCCTGAGTGTATTTTTATCCATTTCTCATTGTATCTCCTGCACTTTTTACTCTTTGAAAGTGACTATATTATTGAGCACATGTATATCAATAACTGTGATGCCTTCATGGTGAATTGTAGCTTTAGTGTGATGAAAATGCCTCGTTTTAAATATTTTTCAATGCCATGTGCTCTAACACCTACTTTGTTAGACAGCATGGCTGTTACACCTGCTTTCTTTTTGTTTGCATTTTTCCTGGATATCTTAATTTGTACTTTGTTTTCTGAATTTCTTTATTTTAGGCAGGTCTCATGCTTCTAGCATAGAGTTGGATTTCACTTTGTTCATCAATCTGAAAATAATATTTCTTCCATTTATTTTAAGCCCATTTTGTGTACTATTTATCACTGTAATCAATGCCTTTGCCTTCAGTCTGCCACAGTCATATGACGCATGCATATATATGGCATGTCACACTCATACACAGATATCCACTCACTGCGTACCACACCCAACTTGCTTTCCTTCTCACGTCTTTCAGTATCTAGAAGGGCATGAATTTTTGTTCTAATGGACATCTTTACTCTAGTAACTCTGTATTTTCATCATCCTCTTTTCTTAAAGAATGGCTCCCGGTTCCCTGCTGTCTTTCTAGTCTCCTTCTCCCAAAAGAACTAATTTGAAGTTACTTCTTTTTTTTTTTTTTTGAGATGGAGTCTCGCTCTGTCACCCAGACTGGAGTGCAGTCTCAGCTCACTGCAATCTCAGCTCACTGCAAACTCCGCCTCCTGGATTCATGCCATTCTCCTGCCTCAGCCTCCCGAGTAGCTGGGACTACAGGCACCTGCCATCACGCCTGGCTAATTTTTGTATTTTTAGTGGAGACAGGGTTTCACCATGTTAGCCAAGATGGCCTTAATCTCCTGACCTCGTGATCCGCCCTCCTTCTCAGTTAGTACTTACAATCAGTCAGATTACTCCACTTTTTACATATTCTCTTCCTTTCACCCCCAGTTTTGATAATTTTCCAGGTATTACATTGTTAAAGCATATAGCCATTATATACTGCACTGTTTTCCTCAAAGTCACCATTCAGTACTAGTTCTCTGGGTGCTGTTACACCATGCTAAGTAGTTTTCTGGGTGC
>NC_045452.1:29552775-29591878 GCF_002776525.5 Piliocolobus tephrosceles | reverse complement strand
TAGTTCTCTGGGTGCTGTTACACCATGCTAAGTAGTTTTCTGGGTGCTGTTACACCATGCTAAGTAGTTCCCTGGGTGCTATTACACTATGCTAAGTAGTTCTCTGGGTCCTAGTACACCATGTTAACTAGTATCTCTGGGTGCAAGTACACCATGCTAACTAGCATCTCTAGGTGCTGGTACCCCACATTAACTAAGAAACAGCTTCATATAACAAAAATGAGGGCAAAGTGGTGGCAGAAGTATAGATAGTTAGTGTGGGGTACTAAACATTTCAGGAGGGCTTCATAGTAATAATATTCTCTGAGTTTTTATATGGATGTATGCCTGAAAGTCAGTCTGGCTGGTTGGCTCACATTGTCTTTCCTTGAGTATCTTAAATCTTTTTCTCCATTTTTTTTTTCTGGTATAAAGACTTGCTGTCAAAAAGTCTGATGCAGTCTGATTTTCTTTCCTCTGTAAGATTCTGGATCTTTTTACATGAATGCCCAAATAATTGGATTTCAATCTAAAGCCCAATAATTTACTAGAATATGCTTTTGTATTGACCATTCAGGTGGACTTTCCCAAATGGGATATGTTCTTTCCCAATATTTAAGTCTTTTTTTTTTTTTTTTTTCATTTAAGGAAGCTTTTTTTCATAAGTACTGGCTTTAGTATTCATTCTGTCCTGTGTTTTGGCTTCTGTCTAAGCATCTCCAATTAGACATATGTTGAATATTCTAGTCTTCTATATTATTACTTTCAAATATTTTTAATGTTTTTCTTAATTTTCCTTCTTTTAAAATACTTCCTTTTTTACATTTTATATGTATCTGTTCATATTATATGTGATGGTTATTTATTTCTCTATTTCCTCTGATTTCACCTCTCTTGTTCTAAAATGATATTTCTTTTATTTCTAATCATTTACTAAATTCTGTGAGCTCTATTTGTCATCTACTTATCCAGTCATCTTATTTATGTGCTATTTTAATTCTGATATATGCTATTCTTTCACAAATTCTGTTATTTGTCAAAGAACAGTATATTGTTTTTGAAAGATTAAAGTCTT
Organism: Piliocolobus tephrosceles; assembly: GCF_002776525.5. Taxonomy (NCBI): domain Eukaryota; kingdom Metazoa; phylum Chordata; class Mammalia; order Primates; family Cercopithecidae; genus Piliocolobus; species Piliocolobus tephrosceles. Next base: position 29,590,824 of record NC_045452.1, on the reverse strand, counting down.
TGGTTTATTGTGACCATATCTTTCTGTTGTGCCTTAGCATCTGTAGGGATATTATTATGCTAATTATTCCTTTTTTTAATAGTAACTTTGCATTTAATCACAAGCTTTTATTGCTAGTTTAAGTAAGATGATTTTCCAGTATTATTAGAAAGAAAGAGTGGGTCAGAGTGCCTCTGTGGCTTCACAGCTCCAGGGTTTCCCCTTCTGAGGTTAACATCCAGCGTCTAAAATTACAGCCTCTTTCTTCTGAAGTTCTGCTTTCCCTACTTCCTTCCTTCACTTTCATCTGGGCCATCTTTCTTCTTCTCCCCTAGAGTCCTGTCTTAATCAGTTGAGGCTGCTACAATAAGACAATGCAAACTGGGGAGTTTAAACAGTGGAAATTCACTTCTCACCATTCTGGAGGCTGGAAAGTCCAAGACCAAGGCATCAACAGGCTTGGCCATCAGGTGAGGGCTCCCTTTCTGGCTCACAGACGGCTGCCTTCCTGCTGTGTCCTCACATGAAGGAGGGAGAAAGGGTCTTGTCACCTTTCAGAAGGAAACTAATCTCATTATGGGGACCCATCATGGGGACTCTACCCTCAAGACCTCATCTAAATCTGATTACCTCCCAAAGGCCCCTCCTCCAAATACTGTCACCTTGGGAGTTAGTGCTTCAGCATATGAATCTTGGGGGAGACACTCACAGTCAGTTCCTAGCAATTCCCTTTCCTGCTCCATTTATGTTCCTCTCTGTCTTGGTCAGTTCTGGATGCTACAACAAAATACCATAGACTGGCGGCTTAAACAACAACCATTTATTTCTGACAGTTGTGGAAGCTGGGAAGTCTAAGATTAATGTGCCAGAAGATTCAGTGTCTGAAGAGGGCCCACTTCCTGCTTGATAGATGGCTGTCTTCTTGCTGTGTCTCCACATAGTGGGAAAAGGGCTAGAGAGCTCTCTGGGGTCTATTTTACAAGGGGGCCAAACCCATTCATGAGGGCTGCACCCTTAGGACTTAATCACCTCCCAACCCTCCCACCACCTCATATATCACTTTAGGGTTATAGTTTCAACATGTTAATTTCAAGGGACACAAACCTTCAGACCAAGCACCCTCCCAGCAGTTTCCCTATAGTGGAGTCATCCTTAGCTCTGGGCTAGAGAGAAAAGTCTGCCCTCCTTCATTCACACCTGTGCCCCCGGAGCATGAAGTCCAAGGTGCAGGGGAACATGCCACCCAGAGCCACAGCTGCTCTCACAGCCACACTCAAGCTGACCTGGGACTCTCATTCACTGCCAAATAGCCGTCGATCCCTGTTTCGCCACCTGGAGACAATGATCAGATCTAGCTGGTGGGGACTAAACTGAATGATGACTTTGAAAATTGTGTAAAGGGTCGTAGGCTGCTCTAAGTCGCTTATCACTGGTGCCAGAGTACAGCTGTGACTTGGATTTTGACCCTTGGGTCCTCTGTAAATTGAGTTTTGCCTAAGATCTACTATCACAGTATTGCCACACAGAGCAATGCACATCTAAATAAATGGATGGAGAAAGCCAGGCCATGCAACCCACTAGACCCATCTGTCCATCCTCTTATACAGGCACTCAGCAAGCATCCACAGAGCACTCTGTATGCACCAGCCTGCAGTGCACCACAGCAGGCTCGATCGGGAAAAAGAGAGGCTTATAATACAATTGCAAATACTAACAAAATACAAAAGTGCCTATAAGACAAATGACTCCAAGGTGGGGAAGGTGCTTTCAACAGGGTGCCAGCAGAGTGCTATGGGATCCCACAGAAAGAAAACATGCCCTTCACACTGAGTGTGGACTATACACCGAGCTTGTGCTCTATGCTTTTCTTCATTATCTGGGTGAGTACTGAACTCCAAGTCATACTACTCACTCTGGATGTGAAAAACAAGATGCAGAGAGGCTAAATCACCTTGCATGTGACTGAGCTGAGGCTTGAAGTTGGTCTGACAGAGCCCCAGACTCATTCACTCATTCCCTGAGCTACAGCTCTCTCTCTCTCTCTCTCTTTCTCTCTCTCTCTCTCCCCCTCCCTCCCTCTTGACAATAATTCATTTATTTGCATGAATTCCAACAGATATGGAATTAAGCATCTACTATGTGCCAGGTGCTAGGTTCTGTGAGCTGACATTTATCTCAAGAAAACACATAAAAAAAGGCAATTTAGCCAGTAAATACATGACATGTTGGAGTGTGATGAGCACATTGAAGAAACAATAGGCAGAAGCTGGGGCTAGGGGTGTCTGCAGGGAGAGCGCTGGGGCTAGGGGTGTCTGCAGGGAGAGTGCTAATCCATTGAGGCGGTAGATGTGAGGGGCATCAGAGCAGAGGGCCCAGTAAGAGTTGCTTTGCATTACATCCTGATCGCATGTCCTACGGCCTTGAGCGAATTACATAAAATGTCATTCCTTCAAGCTACCTCATGGCAAAACTTTGAAATTGGCACCAGCAATTTTTTTTTATTTATACTTGCAAATATGAGTAAGTTAGTGTGTTAATCCAAATCTATAAATGTGGGAACGTGGTGGATTTAGTGCATGTATTCAGAATGCCGGGCATCGTATCATCTGCATGTGTATTAGTCAGGGCTCCCCAGAGAGGCAGCACCAAAGGGATACACGGAGAAAGAGAAGTTAAGGAATTGGCTCACACAATTGTGGAGGCTGGCAAGTGTGAATCTGCAGAGCTGGCCAGCAGGCTGGAAATTCCAGCAGGAGCCGATGCTACAGTCTTAAGTTCAAAGACAGTCTGAAGGCAGAACTCTTTCCTTCTAAGGCACTTCAGTTTTTTTCTCTTGAAGAATTCAACTGATTGGATGAGGCCCACCCATATGACAGAGAGTAATGTGCTTCATTTAAAGACTACTGATTTAAATGCTAATCACATCTGAAAATTGCCTTTACAGCAGCATCTAGACTTGTGTTTGACCAACCAGCTGGGCACCCTAGCCCAGCCAAGTTGACACATAAAATTAATCATCACAGCATTAAAAAGCGAATGCCAAAATGACAACAGTGGCATTCTAAGACCAGGACGAATACGAAGCAGGGACAACTCACCTGCTTAACGTTTCACAAAGTCATCTTTCTGCTCATTGCGATGCAAGGTCATTTTGGTGGTGACAAAGCTGACATTTGAAGATGTCAGTGATTTCATCTCTAAGTGACTGTCCCTACCCCAGCCAGAGTTGGGCTGGCCACCTCCCAGGCTCTGCAGCAAGCGTGGGGGGCCTATACTTAAAGGCAGAGGAGCGGGAGGAGGCGATCCTCATCTTAAATGTCACAGTGATTTATAGACTATATTTCCCGAGAAAAGTGCAAAGATTTATTTCCAGGAGACAGGCCGTTTGTAAACATGCAACTCACAGGTGCGGCTGCGTGGGTCGTGAGCCCACAGAGGCCGCTGCCTTTTGCTAGGGAAAGGAACGCCAGTGGGTCCTGGAGGCAAGAGCAAGGACTCGGACCCAGCAGAGTCTTCAGAATAATGGCTCTCATGTTCTTCATCTCCCCAAAGGAGCTAGGATTAAATCAACTTGCGGTACCCTACGCCACCTAGCTGGATGAAAAGTGATGAAATTATGAGCAGGTAAGGTGATGGGCATGTTAATTAGTTTGACTTAACCTTTCTCCAATGTACACACATATCGAAACATCCCATTGAGCCTCATAAATACATAAAATTATTTCTGAATTTAAAATACTGCTTTTAAGTTTTTTAAAAGTGAAAGGATGAAAAGAGTGAGTATTTTACCAGGGAGATGAAAAATGAACAATTTGTATGCTCATAATAATTTAGCTTAAAAATATATAAAGCAATCACCAACATTAATCAAGAATACGCTAATACATCTAAAAGCAACCGTGGAAATGTTAATATTTCTTTCCCAGTCATTCATAGCTGAACTGGAAATTACCCCCCACGAAGCCAGGAGTCGGGAAGGGTTAGAGAGAAGGAAAAGATGAGTGGGAAAGGAGGAACGGTCCGACAGAAGCAGAAAGCCATGAAAAGTGTCTTTCTCAGCCCTGGATTTGGCACAAGGAGAAAATTCTCCCCAAATATTTGAGGCCCTTTCATGTCCTGAAACAGCTTGCTTCCCCAGATAGATATCAAATCCATATGAGTTCATAACTAAAAATCACACAATTGTAGAAATAAACTAGCCAGCCAGACAGAGCAAAACTCAGCCAAAACAGGAAACAAGGAGAAAAGAACAAAGTCAGACTTCAGATATGTGGGCTGTGCACAATATGTATAGCAAATATTTCAAAAATATGATGGAATCAAAGACTTGCCTGCAATAAAATGGATAGATTCAAATAAGAATGAAATGGAATTTCAATGAATGAAAAATCCAACCAGTGATCTCTTACTACTCCTACGGATTTGTCTGGAGAAGTTTTGGATTCTTGCATCATCATATCATCTACACCTCGTGAAGTAACACAAGAAACTCAGGTGTCAGCCAGGGTCTTTCTGCCTCTCTGAATTTGGGAGACATTGTTCAAAACCCCCTATTCCTGGCTGCCTCTCTGCATTCATGCTCACGGGCATGGTGAGACATTCATGCCCCCAGCTACACTCGAAGGCTGGAGCTCCCACCAGTTTCTCCGCAGACCCACTCATGGCCAAGCAGGCTGGAAATGCAGCAGCCTCACAGATATCGGGCATGATAGAAGGGGTGACTCTGGGGTGTGCGTCACCTTCTGCCACCTCTGGCTCCCCCTGCCCCCATGTCTCCTTCTCCCTCCAGAAAGATGAGTGAGTTCCTTTCTCATCATCTCACACAACAATCCATGAAGAATTGTGCTCACACCTGTACCCTTTAGATCCCCACATTCTGCCCCAAGCAGGCCATCAAGAAACTTCTGAACAACAACGTCGCCCCTTCGTCACTTCCCCTGGAAAGAATTCAGGAGACTGTGAAGAAGGAAACTTCTCTACCTCATTTCAACAGACGCCCCAGCAAATCTAGGTGCTTTTCCGGCCGTGCCTGGTAAAATAGTGCCTGCTATGATGAGAGGGCGTCTCATCATCTCTTTTTCTGTCTGTCTCCCTGCAGGCTGTGGGCTCCGGGGGCCAGCTCTTTGCTGTGCTGGCTGCCCCAATCCAGAGGATAACAGAGGCGGGTGCAGGAAGCCTGAGGCCTCCTACAAGCAGCTGCAGGTTTTTACCTCCTGTGAACCCCAGTTCTGATGTCCCCACGTTCCCTCAGCTACCTGCTGCCATGGAGCTGTGGTTAATGGCAAAGCTCTCCCTTGGTGCCATAAGGCTCCTGGAGCAGTCGATAATGTATATGTAAAGCAGTTGCTTTTAAAATCTTTTATGTGCCTATCATATTAAAAGCAATCCTTTGGAAATTACCAAGACATGATGCACACCTGCCTGCAATTTTTATAGCTCTGTTTTGGCCCAAGTGAAGAATGCAAAATACTCAAAACTGAGCTTGTTTCTTTTCTTTCACAATGGGTCCTGCAGGTTCTTTGCCCTCACCATCTCTCCACCTGGGCCTGATGCCTCCACCTCCATGATGACTTCCTCAGTTCGGATCCTTACGGTCACTTTCCTGGGCTCAGACCTCCTGGAAGGTTTTCTTTCTCTGATTTTTGCCACTTACCCCAAACTTATGCAGTCTCTCCCTGCCCTTTCCACCAGAAGCATTTTTTCTAAATGTAAGCCCACTGTGTCATCCCTTGGCTTAAAACCCTGAAATATCCTTGGTACTCCCAAAGCTGGCCCCAGGCTACTGCTGTTGCTGCGCACCCTGTGTAAGCAAACAAGCAACAGTCCTGGTGTCCTCCTCCTTCCAGTGCTGTGCCGTCTGGAGGCACCAGAGACTGGGAGGGAGAAGAATCTGCAGGATCCATTCCGAAAGAAATGCATCACAACCACCCACCAGGCTCCGGCTCACTCCCGCGGATGCTGGAAACTTCTGACGCTGAGCCAGCTGCCTCCTTCCGCACCTTCAGTGTGGCCATCCTAGGAGGCTCTGACACCCAAGGACGATGGGTCACTGGGCTCCATCATCGTCATCAAACGCGCACACACACCACCCATGCACACGCACACTGACACAAGTTCACACTCACACTCGTGTTTGGACGAACGGAGGCAGGATGGTGCACTTCCGGGTTCTTCTTCACCACCAACTCTTCCCGTGTGTGCGAGAATGCAGCTGACGCCCGGGAAGGTGAAGATTAATCAGGCATGCACCAGGTGATGTCAATCCGAGGAGACCAAGATTTACCTGGTGGCACCTGCGGAGCACCCCCCCCCCCCCTCCCCCGACATGCCCGTGCCCCGCCTATTGCCCTTCCACTCCTAGAAAAGTCGTTCCCAGCAGATGCCCCGGGGCGGGCTTTCTCAGCCCCCACTCTTGTGGGGACTGTATTAGAAACTTCACCCCCCCCCCCCCCCCCCCCCAGCCCCGGTCCCTGAAGCTAGATGACCAAAGAATAAATTTGCAGTTTTGCTTTTAGCCTTGCCTACTCGCTGGTTCTTTTGTGCCCACTCTGGTGGTCTTAGAAAAACAAATCAATTCGCACGCTCACCTCTCTTTCAGCTGAGGCCACACTCCACGTTTCCGAGAGACAGCGGGCGGGGCAGCAGGAGCTCTGCGGGGTAACCGCCTTGTCAGCTTGCCTGTGCCCCAGGGCACCCAGAGAGTGGGTACGTGACATCCCGGGTGTCTGCGAGGGCGTTTCTGGAAGAGCGTAGCGTTTGCACTGGCGGACTGAACGCAGCAGGCGGCCCCTCCCCAAGGTGGGTGGGCCTCGTCCAATCTGTGGAAGCCGGAATAGGACAAAAAGGTGAGGGCGTTTGGATTCTCGCAGCCTGACCCAGAGGAGATATGCATTTTCTCCGGCCATTGGTATTCCAGGTTCTCAGGGCTTCAGGCTCTGACTGGAGTCCACACCATTGGATCCCGGCCCTCAGGTCTTGGAACTTGCACCGCCAGCATTCCCGGGTGTCCGGCTGGCAGACAACAGATCGTGGGACTTTTCAGCCTCCAGAATGGCATGAAATATCTCCTTACGAATCTCTTCCTATGCACGTTTATCCTATTGGCTCCGTTTCTCTGCAGAACCCTGACTGATACAAACCCCCTCATCTCACAGCAGTGCATGTACAAACCCACTCACATCTTCCCCTCCCCTGCCTTCCCTACCCCAAGCTCCCTCCGACCAGAGGCCAATCCCACCCTCTGCACCAGCCTTCCTTCTTGTTTTCTGAAAGCTCGCCTTTTCCAAGGCTGCTCTTCAGCATCCTTACATCAGACCCTTCCAGCTCCTTCCCGTCTTTCAAAAGCATTTTCACAGGGACTGCAGGCTCCTTCTCTCTCCTTGATAACCAAGTACTATATCCCAGGTCCCTATCTCACAGCCCAAAGTTGTCCTAGGTCGGGTCCTGACCTCAGTGCCTTCAAATCCAACAGGCCGTCTACTCTCCTGTGACATGCAGCATCCCATGGCTTTTCCTAAAACACCCCCTCTGTCAGCTTTGCTGTCACCCACCCTCCAGGGCTCTCTCTCACAGGCCTGCCCTTTGCTAGCATCTTAGCCTCTCCACCTCCCGGTGGTCCTGTCTGCGATACCCGCTCTGTGTGTCCCAAGGCCCTACAAAGGAACAGGTCCGTATCAGGTACAATTAGATTGAGTTGCAATGCAAGAGCTTGAATTGCAAAGAGGTTCATTTTTCTTTTTGTAGAAAAGTCTGGGACCAGCTGTCAGAGTCTGGTTTGGTCACTGCATGGTCACCAGGACCAGGCTGTGTCCATCTTTTCTGTTCTGACCTTTTTCACATGGGCCGTTGTCCACGTCACCTCTGGTCACCAGCTGCAGCAGTCGCATTCTTGCCCCAGGCAGCAGGACGAAGGTGAGACCAGAAAGCAGAGGAGGCTAGTCCTGCCTGGTCAGCCCTCAGGGGGCTTTGCCCGGACAGCCCTTCCCCACCCATGACTCTGATGATTTCTCTATAGCTGCCACCCTCTGAAAGGGGAGCTGGCAGAGTAGTTCTTGGGGATGGCATGTGGTCACCTCTGTGGCTGAAGAAGTAGGGGATTGAGAATTGGGGTACACATCTAACAGTCTCCATGCAGTGTCCCACAGTGGACCATGGACTCCACACCACACTGTTCTCTGAGTTTTCTCACCTCTGTCCAAGTGGCTGCAGAAGCCAAAAGCCCCAGAGCCCAGCTCCCCTTCCCTCCTTTCTCTCAGATCCCATCTTCCATCCTTCCATCCTTCCATGAGCCTGCCCCTCATCCTCCTCAGGACTGGAACCGGCTGCCGGATTCCTCCCTGGCTCCATGGGGGCTGGCTCAGGAATCTGAGCTGCTGATGGTTCTGTGGACCAGCTGGGAGGATTCACGCCCCATTGTGGCTGAGAGGAATGAGGTGAGGGCTGTGGGGTTTGCCCAGGATCTCCTGAAATATCAGGTCCAGGAACCGCAGCAGGACTCTCATTCCGCCTTCTGGCCACTGTTGGGAGTGACGCTGGCAGGATCCAGGGGCTCTGGAAAGCTCCAGGGGAAAGTTAAGGCATAACCCAGCTTCTCTGAGAGGGAACTTAGGGAGCATCTAGCTCAATCCTACAGAGGCAACCCCAAGGAAGGACCTGCCCAGGGTCACTTGGAGAGCTGGGTGGGAGGAGGGAGAGACTTCCCCGGTTCAGAGTGACAAAGCCCCCCTGCCCCAGGGATGGCTGAGATTCAAGTCCTCAAAAACACACTGCCAACTGGAGGATGTGAGAGCCAGATTCGTCCTCAGCATCGACGCTGCAGTGCACACTGTTGGGTGCCAGGTGCTGGCTGACCCTGCCCTGGGGGAGGTGATGGACAGGCACAGAGGGAGAGCCCCGCAAACAAGGGTCCCTGTTACAGCAGAGAAGGAGAGCGCCTGATAGGACGCCAAGCACCCTGGCCGGGCTGCAGAGAGGCCTGCGAGGCCTGTAGAGAAGATGCCATGGAGAAGGTGGAGCTCCCAAAGGCCTTGCAGGTTTCATCAAGCAAGAGTGGAGAAGACACAGGCTGCACAAAGGGAGGTGGATGGGACAGCCAGCCATGCAGCAGTCTCACAGGAAACAGCTGAGTCAGGGAGGGGAGCCGTGCCCCTGTTTGCCCTCCCAGAACCCTGGTGTAGACAGGTGGGGCCACAACTCCAGACACCTGCACAGGTAGCTGTGCCTGCAGCCCTCCTCACCCATTTGGGCACACCCAGAGTCTAGGCTGCGGTACAGAAGCTCACAGGAGGATCAGTGCGTCCAGAGTCTCTCCAACATTGAATACGCACATCAAACGCATGCAGCCATGGGCCAGAGTCCCTGGTGAGCACACACACGGCATCCGCAGACATGCCTGCACATGCAAAAGCACACAAGCACACACAACTGTGCAGGACCACACAAACTCAATCACACACACGGTCACACACACACTTATGCACGCCTATACACTCTCCACACGCACTCTCATACACTCCCACAATGCACATGCTCACATGCACACACTAACACACACACGTTCACATATGCACAAGCACACTTATACACCCTCCATGCACACACTCATACACCCCAACACACATGCTCACATGCACACACTAACACACGTTCACATACACACACTCATGCACGCTTGTACACCCTCCACACATACTTTTATACACCCCCACAACACGCATACTCACACTAACACACGTTCACCTACACACACTCACGCATGCTTATATACCCTCCACACACACTCACAACACGCATGCTCACATGCACACACTAACATACACATGCTCACATGCACACACACCCTTCACACACACAACACACACTCATATGCACACACTATACACACGTTCACATACACCCTTCACACACACCCACAACACGAACACTCACATGCACACACGTTCACATACACACATGCACGTTTATACACCCTGCACACACACACACTCCCACAACACATACACTTACATGCACACACTAACACACACACGTTCACATACACACACCCTTCACACACCCACAACACACACGCTTACATGCACACACTAACACACGTTCACATACACACACCCTTCACACACACAACACACACACATGCATACACGTTCACATACACACTCATGCACGTTTATACACCCCTCACACACACCCCCACAACACAGACGCTTACATGCACACACTAACACACACACCCTTCACACACACACCTACAACACACACTCACATGCACACACGTTCACATACACACATGCACGTTTATACACCCTTCACACATACACTCCCACAACACACAAACTCACATGCACACACTAACACACACACGTTCACATGCACACACCTTTCACACACTCCCACAACACACACACTCACATGCACACACTAACACACACACGTTCACATGCACACACCTTTCACACACTCCCACAACACACAAACTCACATGCACACACTAACACACACACGTTCACATGCACACACCTTTCACACACTCCCACAACACACACTCACATGTACACATGTTCACATACACACACTCATGCATGTTTATACACCCCTCACACACACCCACAACACACACACTCTCATGCACACACTACACACATTTCCACACGTGTTCACACTCACGCACACGTGCCTGCACTCCCCGCGGGGTGGTAGGCTCGCCTGTCCCTCAGCACCTGCCAACCTGTAGGAGCTGCGGGGACTCCACCCAACTCCCCCAATTACTCTCTTCAGAGAGCCTTTTATTAAGATGATTTGCCAGGCCCATCTCGAATTTCACAGGACTAACTAGCCCCGTCTCTGACACCTCTCAGACACCCTCTGATCTGACAGAAAGGAATATGCGCTCCCACCGCAGAGCCAGCAGCTCCCCAGCGCCCTCCCCGCCCCACCCGCAGAAGCCAGGACTCCATCTCTTTGATGTGTAGGTCGCTTACCCTGGCTCCCAAGCTTGCCTGAAAGTTGGGAATATGATGACTCACCGTATTTGGCAGCTCATATGTGTCTATATTTCAAGACATTCATGCTCATGCTCATTACAATTAGGGCTGGAGAATCAGCGCAGTCAGCTGCCAAAATCAAGTGCACAATTCACATCAACCTTTCAGACCAGACAGAGAGCACCGGCTGACATTCATTCCTCCAGCAGCAGGAAACGCCACAGCAGAAGGGGGCCTTCGAGATGGGCCAGCTCCACTCCTAGCACGGTTGCTGGGCGTCTGCACAGGCCAGGTGTTTCTCTATGGGTCAGGGGAGCTGCAGCAAGATCCCAGGTCCTGACCCAAGGCAGTCCTGACCCATGGTCTGTCCCCATCAGCCATTCCCTGGAGCTGTGCCTCAGCTGCGGAGGTACTTCTGGAAGGCAGGTGGAGGAGGTAAGGCATCTTCCCAGCCTGCAAGTCTGCAGTTCAGGTGGCCTGTAGTAACCGATACTCATACAGGTGCAATTGAGAACTCACTAAGGCAAAAGGGCCTTTGTCAACCCACAGAAGTGATGAGTCCAAGTGCAGACCAGGCTTCAGGTATGGCTTGAGGGAGGCACACAGGCTGTCTTTCCAGCTCCCAGTGCAGGGTGTCTGGGTGCCCTCTGCTGACAAGATAGCAGTAGGAGCCACGGACCTTCTGTCCTCTCAGTAACAAGTTCAGAGGGAAAGCCAGGGTCCCCACCAGCATTTCCTGTCCCCTCTGTGTACCCGGTCCTCAGGTTCACCTCTCTGTGGCTGGAGGAGTGCAGTGCCCAGAGCTGCTCAGGTCTAAATCACTCGGGCCTCACCTGCCAGGAAAGGTGCTCTCCCCAGTTTCAGGGACCAGGACTGGGAGGAAGGCTGTCCTGGGAAAATGTGGATGGAGGTGTCCAGCAAAGGATAACCAGACACTGTGGCAGCAGGGACCTGGGTTCACCCCAGAAGGCTGGCTTCCACCCAACAATGACATCACCACGGGAGATAGAGACAGACTGGGAGGAGGTGAGAGGACCGAGCCCAACGGTCCTTTCATGGCCCCAGGGGGGAAGGGAGCACTGAATCAACAGAAAGGAATAAAAAGGGAGTTCAGAGGAGATAGGGCTGCACCGGCAGACATGTGCCAGGACCCCAGGCCGGCGAGGGGCTGGCAAGGCAGGAGGGAGGCAGGCCGTGGCCAGAGTAAGCAGGACCTCTTCCCCTCCTGGCAGCTCAGCCCGCCTGCCTGCGTGCCCCGTGGGGACTCCGTGGGGAGTGGAGATCATGTCATGAGTCCTAATTTGGGCACTGTACCCCTACGTCGCTCTGATCACATCTGTGAGTCCTTATTTGGGGGCTGCCCCACCCCTGTTGCTCCGATCACATCTGTGGCTGCTTCTCCCACAGGCTCCCACAGATTCCTGTGATTAGGTCATTTGCCACCAGGAGAGCTTGGGACCCTCACCATGCACCCCCGCCCCCTTGCCACTGCCAGTGGAGTGCACGGCACAGCACCCCTCGAGGGGCAGGAGTTGAACTAATACGCACTTGAGGGGTCCTTGACCACGGGAGGAAGGAGGGAGGGACAGGCAGGCAGACACCAACAGCCGCGGGCAGTTCCCAGGCTCTCACCTGAGACAGGACAGGGAGGTAGGGCGAGCCTAGCATGAACGCTGGGTGGAAATGCCCAGGGGGCCACAGGGAGCAAGAGGTGGACTCCAGGAAGATGGTGCTCTGGTGGGTGGGAGCATGGAGTACAGAAGGCAGGGCGGCTGGGCTGGACTCTCCCCAATGAGGGCTGTTGCAGGGAGGCAGGGCGAAGGTGGGACAGGGAGATGGTGGATGTGGAGGGACACGGGCAGACAGCCAGGCAGCCTGCAGCAGGCTCACCCTCAGACAGGCTGGCAGAAGAGGGGTCACCAGCAAAGCGGGAATGGGCAGAGAGGTGAGAGGTGTGGAGGATAGAGGCCATTCCACCGCAGTGCAGCGTCTGATCAGCAGCTGGTCAGCAGTTGGAGGCTACTCTCTTGTACACCACAGCTCCAGTTCCTCTCCGGAACTCAAAATCCCATCTCTGCAGGTCTCAGCCAATCCTGCTTCTGCCTGTTTTTATTTCCTGCCCAGAGCAAGTACAGAACCAGGGGCCATCGATGGGTGAGAAATCACCATGCCTCCATGCCGTATTTTTCACAGTAACAAGTCATTACTTTGTGCCTGGAGTCATTTCTCAGGATCTTAATGCATTCGTTTATCAATCAATACTTAATTGATGTCTATAAAGCATGTTCAAAATCAGAGGTGAGAGCAGCTCGCCAGGTACCGACTTCGTGTCTGGAGCTGCCTGGTTAAGGATCAACTCCTGGCATGGGTGCTGTGTCTGCACCTTCAGTAGCTCTGGGTGGGTGCACTGGGGTCCTCACAGCCCCTTCTCGCCACTGCAAATGGAAATCTCCACCTGGGAGAGAGACTCAGCCGTGCCCATCCGGGAGTCTGGGGCCTACCGGCAGCAGAAGGTGCAGTGTGGCCAAAGGCAGAGACATTTCTGTCATCAGACCTGGTCCCCAGCCTGCCTCTGCTGCCCACTTACTCCTGGCCAGGGCGAGTTCATCAACTGTGTCCAGCCTGGCTGCTTCTCCAGCCTACCGGGAGTCCCAGTCTCGACAAGACTGGGTGGGGTGAAGGCGGCCAAGCGCTCAGCAGAGATCGTCCCACCCGGAAGTGTTCGCAAATGTGGGCTGTTGAACCTGCTTTCGTTAGATCTAGATCCAGTTCTGCGACCACGTTCATGACTTAGCTCATAACTGAAGTGCGGGTCAGCTGAGGCTGGGCCGTTCAGGGGTTTGGCTGCTGATTCAAGGACACCTGGGTTTGGATCCCAGTGTTGCCTCCAGACCCAGATGAGGCCTCAGGCAGGTGATGGGCCTGCAGATGCTGTTTCATCTTCTGCAGGGTTGTTAAGGGAGATCTCAGGCTTGTAAGAGACAAAGCACATCGCCCCGAGGAGCTCAGGAGGCGCAGATTACAGCCACCCTCCTTATCCACCCTGTCTCCCGTCATAGCCCTCACGAGTGCTCGAGCAAGGCTCAGGGCCTGATGGACGTGGTTGCCTCCTCCCAGAGGACAGGCATATCTCGGCTGCCTGCACCAGCCAGCGGCCCTTCTCCCCGGCCAGGAGATCCTCCAAGGAAGGCCAAGGGCTGAGGAGGTAGGCTAGGGATGAGCTCTGGTACACGGGCCCCGTTCCCATGATTGGAAACTTCCCGGTGCCATTTGTCACCCTGACACGCTGTCTCGAGTCTGGCTCTCCCCGGGGCACCAGGAGTGGGCCCAGACCCTTCCGAGAGCCAGCCTGCGGCCGTGCCGGTGACTGATTGGGGATGAGGCCGCTGTCCCTGCCTTCCTGGGAGTCAGAACGTTGATTGAATGGCCATTTCACTCTCTCCAACAAGCAAGTAACAGTGTAAACTGGGGTCTGATTTATCAAAAACAGTCGCTTGTATTCTGCGTGGCCCATGTTCTGCGCTGAAATATAGCCGCTGCCCAGCTCCTGGCCCATGTGCGTGCGATTTCATGATATTTCAGTTTTATGGAGGACATCTCACTGATGAATGTCTCTTAGTGAACGATCATTCTGGAATCTATTTTGCCTTCAAAGAGGCTTCTCCTGGAATGGGCTGGAAGGGGCGGGCACCGTGTTACATATAAATTCTCTGCCAGGAGCGTCCAACAGGGGAGGGAATGAGATCGGCAGGAGACGAGAATGAAATGTGTGCGGCTGCGGCCAAGCCTGTCCTCCCTGCCACCGTCCGAGGGCTGCTGGGATGGGCAGGAAGTCCGGATGTGGGATGGGTGGCCCAAGTGCGCCCCCAGCTCCACCACCTGCCACTGCCTGGCCTTGGGCAGCTCACTCCCTCTGGGAGCCTGGGCTTCTCACGGGGCATAATTATTTACAAATTGCTGCCACTTTGCTGCTTGTTCTCGGCCATCACTACATGCCAGGCAGGGCTGGGACTGGAGGCTGAGCTGTGTCCCTGTTACAGGTGACCATGCCAGAGCTGCCAGGGATCCTGAGGCACAATGAGAGCCTTCCCTTCACCCACCCTGTGCTTTCTGCTTGGCAGGTGGCGAGACATTGCAGGCTGTAGGGTCCTCAGGACTTAGGCTCCCTGTGCTCTCTCTCCCTGCATACCTGGAGCTCCATTCCCTCTTGCTGGTGGCCTAGAAAAAGTCTCTGGAATGGAATCACTCAGGCTCTGGTGCTGACGCTGGCACCGCTTGTCCAGGAGGCCCCGGATAAGTCCCTCCCACTCTCCGGACTTGGAGGCCACATCTGCAAATGAGGCTGGAGAATGAGGTGGTCCCTACAAGGCCCTCTGGTACCTGGAGGGACTGAGTGTCCCGGCCTGGGCCCTGCAGCAGCCCTTCCATATCGTCCACACCAGGACCCCTGAATCCTATCCCAGCACTAGGAGCGCTGCTGTCAGCCAAGAACAGGATCGTCATCCCCTCCATCGCCTGCACAACGGAGCACAGCTGCCCTTTCTAACACCTTTGCTCTAGATTGAGGTTCTTAAAGGGGAGTCCCCGGCCGGCAGCATCAGCCTCACCTTGGAGTGTGCTAGAAATGCAGATTCTCAGGCCCCTCTGCAGTCTATGGAATTCGGAAGTCAGGTGCTGGGGCCCAGGAATCTATTGTAACAGTCTGCATTTTCTGCAGCTGCTGGAGCAGATACCACAAACTCAGTGACTGCAGAATGCACGCGCTCCCCACCTTACAGTTCTGTAGGCTGGGATCCCACTGGGCTAAGAGCAAGGAGTCGGGAGGCTGCATTCCTTGCTGGGTGCTGCAAGGAAGAAGTCATTTCCTTGTGGTTTTTGTTTTAATTTCCTTGGCCCATGGTCCTTCCTCCACCTTCAAAGCCAGCAGCCCCGTGTCTTCTGACCTTCCATCGTCACATCATCCTCTGACCCACGTAAGGACCCATGTGATTAGGGTGGGCACGCCCGGGCGATCTTCCCATCTCAAAGTCCTTGAATAATCACATCTACAAAGTCCCCTTTGCTATGTAAGGTCACATGTTCACAGGATCCAGGGATTAGGACTTGGACATTTTTGGAAGCCCATTGTCCTGCCAACAGCACAAGACCTCCAGGTGATCCTGCTGTATAATGCACAGTGAGAGACAAATGCTCTAACAGACCGCCAACAGCAGAACCTAAGCAGAGACAGGGACCCTGCCTTCCTCCCCAGTCTGGCCCTGTGCCTATCAAATTATAGAACTTTTGTCAGCAAATGAGTTCATTGGTGAATAAATGAATGACTGGTGAGACGAGGAGCTGGGAGTAGCCACAGGTGGGACTGCCAAATAAAATGCAAGATGCTTGGTTAAATCTGAATTTCTGATAAATAACAAGTAGTTATGTTTTTGTTTCTTTTAGGGTTTTTTTTTTTTTTTTTTTTTTGGAGACAGAGTCTTTCTCTGTCGCCCAGGCTAGAGTGCAGTGGCACGATCTCGGCTCACTGCAAGCTCCGCCTCCTGGGTTCACGCCATTCTCCTGCCTCGGCCTCCCAAGTAGCTGGGACTACAGATGCCCGTCACCACGCCCAGCTAATATTTTGTATTTTTAGTAGAGACGGGGCTTCACCGTGTTGGCCAGGATGGTCTCGATCTCCTAACCTCGTAATCAGGCTGCCTCAGCCTCCCAAAGTGCTGGGATTACAGGCGTGACCCCCTGCACTTGGCTAACAAGTAGTTTTTTTTACCACCAGTGTGCCTCTAACAGAGATATATTTTTTAAAAACATATTTTTTTATCTGAAATTCAAATTTAGCTGATATCCTGTATTTTTCTTTGCCAAATATGGCATCTCTAAGCATCAGTCCAGCCATGGCGCAGGTGGCGAACCTGGGAATTCGTTGCTCCCTCCAGAACTCTGTTTCCCTGTTCGATATTCTAGAAAGCATCCTCTTCTCTTGCAAACCCTGTTCAATCTCTCAGAGGGGATGAGGCCTCCTTCCGCTTCCTGTCCTCCATCAATCGATATTCCCATCCCAACCCCCTCCTAGAATTTGTTGATCTGGAGTCTGAAATCTTCTACCAGGAGTTCAGGCCGTGATGGGCTGATGAGAAGCCCGGTTCTCCCATGAATTCTGAACCCCTCCTTTGGGAACAAGGAAGACCCAAGCTTGCTTATCTCTAGATCCTATAGGGGGTATTCAAGAATCCCTGGTTTTGAGGCTGGGGGATGGAGCTGCATGGGAGAACCAGGAGGAGACCCTGGCACAGCGCTCCGAGTGCAGGGTTGCTGCTGGCCCACTCCGTTCCCTCCACACTCTGGAGGATGTGGGGTGGACACCGTGAGGGTGCAGCCACGCAGAATGGCTAGGTCTGTCCCTGCGTCCTATGCGCAGAGCTCTGGAAGGCAGGCAGACGTCCTCACACATCTGTGAGCCAAAAGGTAAAAAAAAAAAACAACCAAAAAACAACAAGAAAACCCCACTCCAATGTTCTTATGCTTATGGGTTCTACAGACTTGTACGTATATATGCATACACATAATGTAACAAAAATTCTTGATTTCATCTTCAGAGACATAAATGGAAGAAAATGTACATAAAAGAGAGTCCACTTAAACGTGATCCTCTCAAAGGAAGAAAAGAAGGGGGCTCTCTCATCCACACCGACCCAGTGAAGCCCAGACACCCCCACCTCTTCCTCTTAGAGCCCTATTGTGCTTTGATCTTCCTAATAATGTGTTTCTTTCCCGGTAATAGGTTTTCATCATCCTCACAGCCTATTGATTGGAACTCTTTTCCAGGGTTTTGAGATATTGGCTAAAATAAGGGATGAAATGATTCAGTCTTCAGGTGATGTTTCAAAAGAGGCGTGTTGGTAATGTCCTTCCACGGCGAAGGACCTGGCCAAGATAAACCACGCAGGAGGCCCGGAAGGCAGAGCCCGCTCCAGGTCAGCCTCACTGCTGTCCCTTCTGGCCTCTTGACATTTTGGTTTTGGCGTGGTGAATGGGGCTACCACAGTGGGCCGGCCAGCACGACCCCCTGGCCAGACCTAAGGGCAGGCAGAGGGAACGGGAGGGCCAGGGATGGGTGGGTGGCCGTGTGTGTCCCCTTTGCTGAGGTTGGGGCACTGTGGTTCCTGCAATCCTCAGCCCGGGGACTTCTACGCAAGATCTACACCTTTAAGGGGGAAGGAATGACGACCCATCCCAGGCTGTCTTCGACTGTTGGGCCTCCCATAACAAAATGCCATAGACTTAGGGGCCGATAAACAACAGCCGTTGATTTCCCATGGTTCTAGAGGCTCCAGCAGAACGTCTGGTGAGGGCCCCGCCCTGATTCCTAGACAGCACCTCTTTGCTGTGTCCTCACCTGGGGGAGGGCCGAGGGATCTCCCTCAGACCTCTTTTTAGAGGGCACTCTCCCCATTCATGAGTGTTCCACCCTCAGGACCTAATCACCTCCCAAGGGCCCCACCTTTTAATACCATTGCATTAAGGATTAGGTCTCAACAAGTGAAACTGCAGGACACACACACTCCGCCCACAGCAGATGCCCTGACGGGGCTGTGAAGTGTCGTGAGCAGAGCCCCAGCAATGGTCTGGAGGGTGCTGGAGGGGCACATAGGTCCAGCAGAGCTCAGGGACAAGGTGAGAAGCCAGAGGGGGCTGTGTGGGCTGCACTGGGTTACATCAGGAGGCCTGGAGATGCCTGGTGAGGAGCCCTGGTCCCACGACGTGGGGGAGCCTGTCGGCACAGGAGTGTAGGCCTGGCTTGTGGGCAGCCTCCCTCAGGAGGGTGTGGGACTGATGAGCAGGTGTGGGAGCAGGTGCAGGCATCAGGACGTGTCCCCTGCGGAAGCAGCTCCCGTAGGATCACTTCCCCCACCAGCGGCCAGGAAGGGCATTGCATTTGGACTCGACACGAGTCCAGCTTCACTCGTCGCCAGCTGAGGCCTCATTTTCTCATCTGTAAGACACAAACAACCACACCCCTCTTCCTAGGAACACACACACACACACACACACACGAGATTCTGCCGCTCATAACTAAACGCAGTGAAAGGTAAATGAAAGTGCCCCTCCATGGAAATCGACCCCAATTCAGCCTCTAATCCTGAGATGCAAGATTCAGCACCAATATGTCAAGGAAAAGTGTTTCTCTGCATTGATCCTCGAGGATACTAAATGTATATTTTAAAAAATAAATTCTGTCTCCAAGTGTTCGGTGAGACAGAGAGAGAAACAGCCGCTTCTGACGCGAGCACAAGGACGCGGCTTTTCTGGAGGCTTCCTCGCTGCAGGGCCCATCCATCACCTTCAGGGGTTCGATGAAACCGTTGCAAATATGATCAATCATCTTTTTATTGAATTAAGACAAATGGCTGGTTATTAATAGTCTAAGACTTAATGAGGTAAATGGATAATGCCACACAGGGAAAAGGCAAAGAACTGAGCACACAGCCTCTGCATTTCTTCTGGAAAGATCTGGAAGTGTCTTCAGTGAGAAAAGCCCCGGGCTGGATGATCTCTTTGATTCCCACTAAGGACTCAAGGAAGCAAAAACTCCTAGGTTGACCCTTCCTCCACTGCCTTCTATCTGTGTGATCTTCAGGCAGTGACTTGATCTCTCTGAGTTTCGGTCTCTTCACGAAGGTGCTTGGCTTATGATGTTGTGCCTGGCAGACGCAGAACGAAAGAAGCAGAGTCCTGGCCTCCAACATCTGAATTGCGTATGGGACAGAATGGCGTGCATCACCTGCGGTTCTGAGGGGGCCGGCGGGATCGGATGCTGGCACAGGACATGGGAAGAGGGGTGCGTGTGGGGCAGAGCCGTGCAGCAGGTGCACAGCTGTGCAAGGTGCCCTGACGGGCCCTCTCTGCTCCATGTTTCCAGAAATCCTTGGAAAGGAGCTCAAGTGACGCAGTCTCTGGAGCGTGTTGTGGACTTGGTTGGGATGCCTGGTGTCTGTTTATGGCAGCACTTCTGGGGAAACAGATTGTGTTTATGTCAGAAAGAAAAGACCATGTTTCGGGGCAATCCCTGCAGCTTGTCAGGTCAAATCGACACCCCCAGCCCATCTGCCTCAGCAGGGTGGCTCGGCCCCGCTCAGTGCCGGCAGACAGGAGCCTCCCAGGGAGCAGCTGAGCTCCAGGGAGGGGAAGCCCCACCACCGAGCACAATGGTCAACCAGCCCCTTCCTAGAAGCACGTCAGGCTACCCGGAGTGCTCTCTGTCCGTCGTTCCTGCAGCCTCCACGGGCACCGACCCAGGTGGTCCCTGGCTGGATGGTCAGAACTCAGAGCCATGAGCTGTGGCTCCTGACTCCCTCCTGAACAACAGGGTCCAGGGAGACAGGCAGACATGGAAACCTCAAGTGTAGTGGGGGCTGCGGGCTGGGGGTGCCGCATTGGGCAGTCAGGGGCACGGCAAAGAGGACATGACCTCAGGTCCTCGGCAGCAGGGAGGGAAAGCATGGAGTACAGGCTGAGACAGACGCAGGAGAGAGCTCCACAGAAGGGACCATCAACAACAAAAGGGTGTTCATTATCAGACCGAGGGTGTGACGGATCCCCCCCAAACAGCTTGGATGAGAAGATGCAGACCCCCTGCTTAGGCCTCGGGCGTCCATCCAGACTCTGCCCAGGCCCCTCCCGTAAGCTCTGTCCTCCGCACTGTGGTCAGGAGCGCCCATGCCCCGTGACTATGTGTGCCTTCCTGGCCACATGCAGCCCTCTGTGCTCGGGTGCCTGCTGTATTCTTTCTGTCTTCCTGGGAGACACCTCCTCGCTCTGCAGGAGTCAGCTCAGAACATCCCATCCAGAGCAGGCGTCTGCTGTGATGTACCCAATGCTGTCTCTGCCTCCCGCAAGAACCAGCTCCTCCTCATCTGAGAAGGGAAACAGCTTCTGCACTCCATGGGTTAGCCAAGCACAGAACCCTGCCCTGGCTGCAGCCGAGTGACCCCAGAGAGCCAGCGGATCCTTCCAGCATCTTTTTGCACTGGAGCCAGAAGATGGACGTTTCCCCTGGTGGCAAAGCTGGATTGTGGGGGCTGGGCCCGCTGCACATTCCAGTGAGGAAACGCGGCCACACAGGCCCAGCAACTGAGAAAAGGCAAACTGTGCACAAAGCCCTGAAGGTATAATTTATCCACTAAAAAGGTTGGTTTTGGCCAGGCGCGGTGGCTCATGCCTGTAATCCCAGCACTTTGGGAGGCCGAGGTGGGCGGATCACGAGGTCAGGAGGTCGAGACCATCCTGGTCAACACGGTGAAACCCCGTCTCTACTAAAATACAAAAAATTAGCTGGGCGTGGTGGTAGGCACCTGTAGTCCCAGCTACTCAGGAGGCTGAGGCACAGGAATGGCTTGAACGTGGGAGGCGGAAGTTGCAGTGAGCCAAGATTGCACCACTGCACTCCAACCTGGCGACAGAGCAAGACTCCATCTCAAAAACAACAACAACAACAGAGGTTGATATTTTTTGCTTTTTTATATAAATGTTTTAAATAAATTGCACAAGAATTGCATATCTCTCTTATTATCATAAAAATTCAAATAACGCCTTAGTCTGTAGAATGAAATATACTAACATCAGCTGGCAACCCACCCCTTTCCTCCACTTACACATACACAGGTGTGCGGATATTTTCACATCATGCAATCTTGCTGGGTGTGTTATTCCCTGACCGGCTTTTCCACATAAAATCTAATTTGGAGGGTTTTGCTTATTAGCACACATAGGTCTCCCATGCTCTTATGAGCATCTGTGTCATGGTGTGATGGGGTGGTTTATCATGGCATCTCTCCTGAACGACAAGGTCTAGGGAGACAGGCAAACACAGAAACCTCAAGTGAAGTCAGGGCTGCGGGCTGGGGCTGCTGCACGCGGAAGTCAGAGGCACAGCAGAGAGGACGTGACCTCAGGTCCTCAGCAGCAGGGAGGGAAAGCATGGAGTACATGCTTTCCTCTGGGAAATATTCATGTCCGATTCACGTGATATTGTCCTCAGTGCCGAGCCTGGCAGACCTACATATTCATCTTGTTGGTGCATTAACTAGGATTTCTATTTCTCCTTTAATGATCAATTCCTAAAATTATAATACTTAGGTGAATAGTACCAATGCTTAATATTTTTGACAAAAACTTAAAAATTGAGCTCCAAAAGGGAGTCATCAATTTATATTTCCATCATCATTATGCAAAAGTCACTATTTACTCACATCCTTAATTACATAGGAAAGTATCAATGAGTGTTTACCAGTTTAATGACTCAGAAATATTGTCATATCTAATTTGTATTTCTCCAGTATTAGTGACATTGTGCATTTTTGATTATGTATATTGACGATTTGTACTTTTACTCTGAATTTCTTTTTCTTTTCTTTCTTTCAACTTTTATTTTGGAATTGGAGAGTACATGCGCAGGTTTGTTACACAGTTCTATTGCGTGATGCTGAGGTTTGGAGCATGAATGAATCTGTTACCCAGGTACTGAGCATAGTACCCAACAGGTAGTTTTTTTACTACTCCTCCCCCCCCACCGCCCCAGGAGTCCCCAGCATCTATTTTTCCCATCTTTGTGTCCATCTGTACTTAATGTTTATCTCCCACTTACAAGTGAGAAAACGTGGTATTTGGTTTTCTGTTCCTGCATTAATTTGCTTAGGATAACAGTTTCTAGCTGCATCCATGTTGCTGTGAAGGGCACGGCTCCATTCTTTTTCATAGCCGTGTAGTATTCCACGGTGTCTGTGGGTTTTTTTTTTTTTTAAAGGTTGTTTTTGAAGAATACTTGACAACATGCAGAAATTCTCAGTGCATGAAAAAAAGTAAAAGGGAATAGAGGTATATTTAAAGTAGATTCCAATATTGTCCAAAAATATCATTATTGATTATCTGGGAGAAGTTATGGGTATTTATGCTTTTTTCCATCTTTGAAAAATACTCTGAGAATAGGCATTAGTTTTATGAGGAAAATGCATGTTATAAAGCCTAAAGATGAATTGTGTCTCCCCACAAAAGATAGGTTGAGGGACTCAGTCTGTGGCCCGATTTGGAAGCAGGGTCACTGCAGATGGAATTAGTTGAGGTAAGGTCGTCCTGGAGTAGGTGGACTCCAATCCAAGATGACTCATGTCTTTGCCAGAATTGCTATGTGGAGACAGACCATAAAAGTAGCCACGTGAGGATGGAGGCAGAGACTGGAGCCATGCAGCCACAAGCCAGGAGTGCCGCAGATGGCCAGACTCTGCCAGGAGGGCTCCTCCCCACAGGATTCCTAGGGAGCACAGCCCTCCTGCCCCTGGAGCTTGGACTTCCGGCCTCCAGTACTATAAGACAATAACTTTCTGTTGCTTGAAGCCACCAGTTGTGGTTCTTCCTTACAGTGACCACTTTCCAAGGAGTGGCTCCCGGTGTGAGGACACAGCAGCCACTGAAGGGGCCAACGCCGGCTTGCAGGGCCGTCCTACTGACTGGACGTTTCACCACTGAATCCAGAAGGGGTCTGCCTGGCCTCGCCCTCTCGTGAAGGGTCGCAGGCTGCTTGGGAAGGAACCCAAGGGTGCCCAGTGGGAAAAGGCAAACGGGGATGGGCTTCCAGGCACACTCCCGCGTCCAGGCACACTCTCCCCTAGGCCACTCGGCCGGAGCCTCCAAGGGCAGGACTCAGGGCCTCCAGCTGCTCTCAGGACCACCCACCCCCCATGACACAGCACAAACCCACGGACACTCGTTCCTCAAAAACCGTTTCCTGGCCCATCCAGGAGGAACCCTCAGCTTACTGCAAACATCGTGCTTCAAAAAAAGCCTTTAAACAGTAGAACCTTTTTACTTTTTAACTTTTTAACCCAGCAGCCGCTATGTGATATTGTACACTGTCACAATGTACAATAGCTCCCCCGATCCATGGGGGACACATCCCCAGACCCCCAGTGGGATGCCTGAAATCTCAGACAGCACCGCACCTGACAGCCACCCATGGGAACATAGTTCACGTCTTCCGCCCAGACTTCGTGTCTTTCCCATTTTAACTGAGCCCGTATCCTGCTCCGTGGCCATAACTTTTGCAGTTTGAGGTGTGACAGCAAAACTAGCACTAATTTCTTTTTCTTTCTTCACAATTTCATCAATAGAAGATTCCCTCTGACCCTAGTTCTTAGCAGCCTCAGCAAACGATTATTTTATATCCCTATGAAGTGTAGAGCGTTCACCTTCTCATTTAAGGAAGCACTTTACGGCTTCTCTTTGGTGTACCCGAATTGTTGGCATCACTACTCTGGATGCTCTGGGGCCATGGTTAAGTGAAATAAGGGTTCCTTGAACACAAGCACTCAGAAGCCACAACAGTGGATCTGATAACCCAGATGGCTATCAAGTGACGAGAGGATGGGAGCGTCCACAGCCTGGAGATGAGGAATCCCGTCCAGGCAGGATGGGGTGGACAGCACAAGATTTAAGCATGCAATTCAGAATGGCCTGCAATTTAAAACTTACCAATTGTTTATTGCTGAAATTTTCCATTTGATATTTTTGGATCTTGGTTGAATATGGGTAACTGGAACCAAGGAAAGAAAAGCGAAGAAGGGGGAACAACGATTGTATCAGAAATACGATGGTGGACGAAAGAGACAGCATCTCTCCTCTGATGCTGTGAAGGGGGTTTGCATCTGAAACTCATGCCGTCTCTTCCCCGCCGTCTCCACAGGACCCTGAGAGGCTTCTCACATCACAATTTGGAAACTATTGCTCAAGTCAAGGGCAGCCCCCACCCGGCCCCCCTCCTCAGACTACCAAGGTCTGATGGCAGCCCTGAGCCCCTCCTCTCATCCCAAACTGTTGGCCTGCAGGTCCTCACTCTGGCCCCATCACCACCACCACCCTCAGAAGCTGGGGGAGTGTGCTCAGAGTGGCCTCCGATACACTAGGCCTGGGCACGGGGGACATATGTGGCTCTGTCCAAGTCACATCCCACAGCCCACCTGGGAGACGGCTCTTGTCAGGACATCTCAGCGGTGAGCTGGAGACCCGGGAAGGGGGTAGCACTTTCTGTTTCCACAAAACGGTGTTCCAGAGGTGAGTCATATTAAAGGAAGACACTTCCTCTAAACGATTAAATATTCCCCGGAAATGGAGGCTGGCAGCAAGCAAGTTCATATGTTAGCCTTAGTGGAGGCCCAGCCGTACCCCGTCTGTGTTCCAGCCTGACGTACACGGCCTCCGCCAGGAGAGACTGATTGGCAGCATTTTCTTCTGTCCTCATTGCATGCAGGTCCAAACCCTTCCGAGAAGTCCATAAGCAAAGGTACCAGCGCCGTGGCTGCCCCCGTCTGCCCCCAGCCCGGCTCCCTCCAGGAAACCGTGGCACAGCCGTGGGCTTCATCCTTCCTGAGGTTTCCGATTCCAGACAGGCAGCTGCTGGCAGCATTTAGCGAGCGATTTAAAAGCCCACTAACAAGGAGTCTTGGGCTATAACACAGAAACTCACAGAATGGTGCTGTCGTGGGCAACTTATTCATTTTAGTGCTACTCAGAGAGGCCTAAAAAGACCTGATAAATACTTAAAATCAGAATGATCCTGCGAGTGTTTCACGACACAACAGGTATTTAATTAGCCTCAATTCCGTGTTAGGAAGGCGTGGGAAAGGCGCCATTAAGCCATTTATATACCCAGATGACTGCCCCCGCCCTCCCATGCTTACCACGGAGCCTGGCTACCTTGTTTCTTAGGGGGGAATAAAGCAAATAATTTTGCGAGAAGCAATAAAGTAGGATTGGGGAGGGAGAGACGGGACCTGATCCAAGGGCGGCTGCGAATGTCCAAAGGACACGGTTTGGCTTGGTCTCTCCATTGACAGCACCTCAACTCGTCTTTAGGAATTAGCTCCCAGCAGGCCCAGCGTGGGGAAGGCGCCTTCACTGCCTGGGCAGCCTCCAGGGCCCACGGGGGAACTCTGAGAGGCATTTTCAGGGTTTCCCATCCAGCAGGCGATGCCAAGCATTGGTGTACCCTCTGAGGGCAGCACTCACCAGGGCTGGGTGTCTCTGCTCCCATTTCCTGTGTTGGGATCCTCCAAGGCATGGCAGCCAATTCTGTCTTTCTGCCTCCTCCTGTTCATCTCTGGTCTAGCTTAGGATTGTGTCTTTCTCCCTTGTACAATGCACGCAGTTCAGGGAAGCTGACTCCAGGTTGGCTGTGGGGTCTGGTTTGTCTGTGTAGATACGACTCTCACATCAGCAGAGACCTGAGTCCCCCAAAACTACACCTCGGTTGTAACACAGGTCACAGTGGCCTACCAATCTCCAGGATCCAGGGCTCCAACCCCCGCTCTGAGATCCACACCCCTGCGACAGGCTGCTAAGGGGCTATAGCATGACCTTCTGTGTCCACATCTACTGAGGGTGTTTTAGGAACCAGGCACTATTCTAGGTGCTGACAGACAAACCGCCCTGCCCTCAGGGAGTTTACATCCTAGTGGAGGCAGATTAACCACAAAAATACCGAAAGACAAGTTACATAGGGCATCAGTAGGTTACACGTGATGAAGAGAAGGAGCCAAGAAGCAATAAGGGGATGGTGTTGGCAGCACAGCGGGAGGGCAGGGAAGGCCCCTCGGAGGTGATCCTCCAGGAAGGACTTGCGGTTGCAATGAGCCATGTGGACAATGGAGGGACACTGTCCTGGGCAGCAGGAATGGCCCATGCTAAGGCCCTGGGGCAGAGGGATGCCAAGAGTGCTCCAGGGACTCCCAGGAGGCAGGGGAGGTTCTGCCTCCCTTCTCTGCCCTCGGTTCTAGAACAGAGCTCAGCAAACACGCTGAGGGGATGACGGAGCCCAGAGCTGCTTCCTGCCCCTCCCGGTGTTCTCTCCAACCCTGGCCAATGCTGACTCCCTGACCAGGCACACAGAGGGCACATTGCTCTGATATCAGGAGGGTGACTCCCATCCAAGGCTGCTGCAGGTCTCCGAGGTGCTTCTCTACTAACCGAGTGCCTTCCCAAGGAGGGCACTACTCTGCTGGGCAAAGCTCCACAATGGCTTTTAAACTCCAGGCCATTTCCTGCTGTCTTTGGCCAGCACGCACTCTCTCTCTAAAGTCTGATTCTCAACTGGGCATGGTGGCTCACACTTGTAATCCCAGCACTTTGGGAGGCCAAGGTGGGCGAATCACCTGAGGTCAGGAGTTCGAGACCAGCCTGGCCAACATGGCAAAACCCCCATCTCTACTAAAAATACAAACATTAGCCAGGTGTGGTGGCGTGTGCCTATAGTCCCAGCTATTGGAGAGGCTGAGGCAGGAGAATCGCTTGAACTCGGGAGGCAAAAGTTGCAGTGAGCTGAGATTCCGCCACTGCACTCCAGCCTGCGTGACAAGAGCAAGACTCCGTCTCAAAAAAAATAAAAAAAAGACTGATTCTCACCCCTGCCTGATTCGACCCTTACTGCCCTGCCCGTGTGGGAGAAGATGGCCCTTGCCGTCGTACAGGGTACACTCCCAGCATCACCTCCACCTGGGCTCGCTGACTCCCCGGGCACGAAGCCCCACAGAGCTGGATCCTCCTGGCTACCAAGGGGCAGCACCTCTCAGTTACCCAAGTCCTCTATTCCCAGACCTCAGGCCAAGGAGGAAGAGGCCAGGGTTGCCTGTCCCGTTAGACAGACAACCAGAAATCAAAGCTGTGAGATGCGGCAGCAGCTCGCCCAACCTGCATATTTAATAATAAAAACCTGCATATTTAAAAATAAATAAATAATAAACTGAAGTTTAGAGGAACACTTGAGGTCACACGGCAAAGGAAAAAGGCAGGTGTGAAAAACTCACGGCTTTCCTTGCACACCCAGGAGGATCTGCAGTTCTCTCTATCGAGATGGCAAACCCACGCAGGAGCGAGGGCTGCAGACACATTTGCAGGCTGCACGGCAAGAACCAGGAAGTTACTGGTTTGATGAGAGCACGAAGAATGTTGAACCTCATTGTCTGCTAATCCACATACACAGCAAAGCCTTTTTTAAAACCTTCCTACTGTGGAAAACAGTGATTTCTGTAAAAAAAAAAAAAAAAAAGAACAGGCCAGCCGCCTAACGCCTGGCTCCTTACAGGAAAATCTTATTACTTGAAAGTGCAATTTGTTTGGTTCGTAATAGCATTGCCTACAAGGGAAATTCTGTTACTCAGGTTTCTTAGCCAGTCGCAACAGAGCTGGGGATAATTTGCAGAGAAGAGCTCTGTTCTCTTTGCAGTGGGGCCAAGTCTCCCTCGCAGGACTGTGTCACCATGCACACACACCCATCTGGGGAGAAAAGTGGCCTACTTCAGCCTGAAGAGTGGCTGCTGACTGCATTTAGGCTAATCCACTGGTTGGGGTCCCCAAAAAAATGTTTTGACTTGATTTGGTCAATTTACAGGAAGAAAATGAGAATTATTCAGCTAAATTCTTGCTTTCTCATTTCCAGGTAGTTTTCACATTCAAGATCCAGGTGTGCTCCACAGAGAGCCCGGCGCTGGGCTGCAACAGGAGAGCTCATGGTGGACTGACTCCCACCCACCTGGCTAACTACTGGCCCAGGCACTCAGGGGAGCTCGTGGTGGACTCCAATCCACCTGGCTGGCCACTGGCCCGGGCACTCAGGGGAGCTCAGGCCACAGCAGTTCCTTCTTCCCTCCCTTGTCCATCAGATACGGGCAATGAACTCTGCTTCTTCACCAGAGAAAGCCTCTCATCCCATCGCACACAAAGAAGACATGTAGCTCTCAGAGTCTGGCAGTGCCTTGCCACCTGTGAGAACCAGGGGCCAGATGATGGAATCAGCTCTGAGGGTAGCTCAGAGCACAAACGCTAAAGGCACCCAGCACTACAGCCCTCCCCACTGCTCTCCCTGCCACCCGCACTCCCTGCATCCACTCTCCTGGCGCTGCCAGAATGGGATAGTGTCCCCATTTACCAGAAGCCTTCTGCTCTCAAGAGAAAATGCTAAGGATGCAAGGGGCCATCCTGCCCGACTATGCAGGCTTAGCTCGCAGTGACACCTGGCCCGCCCGTCCATGCTGAGCTCACCTGTGAGCCTGCACACCTGCTCTTCTTCCTACCTGGGAGGGTGGGGCCCTGGCTGCTCCTCCCTCAGTGGCCCTTGTCACCCACTTTCTAGCTCCCTCTCATCCTTTATGTCTGAGTTCAAACATTCCTTCCCAGAGAGGCCCTTCCTGACCTCTCCTCAGTTCAAATCCCCCCAAGACAGAGGCTGCAGAACACGCCAGCCCCCAACTCGGAGCCATCACTCTCCACGCACATTGCTTTGTGCACCAGAGGTCTGGCTTCCTCCACGCTCCTGGTGTCTGGCATGCTGCCGGAACCTGCCGGGTGCTCAGTAAACCTCTGGGTAATAAATCAATGAAATGAAATGTCCTGATGTCCGAAGGCATTTGCCTTTTCATCTGTGAGAGGATGGCTCTGATGTGGACCAAGATACCCGCGTTGTTGGGATGCAGAGCTGCAGCAGCCGGGAGCCTGTCTTTGTTTTGCATAATGTAATTAAGGCACGTTGGCCATCGCCAGGCGGCTGTGCAGTGCGGCCGCTCACTCACGAGGTGCATGTGTTTCCCCTGTGCCCCTCCATCAGCTCAGGCTGATGCTGATTCCCTCGACAGAGAATGCTGATCATAAAGACAGACTGTCCTGTCCACAGGCCGCAGTATGAATATTTATTCCTTCCACAAACTCTGCACTTGCATTTCATTGGCTCATCAGTTTAACTTCTGGAGGGGATAGCTGGGATCATTGAATCAGTCCACGTGCAACTTGGAAGGTGACTGACTTGATGGGACCATCTCATTTGCAATTTGAAACGTGGACTCTTCCCTGAGCACTCCCCCCAGCTGGGACACTTTCTGCCTCCCTCCTCAGCAGTGTCTTCGGAAAAGGCTGGGTCATGTGCTCACCTTACCATCTCTGTCTGACCTTCTGGTTATTTCTTAAGAAAAAAAGTCTAGAATTGCTTAGCCAAAAGGTATGCTCTCATAATAATATTTATCAATTTTTTCTTGACTACATGACTTCATGCTTATCTGCAAACGTTATAGAACCATGAGAAATAAAGTTAAAATCTCGCATGGCCAACCACCCAGAATTAATTACCATTAAGATTTTAGCAGGCCGGGCGCGGTGGCTCAAGCCTGTAATCCCAGCACTTTGGGAGGCCGAGACGGGCGGATCACGAGGTCAGGAGATCGAGACCATCCTGGCTAACACGGTGAAACCCCGTCTCTACTAAAAATACAAAAACTAGCCGGGCGAGGTGGCGGGCGCCTGTAGTCCCAGCTACTCCGGAGGCTGAGGCAGGAGAATGGCATAAACCCGGGAGGCAGAGCTTGCAGTGAGCTGAGATCCGGCCACTGCACTCCAGTCCGGGCGACAGAGCGAGACTCCGCCTCAAAAAAAAAAAAAAAAAAAAAAAAAAAAGATTTTAGCAGAACCCCTTCTAGTATGTTTTCTGTATTCCTGCCTCAAACTAACCCCGGATTCTATCTGTTCCTGTGCTTCCCACACCTAGCACAGCGCCTGCTCTTGGGAGGTGCCGGCAGAGGCACGGCAGGGGAGCTGACGCGTGTCCCCTGCTGCCCCTCCTGTCCATCCATCATCCTCACAGCAGCCAATACGAACGCGCTCTCCCTGATTGCTTAAAACACATGGGTCACTCTTAGGGAAAAGGCCAAAACTCCACAGCGTGTCTCAGGAGGCCTGTGTGGTCTGGGCCTTCCTAGTTTCTCCAGCCCTCTCCTGCTCCATTTCCATCCCTCCAAACCTTTGTTCCAGCTTCAGTTCTCAAGAAACCCTTCCTTAGCCCCAACACCCAGGGGCTGTGTGCCTCAAGGGCAAAATCTTTTGTTATTCCCAATACTTCCCACCCACCTCTCCAAAATAAAGCATCTAATTCACTGAGACGGCAATTCCCGGGAATGCTTTTTGCCTTTTAAAATGTTACCCAGGGTTTTAAAGGGTTGGTAACCTTCCAATCTACCAGTAATTCCTGTAATTCAATATTTTCCAAGATGGTAAATTGCTACCTTGCTGGAGTGTTTGTGATTAAGAAAAATAGGAAAAAAGAATTGGAATAAATAAATGTTTTTTTTTTTTTTTACTACAGAATGCTCAGAATGTTTAATATATTAAAATGTATATAAATGTCAACAACAATATCCAGCAGAAAAAGCTCTGCCCAAGTATTTGACCACAAAGAAAGCCCCTGTTAATACCTCCATCAAAAACCAATGGGCACCCCTGGTGTACTAGTGTTAGGGGCTGAAGGTTTTTATCCCCCTGCAATTTACACATGGAAGCCTTAACCCCCAACATCATGGCATTTGGAAGAGGGGCCTTTGGGAGGTGATTAGGGCTAGTAGGGTCATGAGGGTGTAGGCCTCACAATGAGATTAGTGCTTTTATAAGACTACACCAGAGAGTTCTCTCTCTCAGCCTTATGAAGACTCAGGAAGACGGTGGCTGTCTGCAAGGCAGAAACAGAGACCTCACCAGAAACAAAACACTGCTGCCATTAATCCGTTCTCACACCGCTATAAAGAAATATCTAAGACTGGGTAATTTATAAAGTAAAGAAGCTTAACTGGCTCACAGTTCTGCAGGCTGTACGGGAAGTATAGCAGCGTCTGTTTCTGTGGAGGCCTCAGGAAGTTTCCAATCATGGCAGAAGGCACAAAGCAGAAGCAGGCAGGTCTTCCAGAAGTACAAAGCAGAATCAGGCAGGCCAGAGCAGGGGCAAAAAAAAAAGAGGGAGTTGGTGTTACTGTCTTTTAAATAACCAAATTTCATGAGAACTCGCTCACTATACAGTACCAAGGGAGGTGGTGCTAAACTGTTCATGAGAACTTCACCCCCGTCATCCTGTCGCCTCCCACCAGGCCCCCACCTCCAACATTGGGGGCTGCAATTCAACATGAGATTTGGGTGGAGACATAGATCCAACCCATATCATGGCTGGACCTTGATCTTGGACTTCCAGCCTTCAGAACCGTGAGAAATAAATGTCTGTAGTTTAAGCCACCCAGTTTATGCTTTTTTTTAATAGACACCCAAGTCAACAAAAACAATTGATGAGATATTTCTGTCCATTTATGAGTAACAACAGCAACACACAGTAGCTTCACCAAAGGGTGTTTATCTTTCTCACCTAATGAGAGGGTCACGGGTAGGTGGTGTCTGGCACTGGCCCAGCAAGTCAGAGACGTCAGGGCTTTTCCCTCCAGGCCTCAAAGTGGCAACTGTTGCTCCAGCCATCCCAGCTACATCTAACAGGAGCAAGAGAGAAAAGTGACAGAGCAAGGAGATTTCCTGGAATCCCCGTGTGATGTCTGTTCACCTCTCAATGACCACATGGATCACGAGGTCAGCCTTATCTGCAGAGGGACTCAGGAAGTACAGCCATTCTGGCAGGCTCACTGCTTCTCCCAACACATACTTCTGTTAGAAAGAAAGAACAGAAAAATGAATATCTGGGAGGCAAATAAGAGCTTCTCCCACAACTAGTGGCACATATTCAGTTAGAATCTAAATACAGTTCATTGGTAGAAAATAGATATATATTATATTTACATAATATAGATATTTTACATTTTGTATGTGATATATATACACATATGTGTGTCTATATACATATCTGTGTGTGTGTATCTACATATCTGTGTGTGTGTATATACGCTGTGTGTGTGTATATACACATCTTCTCCTTGTTAGGATCAATTATACAGACTTACAGATCTGTTTCCAAACGATAAATTCTACAGCTTTTAAGAACTTTTTAATGAGAGGCTCCCAAAAAAACAAAATTCTGTATTTCCCTCTTAGGCCTTCGCACTGAATAGTATGATCAGGCATCCCCATGCAGATTGTTTTTTTCAATGTGTAAATGGTTTACTGTCAATGAGAAATGTGCTTCACCCGTCTGGGTTATGAAATCTCTGCTTCACTCCAGGGTCTCAGAACTCCACATACTGATGTCCAATCAGGTTTCTTTTGTTTTATTGACACAAGCACAGAGTTGAGGGGAGGAAAGTGCAGTCAGGAAATGCCCTTGAACATCCGAGCCACAGAAGTCCCAGAAGAACCGGTGGCCAAGACCGTGATTCGGGTGGTTTAGAGGAAACTTCTCTGCCAAAGACCAAACACCGTTTTGAGTCATCCATGGATTGAACCTGAGTCTCCCGGTCGCCCAGCTGATCACATCAGGGAAACTGAGTCGCACTTGCAGACATCGGGGGTGTCTCAGGCACACCAGGCTCGGGAAGTGCATCTTCCAAGAAGGGAACGGATGGGCGAATCTGCGGGAGGCTGAGGGCACAGGTGAGCGGGAGGACTCAGTGTTGTTGGTTTGGGTTTTTTGGTGAGGAGAGCTGGGGCCGGGAGGGAGGGTGGTGAATGGCCCCATTAAGACCAAGGGCACTCCCAGAAGAGTGGCAGGTGAGGCTAAAGGAGTGGGGCTGAGGCCTTCCCACCCCACTAAGGGGAGCCCAGGGATGGCTTTTCCCATCGCGCTCAGCACGATGGAGGAGGGGGAGGAGGAGGAGGAGGAGGGCAAGTGACTCCAGGGACAGAGCCTCCAGGAAGACACAGCAGTGGCCCCAATTACAGACCCTCAATTCAAGCAGGAGATGGGGAGATTCAAACTATAATTGAAGGTGGAGTCAGCAGAAACAAAAGCCACAGAACATTGTTTGTGAGGTTAATAGAGGCACCGACAGCAGCTTCCAAGTGTTCCACCTTTGGCAGCTTCCTCAAAGGAGAATTCCACTAATTAAAACGGAAGCGCAGAAGCGCAGAGGGGAGAGCTAGCCAGTGGACAATTTGCTGCGTGGATCTGACGCCGAGTCTCCAGTAGAGGTAGGGTGGCCAGGAGAGAACTGCACAGGTGAGGCCTCAGTCAGAGCCTGGGAGGGGCAAGTGAGTGCACAGGACAGTGCAAGGGACGCCCAGAGGCAGTAGTGCTCAGAGCCAGGGTTCAGGGAACAAAGAGGAGGTCAGTAGGAGCAGGAAGGCTGCGCAGAGGCTGAGAGGGGCAAGGGGGTACACAGAGGCTGGGAGGGGCAGGGGGTGCGCAGAGGCTGAGAAGCGGGGGGTGTTCACAGAGGCTGGGGGGTCGTGCACAGATGCTGAGAGGGGCAGGGTTTGCACAGAGGCTGAGGGGGTGGGGTTTCATTATTAAGACCTTATTCCCTCCTCTCAGAAAACAGCCCTGACCTTCCCTTCCTCATTTCTGCTGAGAGGAGATTTGCTTGTCTATACCATCATTTTAAGAAAAAATTTCCAGTTAACATGAAAAATGAAAGACATATTACACCTAGTTTCCCTTTTTGGGAAAAGTACATTCTGCAGTTACTCAAGGGAAACAATTACGACTTAAAATTGACAGACATGACTTGAGATATGAAAAACATGGACTTGATTAACGAGAGTCTGGAAATGCTCATTGCCCGTCTGTCTGGGTTGTGCACCCAGCGTGTGTGACGGCGGCCCCTCCGACTGGGTGGTCATCCTCCACCTCCCGACCCCACCCAGATCTCTCTGTGCCTGCATTGGGTCTGCAAGGAGCTCTTTTCTCTTGAGCTGATAAATGTCAAAGGCAAGGTAGAGCTAAGCCTGTGGAGGCAGAGAGGCCCCCGAGTTTCTGTGACCTGGACCTCTCTGAGCTGTGTTGTGAGTGTTACAGGCTGGCCCGTGGTCCCTGTCCCTACCCATCGTAGCTCAGACCTAGATAGGAAGATTGATGTTTGTGAGTGTGATGTGGATGCAGAAAGAAAGGGAGGTAAACACAAAGTGTGTAGAAGTCCAGAACGTGGGGATTCTACCCAGGCTAGGGACAGGGAAACTTTCAGGGAACTGGTGTGGAAGCCAGTCTTGAAAACTGAGTGGAAATGTACCATTTCTAAGGCTAGACCTAAAGACTGAATGAAGCCGGAAGGAAATTAGAGGAGGGACCTTGGCAAATGCAGCGGAAATAAAAGGCCAGGTGCGGCAGCGCATGCCTATAATCCCAACACTTTGGGAGGCCGAGTCAGGCGGATCACAAGGTCAGGAGATCAAGACCAGCCTGACCAACATGGTGAAACCCCATCTCTACTAAAAATACAAAACTTAGCTGGGTGTGGTGGCAGCACCTATAATCCCAGTTACTTGGGAGGCTGAGGCAGGAGAACCGTTTGAACCCGAGAGGTGGAGGTTGCAGTGAGCCAAGATCGTGCACTCTAGCCTGGGTGACAGAACAAGACTCCATCTCACACACATACACACACACACAGAGAGCTAAACAGTCTTTCCATATGATCCAGCAATCACAAGCCTCAGTATTTCATCCAAATTCATTGAAAAGTTACACCCACCCGAAAACCCGCGTACTGATGTTTATAGCAGCTTTATTCACAGTCAGCAAAAGCTGGAAGCAACCAAGGCATCCTTCAGCCAATAAATGTGTAAACAAATTTCGGAGCATCCAGACAATGGAATATTATTCAGTCCTAAAAAGAAATGAGTTCTTGGGCCGGGCATGGTGGCTCACACCTGTCATCCCAGCACTTTGGGAGGCTGAGGCGGGTGGATCACAAAGTCAGGAGATTGAGACCATCCTGGCTAATACGGTGAAACCCCATCTCTATTAAAAATACAAAAAATTAGCTGGGCGCGGTGGCAGGCGCCTGTAGTCCCAGCTACTCAGGGAGCTGAGGCAGGAGAACGGAGTGAACCCGGGAGGCAGAGCTTGCAGTGAGCCGAAATTGTGCCACTGCACTCTAGCCTGGACGACAGAGCAAGACTCCATCTCAAAAAAAGAAAAGAAAAGAAAGAAAAGAAAAGAAAAGAAAAGAAAAGAAAAGAAAAGAAATGAGCTCTCAAGCCATAAAGAGACACAGAGGAAACTTAAATGCACGTTACTAAGTGAAAGAAGCCCGTCTAAAAAGGCTCCATGCTGTACGAATCCAACTATATGACAAGCTGGAAATGGATACAGTAAAAGGATCAGAGCCCAGAGCTGTGGGAGGCCAAGATGGGCAGACCTCTTTAGGCCAAGAATTCAAGACCAGCCTGGGCAACATGGTGAGACCCCATCTTTACAAAAATAATTTTTAAAAATTAGCCAGGTATAGTGGGGCATGTCTATAATCCCGGCTACTTGGAAGGCTGGGGCAGGAGGATCACCTGAGACCAGGAGTTCAAGGCTGCAGTGAGCTATGATTGCACCTCTGCACTCTAGCCTGGACAGCAGAGTGAGATCCCATCTCTTAAAAAATAAAATAATTATAAAATAGGATTAAGAGTTGTCAGAGGTTGGGGATTGGGAGAGGGTTGACTAAGAGGGAAACAGCATTTCCTGGGCAGTGAAAACTACACTGTCTAACCCTACACGCCATATGCATTTGTTAAAACCCATAGAATGCACAAGACCAAGGGTGAATGCTCATGTAAACAATGAACTCTGGGTGAGGAAGTTTCAATACAGGTGCAGCAATCACAGTGAAAATGTACAAACTACCATGGTCGGGGATGCTGATAGTGAGGGAGGCTCTGGATATCTGGGGGCACAGAAGAAAGGGGAACTCTCTGTACCATCAGTTTCATTTTGCCATGAACCTAAAACTGCTCTAAAAATTAGTCTTAAAAGAAAAAAAGACAAGTGAGGCATGTGGAAGCAAAGCATGTGAAATTCACATGTTTCCAAGCAAGGAAGGTTCTCAGCCTCTGCTATGTTGCATTTTCCCGGAAGCTCCTGCCTCCCTGTATCTGAATGTTCAGGGGCAGTACCTGCTCAGGTGCGGTACCTGCTGTGCAGTAGGATAGCAGGAGCCCAGCATGTATGTGGTGTCAAATGCATGGAGGATTGAGGAGGGGCCTCAGGTCCTCCGAGGAGAGAGTGGCCCTGTCTCTCCATGGGGCAGGCAGAGTGGATGACAACCGCTGATCACACAGCAGAAGCCACGCCAGCCAGGACGTTCCTGCTGAACAAGGTCGGCTGTCTTAAGAAGGAGACAGAGGAGGGACTCCTCGAGAAAAGGCAGGTGCATAGGAGCCAGGAGCAGCATTTCTAAGGCCTCGCGGTCAGACATCTCTCTCCTTATCTGCCTTGAAGACAAATGACCCTTTCTGCTTCGAATGCCATTTCCAGAATACACTTCAACGGCAATAAGTTAAAATATACCTTGTTAAAGGAGAGGGAGTTTTTGAGGCATTCTGTGCCCTGGGGCTACTGCCAATGTGGGTCTTGAAGTGTTTTATACTTATATCAGTCCGACCATCATAAAATAACCATGGAAACAAGGCAGAAAGCAAAGCCGAATGGGTCTGATAGAAACGAGCCTCGTGGGAGAGGAGGGAAGAGGGGATGCCAGTCTCGGTCTTCTACTCTGACACCAACTTTACTCGGAAACTTGCCAGGTAGGTAAATGTCCAGCAAAGCCAAACTGCTGTCAAGGCCCCCAAGAAGTAGCAATACGAATTATGTAGGGCCTTTAGAAGCATTTCTCACCAAATACACTGTGTCCTGGAGGCACAGGGCACTCTGTGGCCGTGGGGAGTGCCCTAGTCAATGCAGAAGCTGAGTCAATTTTAGCTGCTCTTTAAGGACAGGCCTTGACATCCTGTGGCGCCTGGTTCAGGCTCCATTCACCTGCAGTTGTCTAAGCCCACATGGAGCCAGGGGGTCAGGTCAGGTGCATGAACTCACTGTCTCTATGGGCAAAATACTCTGTAACGAGGCCCCGGGGCAGCGCCAGGGCAGCGCAGGTCAGGCATGGGTCTTCTGCAGGCTCTCACACAACAGGTGGCCAGGGCCACAGGAGGACTGAGTGCCTGAGGACCTGGGAGAGGGTTAGTGTCTGGTCAGGGACCGGGTCACTCGTCTGCTGCTGAAGGTCTCCTGGCACACCAGGAAGGGAGTTGCTCTGCAATCTCCCACATCAAAACTCAATACCCTCTGGCCCCAGAACTCATGACTTCTCAGGGCAATACATGGCTCTACGTTTCCCCTCTTATTTATTTATTTATTTATTTATTTATTTATTTATTTATTTATTTA
>NC_045452.1:29516790-29552765 GCF_002776525.5 Piliocolobus tephrosceles | reverse complement strand
TTATTTATTTATTTATTTATTTATTTATTTATTTATTTATTTATTTATTTTTGAGATGGAGTCTCACTCTGTCACCAGGCACGATCTCAGCTCACTGCAACTTCTACCTCCCCAGGTCAAGCAATTCTCCTGCTTCAGCCTCCCAAATAGCTGGGACTACAGCCACATCCCACCACGCCCAGCTAAGTTTTGTATTTTTAGTACGGACGGAGTTTCGCCATGTTGACCCGGCTGGTCTCGAACTCCTGACTTCAGGTGATCCACCTGCCTAGGCTTTCCTCCCCTCTTATTTTTAAAAATAACCTGCTTTCTTTATAAAATAATACATTTTCAGGCTGGGCGTGGTGGCTCATGCCTGTAATCCCAACACTTTAGGAGGCCGAGGCGGGTGGATCACCTGAGGTCAGGAGTTCAAGACTAGCCTGGTCAACATGATGAAATCCCGTCTCTACTAAAAACACAAAAATTAACTAGGTGTGGTGGTGGGCGCCTGTACTCAGGAGGCTGAGGCAGGAGAGTTGCTTGAGCCCAGGAGGTGGAGTTTGCAGTGAGCTGAGATCGCGCAGCTGCACTCCAGTCTGGGTGACAGAGCAAGACTCCATCTCAAAAAAACCATAATAAATAAATAAATACATAAAATAGTACATTTTCAGTATAAAAAAGGTGAAATGCACATAAATCCAAATAAGAACGTAAATGTCTCCCACCCAGCATCAGTCACTATTGACGCTTAGTCTGTATTGAGGATCCCTGGGCGAGTTCACTAAACTTTGTGGACCTCGGCACCACAGACACGTGGGGCAGATACTTTGTGGAGGCAGCTGTCCTGGGCCTAGGAGGATTCTGAGCAGCATCCCTGGTCTCCACCTGGTGTCCACCACCAGAGGCCAGTAGCACCTCTACCAGGTGTGACCATCAGAAATGTCTCCAGACATTGCCAGTGTTCCCTGGGGAGTCGAATCAGCATACTCTTGTGCTTTCTGTCACGTACAACCAACAAGGCCTGGTTCATTCCAGGAACTCTGGCCTGGCACGT
Organism: Piliocolobus tephrosceles; assembly: GCF_002776525.5. Lineage (NCBI taxonomy): Eukaryota > Metazoa > Chordata > Mammalia > Primates > Cercopithecidae > Piliocolobus > Piliocolobus tephrosceles. The sequence continues at coordinate 29,551,729 of NC_045452.1, read as the reverse complement.
TTAGGTTATTGCCCGAGAGGGTCTGTAAGCAGGAGGGGCTGGCGGTTGGGGATGGTGGACAAGCTCTTGCTGCTGCGGACAAGCCCTTGCTGCTGCTCCCGTCAAGTGAACAGGAAATGAATGCAGAGTTGACGGAAAATGAAAACGACAGATTTAGGGAGCAGATGGCTTGAACTATTTGGATTCTGCCATTCATCTGCCTGATGCAGCCCAAGAACACACCAAATAGGAGGGTTTAATTAGCAAATTCTTAACAAGCCAGCACTTGGTGATGCTGGGAAGAAGGATGAGTTTTGGTGCCGCTCCTTGTCCCGGACGGGGCCCTTCACGCTGTGTGGCCATGGGCAGGTCGCTCACCTGGAGCTTGACGGTTACTTCACCTTGTTCTTGGGCAGGTCACTTCATCTCAAAGGGCCCTGGTCTCCTCTGCTGTGAAACAGGGATCCTCTCATTCAAGGCCGTTGCAATAATTCATGAAAGGATAGAAAGTGCCCAGGCCAGGGCCCAGTGCAAAGCAGAAGTGGAAGACATCAGCACTGATGGTGTCACCATCATCATTATTATCAATTTCCAATCACGTTAATAGCACTAAAACACAGGGTAACCCGGGGAACCTCCTCAGCACCCCCACAGCTCTGCCGGCTCCATAACCGTGCCTGCTGCCGAGAGGGCATTCGGCGTCAGTGTGTCAAAATTCTGCACATTTGGGGTTCAAATGAAAACAAATGCGTATTTTGGATTTGACAATGTCTTTGAAAAAAAGAAGAGAAAAACTGCATGAGGCCTGAGGTTCCACTCAGAGGGAGCTGGCAACCTTCCCCTGGCCAAGCAGCTCCCTACCCAATGCAGCACTTTGGGAGGTCAACCACGGAGGGCCAGGGAGCTGACCAGCACCTGGCAAGCACCTACCTTCCAATCACGTGGAATTCTGCTGGTCTGGGAGCGTGTGGAGCCCTGTGCCAGCCGCGTGGAGCATGCAGGGACAAACGCCGTCCCCAGGGTGCTCTGAGCTGCACTTCAGAGAGAGCAGCCCTGGGGAAGAAGAGGCACTGCTTCTTCCAGCCACAGACACCAGCTCTGCACTGCTCCTCGGAGCGCGTCCAGCACCGAACGACCACGGCGTGGCATCGCGGTGCTGTCACCAGGACCCTGTGCATGCTGTATTAATTCAGGCTGCCTTAACCTGGCGCCACGGGGCAGCACAGACAACAGGAACTCACTGTGTGACAGTTTTGGAGGCTGAAAGTCGGAGTCCAGGGAGTGGGCAGGGTTGATTTCTCCTGAGGCCTCCTTGGTTTGTAGATGTCGCCTTCTCCCTGTGTCCACACACAGGCCACCTTTTGTGTGTCTGTCTCCTAATCTTTTCTTCTTACGAGGATTCCAGGCAGACTGGACCAAGGCCCACCCTAACAACCTCATTTAACTTCAATCACACGTTATGTGAGGCCGCTTTTGTAATGCTATGAAGGAATACCTGAGACTAGGTAATGTACAGAGAAAAGAGGTTGAACTGGCCCACGATCTACTGGCTGAACACGCATGGCGCCGGCATCTGCTCCTGGTGAGGCCTCAGGGAGCTCCCGCTCATGGCAGAAGCCAAGCAGAAGCCAGTGCATCATATAGCAAGAACCAGAGAGGGGAGGGAGGCAGCACACTCTTGGAAACAACCAGAGCTCAGTGAACTAAGAGCCAGAACTCGCTAATGACTGCGAGGGCAGCACAGAGCTGTTCATGAGGGATCGGCCTCCATGACCCCATCACCTCCCTCCCAATAGCCGATTCACCAGGACACCGAGACTGAGAGATGTTAACAATAAGAGGCGTGGCCTGGAAGCCCCATCTCAACACTGGGAATCTCTTTTCAACATGAGACTTGGAGGGGACGAACATTCCTCCATATCACCCTGGTAAAGACCCTGTCTCCAGACACAGTCACCTTCTGAGGTCCTGGCGGTTATGAATTTTGGGCGACACAGTTCAGTTCATAACATGTGGGTTTATGATTCCAAATTTATGAGGCAGAAACAGAGCCTCATGCTTCCAGGCCATGCCTCTTATTGTTCACATCTCTTGGTCTCGGTATCCTGGGCTGTCAAAACCATTCATCCAGCTAGGACGTGTTTCAATCACACAGTGCAGTGGCCATTGGGCAGAATCCCTGCCCACAGAGCTTGCACTCTCCTGGGGTTAATACGGTCTTCCTCATAAGATGATCAGGCTCCTGTGCTCAGGGCCATGTTTGTGAGCTCTCAGGGGCACTGGCCGACTGAGCCTCTCCCTCGCCTGTCTTCCAGACAGATTCCCAGCCACAGCCTGATGCCCCATCTCCATGGGGGCCCGGGGAGTTCCACATGCTACAAAGTTAGAGCTTGAGGGCAAGATATCAGAAAAGCATAGGGCCTTCCTTGAACTTCAGAAACAGGGAGCCTCTCACTATCAGAACTGAGGCGGTCCCTGCAGAGGCAGGTCCAAGTATATGAGGACACAGAGCAGTATCAGCCAATTCTCCCAAGAGGTCAGGAAAGACTCCAGGCTGTCAACATGGAAATGGTCCCCAGAGGCAGGGACCGGCACGGTCACCTAAGATGTCCAGGCCACCACGAGTCATTGTCCATCTGAGCTCCAGAGGTGGCAGCTATCTCTGTAGTTGTATTAGTTCATTCTCAAATTGCTGTAAAGAACTACCTGAGACTCGGTAATTTATAAAGAAAAGAGGTGTACAGCTGCGGAGGCCTCAGGAACCTTTTTTTTCTTTTCTATTTTGTTTTTGAGATGGAGTCTCACTCTGTCACCCAGGCTGGAGTGCAGTGGCACAATCTCGGCTCACTGCAACCTCCGCCTCCTGGGTATAAGCGATTCTCATGCCTCAGCCTCCCAAGTAGCTGGGATTACAGGCACCCCCCACCATGCCGGGCTAATTTTTGTATTTTTAGTAGAGACAGGGTTTCACCATGATGGTCTCGAACTCCTGACCTCGTGATCCGGCCACCTCAGCCTCCCAAAGTACTGGGATTACAGGTGTGAGCCGCCCCACCCGGCCTGGTTTATTTTTCCCTTTCTGTTCTGTCTTTTGTTGCAGGCATCACAGCTGAAAACTCAGATGGGTAGAGGGAAGATTATTCTTTTTCCTAAAATCTCACGTCTTGTCCGCAGCCCATGGTTAGGCCCGAGTTGCTCAATGAGTGAAGGAAGGACTGAAACACTGGCTGTTCAACCGGGCCATCGGCAGCCCACGTGGCCCCTTCCCTGGCCATGGTTTCTGAAATGCTCCGTCTTTAGAGACGACCCTCAGTGCTTTCATCTCCTCCGTGGGCTCAGTGTCACACGACTGCACGTTTGCTCTGCTGGGCAATTAGGTGTGAGGGTTTCTAATTGCATCTCTTTATATCTGACATGAATCAGCGCCTGATGGCTCCTAATGGGGGAAGTTTCTCAATGACTCAAGCACCGCTTCCATTTCCACTGGAAATCCGATTACTCATGGCATTTTCCTTTGGATTAATCTGGAATTTTAATTTCAACAAGGGGATCCATCAAAGAATGATATCTATTCAATACAAATTAATCCAATTGGTTACCATAATGTGAAAATTAACACGGTGCCCGGAGTGCTTGTTCCACACGTTGGTCAAAGAGAGTGGGCGGATCGAAACCGCGTCACCTGCACCAAGGGCGTTCCCCTCGCTTCATTGTTACAAATCTGGCAGCCCCCTCAGCCTGCAGGCATGGCCCAGAGTTGAACAAGGACTCGATTTTGTGTGGTGGGCAAATCACCACATCTTCTCAATTGTTCTGGGGGAAGAAATCCATACGGACCGTGTGTTTACCTGACTACTTATCAAATGCACCAGGCTGAGGATTTCCTAAGGGAAACCTGGGTCTTCTCACCTGAACCCACAGCTGAGGCCAGGCCCTGTGCATGGAGCCCAGCGAATGTTGCACCGATGAAGGGGTTTTAATTCACAAGCAATGGTGTAGTTTGGCTTACAGGCCTGGCGTTCTGCTCAGACCCTCTGAGGCTCCCTCTGCCCAGCATTCCGGGCCCAGTGACTTGTGGTACTTCCCCTCCCAGCTGGAGGGTGAGCGCCAGGTGAGCAGGGCTGGCAGGAGCGTGAGGAAGTTTTACACTGGTTTTATATTTTCCTCTGAGTTGGTTAGGAGGCTCCTCTCTGGAGCTGAATGGACAGTGGCTTGCTTACAAGAGCCCTGGGAGGCTGGAGGACAGATGAGGGTGGCTCGGCTAGGTGTTGGCAGGACAATGGTGTGAGAAGGAGCAGGATCTGGCCAATGCTTCAGGACAGTGCCATCAGCACTGCTGCTGGATTCAACATGAGTGAGAAATGGGGAGGAGACAGCCGACCCCCAGGTTTGCTTCTCAGAGCTGAGTGGAGAAATCTGAAAGGAGAGTGGGTTTTGTCTGGGCAGGGTGGTGGCCTCACCGAGCATGTCTTCAGCAGGATGGGCAGATTCTGCGGCAGAAATGGACAACTCAGCATGTCAGCGCCAATGTGACAAGACTTACTCCTCCCCACGATGTCCACTGGGGCTGGTCTGCCTTCACCTCTTGCCCTCCAGAGTCAAGGTCCCCGAGGTCCCACTGCAGGGGAAGCCATGGGGGAGGAGCGGCCCCTGACTCCCTTAGGGCAAAGAAGATTGGGACTCGCAAGTGGCACCTGGGCCATTTGCTGAGTGCTCTGGGCTCACTATGGGTTTGCCCTGCCAGTCTGCAAACATGCCCAGTGGTGTGAAAGCCCCCAGCCCAGGACAGGGGAGTGCCGCAGGGATCTCGTGTGTCAACTGAAGAACCATGAGGTTCAGAGATTTGGAAGGGAAAGCTTTCTTTCTCATAAAGGGCTGCAGCCTGCAGGTGGCCATCCACGGGCTGGGAAGCGTGGCCTCTGACGTAAGCTGGAAACAGGCACTTGGAGGGAGGGAAGCATAAGACAGGAATGTATGGTGAGTGGGGAGACTGAACATGCATATTCAATAAGCTATGAGAGGAGCCATGAATATTTATGAGAGCAGGAGATACATGCCCATACCCATTCGAGCTTCATACCTCTTCATGGGACACATGTTCAACAACTCACAGCATTAACATGACCCGAAAGTGGAGATTATGGCCCTCTAATGTTAAAAGGTGAAACACAGCACACAGAAGCTGTCACTGGGCATCCCCTGAAGACCGGCCGGAGCCCCTCCGTTACTGCTGGTCTCTCGTCAGGAAGGGGTGCGTTGTGAAACGGGGCAACTGTCACATCTGCAAAGAGGGAGAGGAGCTAAGGCGCAGACTCAGAGGATTGGCTAAAGGTGATGAAAGAAGGAGTCGTCCGTTCCTTGGAAAGAGTCATCAAGAGATCGTTTCTGCTTACTCCTTAGGAAATCATTCTGGTTAAAGGTTAATGAGGAAGAGACACACTTCGGCATAACAGACCTCCTGTCTCTTCCTGGCTGGGAACTCAGTTTTTAAGGTTTCCCTGGGGACTCCTCGGCCAAGAGGGGGGTCTCTTCGGTCAGTTGAGGGGTTTAGGATTTTATTTCCATTTATCAACTGGGAGTGACTAGGGTATGTGGAGCCTGAGGACGGCACCCAGGGGTCAGCATCAAGGAGGAAGCCCATGGACCAGGCCCAGGGCATCGGTGTCCAGGGCTCAGGGGGGTGAGAAGGAAGCAGCAATGGTGGCTGGGGAGGAGCAGGTGGGGAGGCGAGAAGAGAGTGGGAGATGGCAGGACAGCGATTGCAGGAAGGCCCCTGCCCGGCAGACATCACTCTCATGATCTCAGGGCCTCAACTGCATTATGACATTGAATTTGTCCTCTTCTGTCACCGTCTTTTAATATGGGCATTTAAAGCCTCATTAACTTGGTTCTTAACATCCTAGAGATCAAGGAGCTTGGACTGTCCAGCAGCCATGGCGAAAGCCCTGGATCTGCCTGGACCTCGGTGGCCTTGGGCAAGTCACCTCCTCTCTCAGCCTACACTCAACTCCAGGGCACACCTTCTCAGCAGGCACCCCAGGCTAGCAGTAGAATTCACAACCCAGCAAGTGGCAAAAGTCTTTTGTTAACTGGAAAACCCTTTGCAAATATGAGCTGCTATTATTCTATTTCTTCCCCTGGCACCGAGAAGAACTTTGCAGAAACCACATAAAATGCTAAAATAAATGAGGTTTTCTCCTGCCCTTCCATAAGCGAACAGAGTGTAATTGAATTTCTGGACTTTCCCCCAGCTGTTTTGAGTGTAGGTTCCTTTCGAGTCCCTTCATTATTGTGGAAACATTTGACCCATGATCCTTTAAGTTTATAGAGGGATCCCTCGGGACAAGGCATTCTTACTGGCATTATTTTGATTGGCCTTCATAAGATGTCCTGAGTGCACAGCCTGGTGCTATTTTGGGGACAGCTCAGGATGCTGAGGAGCCCCATCTTGGGCGGGGTTAAGATACTAGACCTGTCATTCATGCCAGTGGTTCCTCTGGGTTTGGAAGGTCATTCTGTGAGCAGCCTGGAGGGTGAGATATACAGGTGAACTTCGAGACACTAGGTCTGAAGACAAGGAAGACATCACAGCACCCCCTGCATGGATCAGTGTCCCAGAGGGGGCTGTGGGCTCTCCTGCTGAGATCCATAAGGTGACCAGTTTTTTCTGCTTCTCCCACACACTGGGACATTTCATATCCTGGTGTGGACATCTGGAGTATAGTGATAAGTTTAGAGCCAGAAGTGTTCTCTGCAATGTTTGTACCTTCAGTTGATGGTTGTCTGTGTGTGCAACAGCCTTGTGGATAAACACCCTGGCACAGCAGAACTGGAGGGACCCTCAGAGGCCTTCCATGTCCAAATTACAACCCTCATATGTTAGGCAGGGCTTGAATTCCCCCAGAGAGGGAAAAACGGAGCCCCAGGACAGCCAGCAGGAGAGAGGCCAAGCCACAGGGTGAACCTGCCCTCAGCCAGCCACCTGCCTGCCTCACTGTGGGAATGGTGATTAAGTACACAAATCAGGGACCCCCCAAAGCCACATTCATGGTCTGTCCAAGTCAAAATAAATAACAAAGAACGTGGGGCTTGAAGAAGGGAGGTCCATGTTCATTATTTTTTCAACTGCTCGGCCTACGTAGAGCTCCCACTCTCCCAAGTGCAAAAATGAAAAGCAAGACCTGGAGGCACTTCTTGCCACACAAAGGGCTCATGGCAGGGTAATTTTTTTCCCACTTCTACCCCCTAACTAGAATTAAGCAAAAAGTCCCAGAGAAAAATTGAAGGAGAGAACAGCAGACCCCAGGATCACCTGCAACGTCTGCAATGTTGCAATTTAAAGCAATTTTGCCAAGTGAGCCAAACAATCAGGAAAGACCAGCTGAGGTTGGGTGGTTGAAAAGGTTTTTAAAAAAAAAAAAAAAAAAAATTCCTTGGGCAAATGGTTCATACCCTATCAACATGACTTATTTTCAGTTCGATATTCCCCAGTGGCCATTCTTCATTCATGGAAAGGAGGAGAGAGTTGGCAACAGCCCAGAGATCTCACCAAGCATTTTCTCTATTGATTTTTTTTGGAACTCATTGACTAATGGAGCCATTTGGCATCAGGATCATGGAGAATCGGAGAGAATCTCAAGTCTGGTGTTGACTTGGGAGCTGAAATGTCTATTCCTGGAAGAGGGATGGGGAAGTGTCCAAATTGATGTCTTCTTCATGCAGAGAACCACTCAATCCAGGTAGGATGCCTCACCCCACACCTAGTGCATGACTCATGGGAGCATTTTAGAACTATCTTGCTGTAGTTTATTAACAATATGTATTTGATCTTTGTCCCTGGTTCCCAGCAGAGAGCACCTAAAGCCCTTGGAATTTCCTGAGTGACAGGAGTGTCTTTTGTTATTCATATTCATATCAGAGTTTTTGCTAATAAGGTGACAAAGGATGGGACTCCTAGATGGCATCAGGATGGGCTGGTCACCAGGAAGACCAAGGAATTAGAAGTGGGGGAAATCTTTCAGCCCCACCTTTCCCACCCTCTCTGCAGTGCCCCTTCACTCCCAGGGGGAGGAGGCTGGAGATTGAACTCTATAAAAGCAATTTTTTTCTTTTTTCAGTTAATAAAGAAAACTAATTTTGTAAAACTAATATTTTTCTGATGGAAATTTGTTTTTCTGGTTGACAAAAATTGTATGTATTTGTGAACCCTGAATATCTGAGACAGGTCTCAGTTACTTTCGAAAGTCCATTTTGCCAAGGTTAAGAATGCACACCCATGACAGCCTCAGGAGGTCTTGAGACATGTGCCCAAGATGGTCAGGGCACAGCTTGGGTTTATACATTTTAGGGAGACATGAGTTATCAATCAACATATGTAAGATGAATATTGGTTCCATCCCAAAAGGCAGGACAATTCAAAGCAGGGAGGGGGCTTCCAGGTCACAGGTAGATGAGTGAAGGTTACATTCTTTTGAGTTTCTGATTAGCCTTTCCAAAGGAGGTAATCAGATGTGCATTTATTTCAGTGAGCAGAGGGATGACTTTGAATAGAATGGGAGGCAGGTTTGCCCTTAGCAGTTCCAAGATTGCCTTTTCCCATCAGCTTGGTGATCTGGGGGCCCCCAAATTTATTTTCCTTTCACATTTCCCCTTTTTTCTTTTTACACTCTTTTGGAGAAAGCATTTTAGAAGAAAATGAGTCTCTGCTCTCAAGCTTCATCTGATCTCTCATGGCTAGGACAGTTTACTACTACATGGGTAAGTTTCAAGTTATTAGAAAAGCTCATTTTTAGCAGGTTGTGAAGTCTCATGTCCTACAAAGAGAAAATAGGGGGAGGAAGGGAGAAAAACAACAACAAACAAAAGAGTAATCCCAGAAAACTGATACAGGCCACATTACTCTGAAGTTCATAATAATCAGCAGGCATGTATGAAAGTGACTTATGTATGTAAATAAGTTGCTGTTATTTTCTTCTGAAGTTTACATTGTCTGGCTTCAGTTCAAGGGGCTTTAAGAAAGCACAGCCTAGTTTTCAGTGATTTCAAGTGAGGAAAAATGGAGGAAAAAGGAAAAAATGAAGAAAAAAATGAAAATATTATTTTGGAGATTTGTAGCCAGGAAAAATTGGAATTCAGTCCAAACTGTAGAAAATAATAAAAATTGAAAAACATATGGCAAGACTAGAGTTTAACAACAGGTGTACTACAGTTTTTGAAACATAATTTTTCTCTCTCCAGTTTCCCATTTTTACTAAAGACAAATCATGGTAGGATTGATGTTCTTTATTATACTTGGCCAGATTATTTGTATAAAGTGCAGCAAGAATAATTATTTTTCACATAGCCTTTTTAAATTGGTTTTGATGGAACTTTGTTCTAAAGAAGGAATCTCAGATAAGATTTATTTTTTAAAGCTGAGCTCAGCCATGGCTTTCTACCATCAAATACCTATGAGTTGGGTAAATTCCTCTCCTCTTGGGGTCCCTAGATAACTTAGGGCTCCTGGGCCTGTCACAAAGTGACATTCTTTACTTACCACAGGTTAGGAACCCTGTACAGGGACTACGTAGACAAGGTATGCAGCCAGTTTCTCCAAGGGGTTTTTGTTGGCTCTGTAAGTCAAATTTGATTCCTTGAAAGAAAGCACACCATTCCAGTCACAGCCTTGGTAAAATAACCAGTTTCTCCAGTGGTGTCCTGTTGCAAAAGAAAGCACTCTTACTGCACTTATGCAAATAACTATATTGCCATAAGTTAAGAATACTCACAAATAGTTTCAAAATTCCGGAGAAATCAGGTAGAGAGAAACAAATATGCTCCAAATTTTTTTCACAGGAGTATACTTTACTCAATTGTTATATGCTGTAAACAGTACAAAAAAAAAAAAGGTTTCTTGACTCAGAAAAACAAAACAAAAGGATTAGCCATGTTTTAAGCAAAAAAGTCAACAGATCACTTTAGAGTTTATAACGCTAACAGTTTATAGCTGATTATAAAACCACCTTTGAAAGAGGACCAAAACAAGGCAACGATTGTCTATGGATGACAAAAAATTTTAGGAAACCCATAGCCAAAGAAACAACGTGTTACCTCTGTAACAGGGAAATGTGTTACCTCTGTGGCACACAATAGTTTAACATAACAGTTATAATTACTACTGATAACATACACTAAGTCATATCAAAATTATAGGAGTTTCCCATAATTTTGGAACACATACCAATAACATATTTTTACAAATACAGCCCAAAGAAAGCCAAACACCATTTCATATTTGACAATGCTTCCTGTATCATTTTTATACCAAATAAGCCAAATATATTATTTCTGGACTTTAGGGAACCTAATATCTTAAAGGATTAACTAGGTCAGAAAAAGACATAATTTGGCTAGGCATGGTGGCTCAAGCCTGTAATCCCAGCACTTTGGAAGGCTGAGGTGGGCAGATCACTTGAGGTCAGGAGTCAAGATCAGGTTGACCAACATGGTGAAACCCCATCTCTATTAAAAATACAAAAATTGGCTGGGCTTGCTGGTGTAAACCTGTAATCCCAGCTACTCAGGAGGCTGAGGCAGGAGAATCACTTGAACCCAGGAGGCAGAGGTTGCAGTGAGCTGAGATTACATTACCACACTCCAGTCTGGGCGACAGAGGGAGACTCTGTCTCAAAAAAAATAAGAAAAGAAAAAGACATAATTTATAATTTGATATTGAAAAGTTTGTCAAATATCAAAGGTTTAAAACACTTGATATCACAAAATAGGATCACAGGTCATTATAAAATAAATCATTGATTTAACCAAAGTGATAACTCAAGGATTTCAAAAAAAGGTGAAAACATTCATTTTCTGAGAGAGGAGACTTAATTTTCCAAACAATAAGCCCTAATAAAAGTAGCATGATGCCAATTAAATTTGTTTTCAAAATTTTATAAACAGTCTATAAAATTTTAATCATCTTGACTGTAAGATATAATTTCAATAAGCCTTTTATAACTTTTATAAAGGAGTTGGTTAATGCTTCAAGAAAACCTTGTTAATCTGACACAGTGGCCCATATGCTGATCTTGTGTCAGTGTACCTTTGACATCAATGGTTAATTTATAGAGAAACTGAACTTATTTTATCTCTCAAAATCAGCCCTTACAATCTCACGTGCCCATCTCTCCTGCAATAGTCCCTGCCTTGAGGAGTTGAATAGCTTTAATTTTGGGCCCTGCATCTCACAAACCCAGCTTACTTTGATTGGCATGTGCTACAGGGTCTGTAGACGAGGCTTTAACTACTGTCAATGTTAAGATTTAGCAGGACTTGGTGTCCTTCTAGACCCAGGAGTCAAAACCTTGTAACTTAATGGCACAATGGACTTTAAATTGATTTTAAAAATGGACTTTAAAAGCACACACAGTAAGTTACACACATGTAATAACCTTAATTTTAAAAAAGTAATCTCATTTTTTTCTAAGTAAACCAAAACTTAATAATAATGTCATGGGAATAATTTTTTTTTTTTTTTTTTGAGACAGAGTCTCGCTCTGTCACCTGGGCTGGAGTGCAGTGGCCGGATCTCGGCTCACTGCAAGCTCCGCCTCCCGGGTTTACGCCATTCTCCTGCCTCAGCCTCCCGAATAGCTGGGACTACAGGCGGCCGCCACCTCACCCGGGAATAATTTTAATAAAACATAAAATCTATTACAATATATTAAATCAATGCCTTAAGAAAATTTCATTGTCTAACCAGTTCTTTAGTATCTAAGTATATTTTTTACATTAAACTCAGTTTCTAGGAAGACCATTATAATTTCCTTTTAATTGCAGACAACTTGATAATAGAAAATAAAAAGTTTTTTTATTCTTTATAAATCTTCTTATTGTGACCATTCATGGACATGCTTGGACTTTCTGGTTTATCCTGAACATCCCTCTTTCTTAAGCAATCAGTCATTTTATTCTGACTAAATTTGCCATATAAAATTATTTCTCATATAAAAGTATTTCTCTTTAAGCTTTCTTACCAAAAAATAACTCTTTATTTCTATAATCTTCTTTACATCTCTCTTATTTCCTGGTTCCTTTTACTTTATTTTAAACATAGCCTTTAGATAAGCTTTGGATTCAACAAAAATTATTCACTTTTTTAAAAAGGACACACATGTACACATATATATACATAAATATATATGTATTTAGAATATATATATTTTTTAGAAAGAATGTTTTCCTACAATATATTTTTATTGGAAAATACCCAAATAATGAAACATTAATTTAATATAACTTTAGATTCTAAATTATAACCAGTCTGTCTACAAGTATTCATCCCATCACATGTACCTATTTTAATCATTTACCTAGATTAGTTATGAAAACTGCAATAGTCATCATTTAAAGTTATGAAACCATCATTGCAAAATAATAACTGAGACAGTGAAAAGGATCTGACCTAACTGATTCCATCTTGCTTCTAATCTCTAAGCTGTCTTTGTTTATTCTGAGGTGTAGGCCAAGCTAACTTTGGGAGGAACTTGGTTTATAGTTTAGCTTTGAAACAAATGCTTACCTTACCAAAACAAACCCCATTCCTGCCTGGGAACTAGACTGCCTAAAGTCACACAATTAGAAGTTATGGTTATTTTACTAAATAATTCAAGATTTGGCTATTTTCATAACCAAGGTCAATGTCTTATTTATCAAAAGTTATGCAAGCAAAGATCATTCTGTTTTGGGCTTGGTAGTTTATAACCCCTATGCCAAATTTTGACACCTTACAGTATTTGGCATGGGTAAGTATGAAATTGCTCGATCAACAAATGCAACTGAAAATGTATGCTAATAATTCTTAAGACATTTCTAACATCACTTCACCAGTAATTTTAAAGCTGGGTTATTTATTAAAGGTTTTACTTAGGTCACATAAATTTGAAAAAGGATTTGACTAGTCTTTCCTTTTTTCTGATTAAATATGTCATTTGAATGCTTTTATTATTCTTTAAGCCAATTAATTAGAGCTCTTTTATATATTTTTAGTAGTGAAACATTGTGCACACAACACATAAATATGTAGACATATTACGCATATCAATAGAAGTACATGTTATAGTTCGTAAGACCTCCTTTGTTTTCCTATTTTAGACTAGCAAACTCTTGATAACCTGTTTCATTATCCTGGTAGTTGTCAGCTAAATAGCCCCAAATTGGCATATTGAAGGAAACAATTTTTCTTAGGTGAAAAAACAAATTTTTCTTAGGTGAAAAATCAAATACCAAAATGAACACCTCAAGGTACACAGAGAAAAAGTCTGGTGGTGCTAGAGGGAGATTAAAGACGGATGCCAAATCAAACATAAAATTATTAGAGATCGATCATAGGATTGTGTAAGGGGACAAATTTATTTAGATAGGGACTACTTATCTTTCAACTGGATCTCTGAGATCTAGGCAGAGCCCACACGGAATCCTGGGTCTCCAAATAGGGAGAATTATTATGAGGCACGTGATGCTTTTACAGGCACATAAAAAAATTTTTAAACAAAGACATTTCTAACTGTCTAAACTACACTCTTCCTTAAAAACCCAAGAGTAGCCTCTGTTGCACTAACTATTTTAGTCAAAAAATCACGTAACATAATATAAAAGCAAATCGTTTAAGAGCTGAGACGGACCTGTCTGTTTACATTCCTGGGGTTCCATAAGAAAAAACAGAGGTTTCTCCCCAAAATGGAGTCTGGCACCTTCTCTATTTTTTGAAGGAATCCCAGGCTATCATAAACTATTTTGGGTCCCTCATGCAGTAGGGGGTGCAAGAGAAAGGAGGGACAGCAGAAGTAAATGAAGAAAACAGAATTCAGTCAACTAAGAAGAAAAAACTTTTGCTCAAAAAAGGCAAGGTCCTAGGAGACAAAAAAAAAAAAAAAAAAAAAAAAACCCTAAAACAACAAGGTAAAATCCTTGCAAATGCAAGCACACCCACACACCCACACCCACCCACACACACATCTTAGATTTTAGCTTTTAATTAAGCTGACTTTTAACCATTGAGCTCCTTTAAAAAAAAAACTTTTAAAATCTCATTACCATATTTCTGCTAGGAAAAATTGCTGCTATTTTAGGAGTACCAAGTATCAAACCAGAAAGGGCTTGATTTAGGAACCAAACCCAGGCTGTGCTGGTTAAAAAAAAAAAAAAAATGCAGAACCTTAGCTATGGAACTTCAGCGTGGGGCCACAGCTATCCTTCTTTCAGAATGCCCTGGCTGGAAAAAAGGTGACTTTGTTATGTAAATAAAGCCCCTTAAGCGATCAAAATAAAAAATCTTCCTTTTATTTTTCCTTTTGCTGCCATTTTTCTCTTCCCCACCACACCATCTTTGCATGTGTGTGTGTGTGGCGGGGGCGGAATTAGGCCTCGTTCCCCATAATTTAGAACTTTCCTTCGGATTTGATCAAGTCAGATAGAGTTGGTCAACCCCAATGGGAAGAAGACTGAAAGAACTACAAAACAGAAGCAAACAAATAACAACACAAAAAGGTAAGCAAAACAAACAATTGATTGCACAACTTATACAATGAGTGAGCACTCTAATGGTAAGGAGAAACTAAGTCCAGCTGGTTGTTCATCTTAACTTCAGCCAAGACAAACCCCAATTCAGTTTCTTACCTACAGATGGGTCTCAGGCTGAAGACTGCTGTCTACCATCCTAGAAGCGGTGAATAAAACTCCATAAAGGAGGTACCTGCCTTCCATCATCATGGAAGCAGGAAAAACTTGACTTCCTTGTGTTGGAAGCAAGTAAAACTCAAAAAAAAGGAGTTGTACAGCAAAATAAACTTTAGATCTCAACCAAATTTGGGAGGATTAGGGATTCTCTGGAGGGGGTGCTTCCAGACTTCAGCAAATTCTCCTGTTGGTTTGAGCCATAAAGTTAGCTCATGCTGGTACCAAGTACTGATAGGAGATTAGCCAAAGGTCTGGGGCACCCCCACCCAGAATCCCTTTTTTATTACCAAAATGTGCACCCGTATACCTGAGACAGGTCTCAGTTAATTCAGAAAGTTTATTTTGCCGAGGTTGAAGATGTGTGCCCATCACATAGCCTCAGGGTGTCCCGAGATGTGTGCCCAAGGTGGTCGGGGCACAGCTTGGTTTCATACATTTTAGGAAGACATGAGACATCCATCAATGTACGTGAGATGAACATTGGTTCCGTCCAGAAAGGTGGGACAACTCAAAGCAGGGAGGGGGCTACCAAGTCACAGGTAGGTGACAGACAAACGGCTGCATTCTTTTGAGTTTCTGATTAGCCTTTCCAAAGGAGGCAATCAGATATGCATTGATCTCAGTGAGCAGAGGGGTGACTGAATAGAACGGGAGGCAGGTTTGCCCTGAACAGTTCCCAGCTTCCCTTTCCCCTTTAGTTTAGTGATTAGTGATTTGGGGGCCCCAAGATTTATTTTCTTTTCACATATTCATGATGTACAGCATGATGTTTTGAAATATGTGCACATTGTGGGTTGGCTACCTTGAGCTAATTAACATATGCGTTATCTCACATAGTTCCCTAAAATTCCAATGAGAAATTGCCTCATGCCTGTTAGGATGACCATCCTGTCTAATGTGGTGAAACCCCATCTCCACTAAAAATACAAAAAATTAGCTGGGTGTGGTGGCAAGTGCCTGTAGTCCCAGTTACTTGGGATGCTGAAGCCATTTGTCAAAAAGACAAAACTAAACATTGGAAAGGATGTAGAAAAAAAGAGAAACGTACACTATCGGTGGGAATGCAAATTAGCACAGCTATTTTAGAAAAACAGAACAGAGGTTCCACAAAATATTAAATATAGAACTATCGTGAAGATCCAGCAATCCTAGTTCTGGGTATTGAGAAATAGAAACAAAATCCTAAGTCCCCCAACCAACCCAAGAGACCTTCTCTTGAACAAAGGAACCCCAGAAAAACCTTAAAAACTGAGTTTGCAGCCATGATGGCATGGAATTGGCACACATCTCAGCATATCCTCCTTATTAACCTTTAACCAGAATTCTGTCCTGAAGAGGAAGTAGAAACAAACTCTGGAAAACAAGAAATGGTCTTCCATTATCCCTTTAGCCAATCCTCTGAGGTCGAGATTGGACTCCCCCTCCCTGCCCTGCTTTCCTGTTCTTGTTTTTTGTTTTTTGTTTTTTTATTGAGACAGAGTCTCACTCTGTCGCTCAGGCTAGAGTGCAGTGGCATGATCTTGGTTCACTGCAACCTCTGCCTCCCAGGTTAAGTGATTCTCCTGCATCAGCCTCCCAAGTAGCTGGGACTACAGGCGCATGCCACCACGCCCAGCTAATTTTTTGTATTTTTAGTGGAGATGGGGTTTCACCACATTAGACAGGATGGTCTCGATCTCCTGACCTCATGATCCACCCTCCTCAGCTTCCCAAAGTGCAGGAATTACAGGCGTGACCACCACGCCTGGCCCTCTTGCCTGTTTTGGTATGACAGCTCGCCAGTGTCCCAATGCATTCCTTCCTAAAAGCTGACCACCATCTCCGCACGAGTTTTATCTGACTCTCCCAGGATGCAGGGAGGGTTGCTGTGTCCCCTGCTTCACCTTTTGATGTCAGAAGGCTGAAAACACCACCAACGGGTCATGCTAATGCTGCCATTTTTCGCACATGCAACCCATAAAGAGACACAAACTCAATCGTGCATGTTTCTCTTCATAAATATTCACAACTCCTCCTTTAGTTTATTGCATATGTATATTCAGCTTCCCCAATCACCCTACCTTTCTGTTCCCTTTACCCCTCCCTGAAGTGCTTACAATCAGCTTCTGCTAGAGGCCATAGTTCCCAGCCTGCAAGGTGCAACCTTTTGTGAGAAATAAAAGGTCTCCTTTCCAAACTTACGATTCTTCTGTTGACATGATGTATCCAAATGATGTGAAATCAATATGTCAAGGAGATGCCTGCACTAGGTTTATTTTAGGATTATTCACAATAGCCAAGATACGGAAACAACCTAAGTTCCTGCCCATAGATGATTAATTAGATACAGAAAATGTGGGTAGGCACACAGTGGAGTATTATCTAGCCTTCAAAAAGAAAGAAACACCATTAACATGGGTGAACAACATGGATGCCACGTGGTGTTTGCCACAACATGGATGAACAGAAAGGACATTACGTTAAGTAAAATAAGCCAGGCACAAAAAGACAAATATCAAATAATCTCACTTTATGTGGAATCTAATAAAGTTGAATTCACACAAGCAGAGAGTAGAATGGTGGTTTCCAGGGTCTGGGGTCGGGGCAGGGGAAGAGGATGTTGATCAAAGGATAAACAAATTTCAGTTCAAGAGGAGGAATAAATACAAGAGATTCTCTTACAACACGGTGTCTGTTGATGATGATAATGTACGTGTATACACTGTCCCCGACATATTTGACACGTGGTTTTTTTACTTTAGGAGGATGCAAAAGCAATGCACATTCAGTAGAAACCTTACTTTGAGTATCCATACAATCCTTCTGTTTTTAATTTTCAGTATAGTGTTTGATAAACTACATGAGCTATTCAGCACTTTATTATAAAATAGGGTTTGTGTTAGATGATGTTGCCTGACTGTAGGCTAATGTAAGTGTTCTGAGCACATTTAAGGTGGGTAGGCAAAGCAATGACATTCAGCAGGTGAGGAGCCTTAAATGCATTTTTGACTTACGATATTTTCAATTTATGATGGGTTTATCCAGACATAACCCCATTGTAAGTCAAGGACCATCGGTACTTACAAACTCTTAAACAAGGAGATTCTATGTTCTAGGAGGGTGATTGTGCTAAGGAAGGGTGTGGAAGCTCCACATCCCCGCCCCAAGTTCCACTCCCACGCCCCAAGTTCCACCCCCATGCCTGGTCTCTACGTCTCTTCCATTTGGCTGTATCTGGGTGTCATACTTTATAACCAATGAATCATAGTAAGGGAAGCACTCCCCTGAGTTGTGTGAGTCACTCCAGCAAATCACTGAACCTGAGAAGGAGGCATGGGAGCCCTTGAATGTGTAGCTGTCCAAGCAGAAGTGTGAGTAGCCTGGGCACCCCATTGGTAGCTAGTGTGTGAAGTGGGGGCAGTCTGCTGGGGCCTTATTTTCAGTGGGGTCTGCATTTACTCTAAGAGCTGGTGCAGAATTAGATAGAATTGTAAAACACCCACCTAGTGTCTAGAGAGTTGAAGAACTGGTGTCAAGGAAAGAAAAAACATACTTAAACAATTGTAAAAATGAAAATACGTGGTAGTATGATCGTCTACCAAACATGATCTTACTGTGCTGCTGGATGCTCCCCAGAAAGGCAGGGGTGCCCATTTCCCGGGCTGATCAGAACCCCTCTGGCTCTGTGTCCACTTGGGGCGTTGTATTTGAAGATCGATATTGACATATGGGGAGGTGGCAGGGCCTGAAAGCCTGAGCTCTGAAGGCAAAGGGAAGGACAGGGAGGAGGGTGGCCCGTGCAGCCCGGCAAGGCAGAGCATTGTAAGGTGGCGGATCTCAAGTCAGCCTGGGGAAGGGAGGGGACAAGTGTCTCAGTCAGAGCAGGCCCCAAATGATCCAAGCTGTTGGAAGAAAGGGCGAGCTCTTGCTCCTGGAAATTGTTTACCATATTTGGAAAAGACTAAAACAAAAACAGTCCTGGCTTATCTGTAAAATGTGAGTTGTGACCGGAATGAAGTTACTACTGTTTCTTCAAGGAGTTCAGTGACCTGTCCCAGCCTTCCCTCTAGGGGACCCATTATCATTGCCTGCCCTGAGTAAATGCTGCGCCTCTGTCCTCTGGGGCCGTTCTAGCTCTGTGTTCTGTGCTCCCTCCTCTCCTCAGCTCCAGAGGAAGGAGGGGCCCTATAGACCTGACCTGTGTCCTGAGAGGGATTTGCTGTCCCCCCACCCCCGCCAACCACCTGCAGACTGGAGTAACTTCACGACAGATTTGCACTGAATTTGCCTTTCTCATTTACAGAAGTCCATCTGTTCTTCTGCAAGGGGTCATTGCAGGCTTGGGAGTCACTGGTGAGCCTGCAGGTAATGCCTCCATGTTCTGATGGAGCTTCCCAGCAGCCACCCCAGTGGGTGTTTGGCTCAACCCACTGATGCTTGGTCTTCCCCATTCAGTCCACTCAAATCCACCAGCCCACCCTGCACCCACAGGGACAGGATGAACAGATCAGTAGCAGCTACCCTGGAAAACCACTGTGGATACCACAAGACAGGCTGAGACCTAGGGGTGAAGCAGGTCCAGGGAGGGGGTGAATCCAACCCACGGTCTGTGGGCCCAGAAGGACACATGGGTCTTTCCTGCTGCCTCACCCGCCCCCGCATCCCCCACCATGAGAAATCCTTCCATTAGGAAGGAGAAGGCTGGCTGAACAGGGGCACCGCTCTCCTGGGGACAGCCCGTGCCCATCTGGCCACTACAAACTCTATGAGAATGATTTGGGAAAACAAGTGCTTTTTATGAGCTATTCTCAACTAATAGGCAGTCAATATGCAAGGACACCAGATTGTGGGCTCAAAGGAGGAGGGTCTTCTGGTGGGGGGTAAGTTGTTCTGCTGTAAAGCATCAATGATTCTGTTTCTTTCCTCTGCCTGCCTCATCACCACATGCCAACCAGGAAAAACAGACAGACACACAAATACATTCACAAGCACACATACGCACACACACTGAACACATATGCGTTGTTCCATGGTGAGCAGGCCTATGCAGACTCACACCTAAAAGCCAGCAGAACTGAGAGGCTGAAGAGAGGCTGACAAATCCAGTTTCTCAGAAAGAAACATTTCACAGGGACTTAGGAACGGAAGCCATGTCTCGGGTGGCCACAATGTACCCCCCCGACCCAGGGCTTAAATACCACAGGGAAAGGGTAAATGTGCTTCAGAAGGAATGTGGCACCAAGGTTGTTTCGACCAGATGGCAGGATTTACTGTAAGTATGTGCTTTTAAGTAAGGGCCTCTTAAATCTCAGAGGCACTCCGGAAATGGGGTTAATCAGAAGTCAATATGGCAGATTAGCATCCAAAATGGAGATATTGTCGCCTACACACACACACACACACACACACAGCACACATGCACACACAAGCACATGTATGTGCACATACATCATACAAGGCACACACATAAATGCATTGCATGTACACATGCACATATGTGCACACACATATGCACACACATCACAACACGTACACACATGCACTCACACATTACACAACATGTACACACATGCACACAGGCACAAAGACACACAAACGCACACACACACCACATGATGCATACACACATATGCACTCATGTACACACATGCAAGCACACGCCCACATACATTCAAAGCAACTACCTTCCCAACTACCTCCAATTGCCCAATATGTAAAATATACCCAAAATACAAAGGGAAAAATAGTGTAACTCACCCATTTCTTTATATTGGATTCAGAACCCTTTCCCAACCACCAGGGGCACTGGAAACCTCAGACAAGCTCAGCTTTCAGTCCAAAGGTTGATTTCCAAACTCGGAATTAGAACATTGACATTGGCCCAAAGTGTCTCATCTCTGCAGAAAACAGGCAAAACTCTTCTAAACGTAAAAACATAAGCTGAGAACACAGACCACACGACACATGCTGGGAATTAAATAAAGATACATATGAAAAACAGAGCCAGGAAATAAAAGTATGTCACACACTTTATATTCATGAGAGGCCTCAAAGTGGGTGCTCATGGGCGGAGCGGAAAGTGGGTGGGTGGAGAGCTTCCAGTGACAGCTCCCAGGGGTGGGGTCAGGACAGAAAGGCTGTAGTGGGGCTTCCTGGGAGACAGTGGGGGGAAAGAGAAATGGGCAGTCCAATGAATTTAAAGACAGGGAGAAACATGTGCAGCACACACCCAAGAAACATGTTAATACTGCATGGCTGAGGCAATATTCCATAGTTAATTTAAAAGACCACCGAAAATTCTTTGCTGCTCTGCTTGGAAAGATAAATTATAATGGACTAGCTATTCTCAAACTTAAAAAAATTAAAAGAAATAACAAGCTCATGTTGTAGAGTGGAAATCCAATGTCCATCAGATCCCCCAAGCTCCCCATCACGAAGTATTTGAAGCTGTCCAGGAACTCGGATGGGCAGTCCTCAGCCAGGCAGCCGGCCCACAAGGCAGCATGTACTTCCCGTGCTCAGTGACCACTCGGGTCGCCCAGGAAAGAACAACGCTTCACAGATGGAGGCCACACGCACTGTGACAAAGCCTCACGTTTGCATTCTCTCCAGAAAGACGGGAACAGGCCACAGAACTTGAGTGTGAACCACTGATACTCACCATCCTTTGGCTGATGTAGGACCAGCGTTCAGGAAAATGCCCACACCACGCTGAGGCATTAGTAACCCACCACCTTCTCCAGAACCTCGCTCCTGAGATTCCGTTCTTGGATGGGATGGTTGTGAGATCATCTTGCTCCAGTCCTAAGGCTCTTAAGAATGTCAGAGCTTCAGAAGTGAGAGGAATAAATTCTCCGTTCATTAAAGATTTAATCAAACCATTTACATGATCAGGGGTTCCCAAACATATGGGAAATTTGATGGCGCGTTGGTTGCACAAGCTGGTGTGAAGATCTGGTGTGCAGTTTGTGTCGTCCACACAAGGACAAGGAAAGGAAGATATTGCAGTCCATATACACAATTATTTTCTCATAAAACAATTAGGGAAATGAACTGGAAGTGGGATCGTGAAATGGACTTGTCACGCCATCTAATTACATTCTGCCGGTGGTGACTGGTACCGGCATGGAGGTCGGCTGAACGTGAATTAGTACTCGCTGCTAAGCTGACAACTGGGCATTTTTCTGATGCATTGAGTAGGCAGTGGCCAATGGTGGGGAACAGGTTCGGGGCCCAATGCGATGGCAGGAGGGAGGCAGGGTAAATACATGGGGGGCTCAGGATTCAGAGGCACAAGGTAGTCAGCACAGCTGTGCCCACTCTGTCTTGTCATCCCTCTGGTGGCAGCTGAGGCCAGGCATAGGTGGATACACCATGGGGCTCCAAGAAGGAGGCCACCCTGGGCTCCTCTGCCACCCATAAGGAGCTTGAGTGTGAACCACTGATACTCACCATCCTTTGGCTGATGTAGGACCAGCGTTGAGGAAAATGCCCACATCACGATGAGGCATTAGTAACCCACCACCTTCTCCAGAACCTCGCTCCTGAGATTCCGTTCTTGGATGGGATGGTTGTGAGATCATCTTGCTCCAGTCCTAAGGCTCTTAAGTGGCGGTAGGGCTTTGCCAAGCATCAAGGTGACCTTGCTATGCAGCAAGCCCCCATACTTGGTGGCCACTGTCACTGCAGCCCAGCATTACCGGAGCTCTCCTGTGAGGCTGGTATTGAGGTCATCTGTCCCGTCCCTCTCACTGCGGCAGGAGGAGCCTCCGGTCCCCACTTGCTAGTAACCGAGTACCCAGAGATAGCAGGGTGGTATTATAACAATTCTCTCCCTCCACGCTTAAGAGAAGTCCTGGGTTCTAATATTAAAGAAATGGAGTGGCTGGGTGCAGCGGCTCACGCCTGTAATCCCAGCACTTTGGGAGGCCGATGTGGGAGGATCACTTGCGGTCAGGAGTTCAAGACCAGCCTGGCCAACATGGTGAAACCCCGTCTCTACTAAAAATACAAAAATTAGCTGGGCTTGGTGGTGCACACCTGTAATCCCAGGTACTCAAGAGGCTGAGGTAGGAGAATGGCTTGAACCCAGGAGGCAGAAGTCGTAGTGAGCTGAGACTGCAACACAGTAACTCAAGCCTGGGCGATACAGTGAGACTCCATCTCAGAAAAAAATAAAAATAAATAATAACAATATTAAAGAAATGGAGGAAACGGACTGGATCCAGGGATCATAGGAAAAGAAGACAGGCCTGGTTTTGCCCAGCAGGCAAGAGAGGTGCAGATGCAAATTTGACACACGTGTGGAGGACCTGCTCTGCTCCAGGGACTTCCAGTGACCGCTAAAACCTCCTTCTAAGGATGCATCTATTCCTCCTGGTTTATCACTGCATCCATGAAGATGCTGAAGGTCACAGAGGCTGGCTTAGTCCTTCTAGCCTAGAGCTGACAGGCAACAGAACTTGAGTGTGAACCAAATTCTCAGGTTCTAAATCCACCATTCCTTAGGATGCCCATAGCCCCCGGGGGAAAATTGAGTCATTTTTCCATCGAGGCCCACAGAGAGCAGGAGCTAGAAAGGGAAGCAGTGACCAGCAGTGAGAATGCAGCCTGTCCATCCTCGCAGACACCAAAACACAGGAATGTCTGCCAGAAAAAGGAAGCTCTTGGACATGTTTCTGCTGCAACAAGAGGAACGGTGGAATTCCTAGGACATGTCCAGTCCGGCATCTGAAAGTGGAGACAGAGCACAGATGTCAGAGGGATGACAGTGGGCAGGCCTGGGAAGCAAACAGGAAGGACGCACAGGCTGGGGAGACTCCGAGCCGCACACCAGCCGCTAAGAGGGAAGGCCCCATGGTGTGGTGGCTGCAGACGCCACCTCCTTGCTCCGCCTCCTACTAGCTGCACCTGCTTGGGCAAATTGTGAATGTCCCCTCAGCTTGTTTCCTCATCTGCAAAATGGGAGTGAAGGCGAGGTCTGTGTCAGAAGAAATGTCTGTGATCACGAAACAGGTGTGTAAAAGTTTTAGTAATAAACACAATGCCACATGAACCCGCTGGCCGGCCTCCGAAGATGGAGGATGCTCGTGAGACGCACACAGCCTCTGGAGAGCAAGGGCAGGCTGAAGAAACGAGATGGTTTGACCACCCAGTGCCCACCACAAGGGAAGCCTGCAGAGTCCTGGTTCCCACCTGGCCCGAACGCCATAAACGCAGACAACAAGACCAGTAGAAATGCGGCTGCTCAGCCCTGTGCTGCAGAAGCAGAAGCTGCCGCCTGCAGACTGACAGCTTCCCACCTTTGCTGAATCAACCCCCAGAGTAAGAAGCGCCCAGCACCAGCACGGGACACTCAAGGCGACAGACACTGACCCAAAATGAAGACATGCCAGCCTCCAGCCACCACTGGGCCACACGGCCCCGCTCCTACTGCACCAAGGCCAGTCTTTCCATCATGGTCTGCATGGGCGGGGCCAGCAGTGACCCACACAGCCACTACCCCGGTCATTCCCGCACAGATCAGTTACTGAAAGCTCAGCCCTCCCTCCCGTGACTCCAGGCACTGGGATTCCGAAGATGAGAGCTGAGGGTGGTAGAAGTAAAACTAATTAACACAGAAGGAAAATGGTAGCCAGGGTCCTGGTCAGCCAGGGTGCAATGGGAGGCACCAGAGAAGAGAGACTCTGTCCACACAGGTGCTGAGGGTGTGCGGTGTCCTGGCAGGGAAAGCCCGCTGGCTCTCACAGGCGAGAAAATGCCTGGCTGGCATCAGGACCCCGAGAGCACTTCAGACCACCGCAGCCTCAACAGAGGCACGAGGAGTGAAATTCGCTCACAGATCGGGGCCTCCAGAGCTGAGGAGAGGCACGCCAGGCACGTGGCCAACGTGGACTTATTCCGTAGACCTGGGATCCATCCTGGGGCTCAGCAGGGAAAGGAGAAGGTGAATATGGTGAATATTCAGATGCTTTTTCCTGGAATTATTTGGCTGCAGCAGACGGGAGGGAGGAGGTCAGGCTGGAAGAAGGCCTCAGACCCAAAAACATCTTCACGTCTAGGAGAGAGGCGGGGGAGTTGTGAGTGGCGCTGAGTCTGTCAACCTAAATAACAGATGGAGAGAGACTCTCTGAAAGAAAAGGTGTCCTGAATAGGAACAGGCCTTGCAAGGGGAATACGTGTGCCACAGTGAAAGTAGGTGCACATGCAGGGGAGGTAGAGGACAGTAAAGGTTTTTCAAGGAAAATGAGGGTTTTGTAATTGTTTTGAGATCGTTGTCCTTGGTGATGTGGTTTAGCTCTGCGTCGCCATCAAACCTCGTGTTGAATTAATTGGAATCCCCAGTATTGGGAGCGGGGCCTGGAGGGAGTGAGTGGATCATGGGGCTGGGTTTTCCATGAATAGTTTAGCACCATCCCCTCGGTGCTGTTCTCATGACAACGAGTGAGTTCTCACGAGGTCTGGCTGTTTAAAAGTGCGTGACACCTCCCCTCACCGTCTCCTCCTGCTCCAGCCACGCAAGATGAGCCTGCTTCCCCCTCGCCTTCCGCCATGACTGGAAGTTTCCTGAGGCCTCCCAGGAAGCTGATGCCGCTCTGCTACCTGTACAGCCTGCAGAATCATGAGTCCATCAAAACCCTTTTCTTTATAGACTACCCAGTCTCAGACTTTTTTTTTTTTTTTTTTTTTTTTTTGGAGACAGAGTCTCGCTCTGTCACCCAGGCTGAAGTGCAATGGCACGATCTCGGCTCACTGCAACCTCTGCCTCCCAGGTTCAAGCGATTCTCCTGCCTCAGCCTCCCAAGTAGCTGGGATCACAGGTGCCTGCCACCACACCCGGCTAATTTTTGTATTTTTAGTGGAGACGGGGTTTTGCCATGTTGGCCAGGCTGGTCTTGAACTCCTGACCTCAGGTGATCCACCCACCATGGCCTCCCAAAGTGCTGGGATTATAGGTGTGAGCCACTGTGCCCAGCTTCAGATATTTCTTTATAGCAGTGTGAGAACAGACTGATGCCCTCATCTCTGAGAATCAGTAACAACGGTGGCACCAGTCCAAGGTCGGACAGGCATCTGCTGGACAGATGTCCTCACACAAGTATTTTTTGTGTAAGGTTGTGATGGCCTTTGGACAAAGTTGTGGTTGTTGCAGTGTCTTCTGTGATAGATTTTGTTGTCTGGCTGGAGAACCGTGTCTTCGTGGCCTTCCTTGGCCCTGTTTGTCAGAGTTCTTTTTTAATTTTGTTTTTTTAACACAAGTGACTCCATTTTGATTCTAACAACTTTCACCAGGCCCCCAAGGAGCGAACGTTTCACTGGGGTGAGGGTCAGGTTTCTCTCACCCATATGTGCTCTCTGCGTCACCAATTTTAAAAATGCCTTAACCGGGGGCGCGACTGGCATCGCCATTCCTGGGCCAGAACTGAACTGAGCCTCTGGCTTTCCGGAATGTTCTCCCCTGATCCAGCCTTCCGCCTCGCCCCAGAGCCGCTTGTTTTTCAGAGTCGTCTGTCGACGGCTGTGTGGCATCAGACAGCTGTTGCGTGTTCACCCTGAAGCAAGCGGCACTTCATGGCGAGTGAAGTAATTTCTTGATGTGGCTTCTGTCACATTATTTATTTTTATGATGTGCTTTTGATGGAAGGCCTCATCCCCGTGGATATTATTGATGACTTGTGTGAATTTGCATTAAGAATATCTATGATCTGGAAAATGGAATTTGTGTTGGCCCAAGCTTGCCAGGCTTCCGTCACAGCCTGTGCCTCTATCCCGAGCAGCAGAAAATGCAACTCAGCCGCACTGTCTCCCCACGCGGGCACTGAGGGCCACTCAGGGGAGAGTAAGACGCACACCCAAGCGTCAGGGGCTCCCAGGCTCACAGCTGTAGGCCACAAGGTCCAGAGAAAACCAGTGGCTGGGTCGACAACAGCCCAGGATGGCACTGAACGAAAACAGCGGAATACACAGATCACTATGATCAGGGCTCAGAAAAGGCTTTGCAGAGAGCAGGTGCCTGGGTTGGTCCCAAAGCACAACTACATGGGATTTTCCTGAGCTGTTTAAAAGTGTATGATGCCTCCCCTCACCCTCTCCTCCTGCTCCAGCCACGTAAGACGAGCCTGCTCCCCCCTCGCCTTCTGCCATGATTGGAAGTTCCCTGAGGCCTCCCCAGAAGCTGATGCCGCTCTGCCTCCTGTACAGCCTGCAGAATCATGAGTCAATCGAAACCCTTTTCTTTATAAACTACGCAGTCTCAGATTTTTTTTTTTTTTTTTTTTTTTTTGAGACAGAGTCTCGCTCTGTCACCCAGAGCGAGGGTCCTGGGAGCACTGGGCAAAGGGACAGCCTGGTGCGCTAAAAGGAGTGTGGACAGGAGCCGCAGATTCAGGGGACCTGAGCCAGGCTCACTGTCTCTTACCTGGACTATTGAAGCCTTCACTTATGACCACCTTTAGTCATTGCCCACACTGCAATCAGAACGTCATTTCTAAAATATCAATGGATGTCATAAAGTGCAGACTTCCTGCGTCTACCCCTACAAGCTCTGTGGCCTAGGCAGTTTCTCTAACCTCACTGGGCCCCAGTTTCCTCATCTGTAAAAGGAAGACTAGTAATAGTGTCTCTCTCATAGGCATGTTGACGGTTAGGTCAGTGAATATGTGTAAAACTACTTAGAACGGTGACTGGCATAGGACAGTCACCAATAAATGTTAGGATTAATCATAATAATTGTTATTTTTATGAAACTTATAATTAGCTGTCCCCCAACCTGTGCCGCATAAAGACCACGTTCTTCCTGATGTTGTGGTCGCTCTGTGAATCTCCAGCCGCACCCCTGCTCCCGTGGACCTGTGTTCTCCCCAGCATGTTCAGTGGTAACACATCCCTGAGCAGAGCACACTTTCTGCAAACTCTTCTCTATCACTTAATTTTCAAGCCACACCAACTCCGTGAATCTGGTCTACAGAAAACATCACACATACTCTAACATTTACAAATCCACGCACACAGACGTCCATGGAGTAGCCAGACCCCGGGAGTAATTGAAATGCCTCTTAAGAGAGGAGTAGGCACAGGCGGTCCACCCCATGGCACGATGACTACTCCACAGCTGGCAAAACGAATGGGATCAGCATGGTGACGTGCTGTGAATTGTGACGACAGGCTCTCCTGAGAAGGTGGGCAGATGACTTGCAGTGTTTGGTGGTTTCTGTTGTGTAAATACAGTCTCTCCACCACGACAGACCTCAGGATACCAGCCTGATGCCCATCAGCTCACACAATTCCTGAAACCTTAACAACGAGCTCTCAGCAGCCCATGTGAGCCAGCTCTGGGCACCACCAGATAGATCTAATGACAGGGAAACATCTCAGAGGCCAAAAGCAAAAAGCAACTTGTGAGGCCGTGCATTCCGTAGGATCTCCTGCGTATACGACCCCCTTTGGGTAGAAATGCACGAGCTGGGCTTCCGTGTAAACGAGCACGTTTCCCCTCATTGCAGGAGCGCCTTGTCACTAATTAAGACAGCCCAGACACCATTGTTCTGGAAGTTTCCTGGACTCTGGGGCCAACCTCCATTTAGCATTAATTACCTTTGTTTTTCCTGCCATGGATCTGTACACTTCTTCTGGACAAGCGTGGTGGAGGGGCAGGTTGTTCCTTACTGAATTCTCAGAGCCTATCCCAGGGCATAGCCCCCAGGAGACCTTCCCTAATATGCTGATGAATGCAGCAGCCGGCATTCACTCATCAACACCTACCCATTGCCAACCCCGTGATGTCTCACCTTCGGAAAACCGTCACCGTTCAGCATCAACCCAGAGTCACACCCCTCTCTGCTTGCTCACTTGGCCACACCCTCTCCTACCTCTTCAAGCCTCTCCTACCACAGCTCCTAGACAAAGTCCCCACAACCCAGAGTCACACCCCTTCTGCTTGCTCACTTGGCCACACCCTCTCCTACCTCTTCAAGCCTCTCCTACCACAGCTCCTGGACAAAGTCCCCGAAGGGAAACACATCTATGGTCTGACTCCTTTGACAGCCAACAGGGGACCCACCCTGCTTCTCACACTGACCATGACCCGGCCAACGACAAAATCCCAGGAGCCCATGCGTTCAGACAACTGGGCCTCACCAGTATCTCTCTGTCTGGGGGTGCTTCATCCACAGAGACCTGGCCTCTCTTCCCTTCTCTGGCAGCATTCTGAGAAGGCACTGGGTGCGTGGGGACAAAGGAGGGTCACTTGGGGCCAGGAAATTGGCCCATCAGAAATGTGGCTTTTGCATCTTACAGGTTGGATACTCCTATGTTGTCACACTCCTTTTGAACATTAAATCTAATAAGCTGATTTGTCTTCCAAGATGAGCATTTGGAACTGACCCACGAAAGACGGCGGAGGAGAGGAAACTCTACACAGATAAAATCATTAATTCTCTGCAGCCACAGCAGGCTCCCTCACTTTCTCCCTGGCTACAGACACAGATATAAAGCAGGCGGTATTTTCTCCATTCCACAAATTAGGAGGCAAAGTGCCACAGAAGATGCAAACAGCGCTCTGACTTCGAATTTCATGCTCGTTATAAACATTTCAACTTCTCTTCTACCCTGACCCCTCAGCACCCAACACAGGCTCGAGTGGACAGTCCCAGCTTTCAAAATGCTGGTAGATTTGAATTTAGCTGGTCAGCTCCGGGTTGAGGTCATCCCACTGCAATGAAGCTAATCAATGTGGATGCCCACACTCGCTATTTGGAGCGCCCTGAGGCAAAGTGCCCTGCAATATTTGTTTCTACCCATGATTCCAGCTTGGATAGGGCATGTGGTGTGGTTGGTTTCCGTGCTCTCCCGGCACAGAAGTCCACACTGCAGACAGGCAGCGTGCGTGACCCCTGCTTCCTGTGCCTGGGTGCAGAGGACGAGCAGAGCGGTGGGTGTGCTCATCCAGACATGCGTGCTCACACCCGTGGCGGCCTCCACTCCCTCCCTTTTCCAGCCGTTGCCTCATCCATCAGCAGCACCCCAGGGACCGGCTGCAGCTGCTTCGTGCAAACACCCCTCCTTTCCTCCTAAGAGCCGTTTGATCATTATCCTGTGTCATGATTATTTTGACAGGATAATTTGGAAGATAACTTATTGAATACTTAGTCGTATTTGTCAAATAAACAATTGAAAACCGTCTGTTTCCCCTCAGTCGCTGAGTGCACACCCGCCCACCGACTTCAGGATTCATGGCTTCCTCCCGCTGAAAGCAGCAACTGTGGGCGAAGACAAACTGGAGCTGGCCTCAGGCTGCATTTTGGGAAAGTGAGGTTTGTCTTCCAAATAGGTTGTCCAACCCTTCCAGAGTCCCTTTTCCTAGACAGATGTCTCCTTTCTGGGCAGTTTGAGCGTTTGGGTATTTCTCACCCTCACTATGAAGGCAGCCTCTGGGTCACCCCCTTTCCCACTTGATCCACGGCGTGCTGGCCCCCTTTATTCTCTGCATGTGCAGAGATGCACACAACCCTCCCCACGCACCCCTCTCCCTCACCCCCTCCAAGTCAGGAATCTGGACCCACCCTGCAGTCCGCCTCGGTGCATCGTTCTGGCTTCCACCGACATCTGCTCGGCATGTACCGGGATCAACTGTCAGGCCAGACACTGGGGCTTCAAGGAGGAAACGAGGCCTGCCCCAAGCAGCCCACCCACCTGCTGGAGGGAGGCAGAGTCCATCTCTCATCCTGAGAATACGGCAGCGCTTGCACCAAGAAGTAGACCTGGGGGGCAGGGAGGAGGTCAAAGTGTCTTTGCCCAGGAGGCCCGAGTGCAGCCGAGTCCTGATAGGCAGCGTGGATTGAGCTGAATGGGTGAAAGGAAAAGGCCACCCAGGCGGGAGGAACGGCCCCTGCGCCTGCCTCCACTTTTCTCCTCTAGCTCTTCTCGTCCCGCTCCCTCCTGACCCCTCTCCAGCCAGGACTTGGCCCCCAACACCTCCCCAAACAGCTCTTGTCAAGTGACCCATGATCACCGTGTCCAATCCGGTGCCTGTCCTCAGCCCCCACCGCGCTTCATCCTCGGCAGTGTTTTGACACTGACTCCGTTGTCCACCTTGCGGAAGTCCTCACCTGCCTCCCAGGCCTCTGCTCTGCCCTGGCTCTCTCCTTCCTTGTTGACTGCTCCTCATCAATGTTTGCCTCCTCCCCAGCTCCCCCTGGGACCATGGACAGCCCCACACACCTGGCCTCTTCTCTGTGCAAACTTGCTCCCCCGCCGAGGCTTCACCAGCCACATGGCTGTAAGGGCCACAGTGCTAACCACGCCCAGGTGTCCCTCCTGATCGTGAGACCCATGCATCCACTCCCTACCTAACATCGAGGGGCTGTCCCACAGGCACCTGCAAGCACACGCCCCAGATCCAGTTCCATGTCTCCACCCCCTGACCCTGAGCCCCCCACGCTCTTCCCAGTCTCAGGAAATGGCGACTCCACCGTTCTCATTCTCCAGACTGAAATTGTCAATGGGCGATCCATCCACAAACTCTGCAGCCTCTATTTCCAACACACGTGAGGAATCTGGGCCAGTATTCTCTGCCCTGGGTTGCTGCACAGCTTGCAGCTGGTCTTCCCAACTGGCCCCGCCCTCACCTCTTCCCACAGCCCATTCTCAGAACAGAAGCCCAAGCATGCGTCTAAAATCCAGGCCAGAGCCAGGCATGCTGGTGTGTACCTGCAACCCCAGCTACTCAGGAGGCTGAGGCAGGAGGATGGCTTGAGGTCCGGAGTTCCAGACCAGGCTGGGCAACATAGCAAGATCAGCCCCTACATAAAAAAAAGAAAAAAAGAGAAAAAAATCCAGGCTGAATGAGGCCCCTGCTGTGCTTGGAGCTCCTGCTCTTCAGCATTTTCTCCTCACATGGAGACAGCCGGCCTCTCACACCCTACAGGCATCACAGTCCACCCCTTGCTGCTGGCCTGGCTGGGCACTGACTTCTGCGGGCTCCCCAGTGCTCTCGGAACCCCTCCTCCTCGATGCTTCTCAGTTGCACTGTGCAGGCTGTGGGGTCCAGCTGGCCACTTGGGGTCTTTGCAGTTGTTGCTCTCCACGCCTGGAGCACCCTCCGAAGGCAGTCCCTGGTCCTCCTGTCAGCCACTTTCTTCGAGCCTGTGCTCTGCACCAGCCCCTCCCAAGGGCCTCCCTGACACCCTCTTTAAAAGTGTCTCCCACACCCAGAGCAAACCCCATACGCTTGATTGTTCCCCATAGAATTCATTGTCTAATGAAACACTTCATAACTTACTCTCCTTGCACACTGTCTGCCCCCACCACCAGCACCAGGATGTAGGCTGGATGAAGACGGGAGTCTTTGTTGTTTGCTTCTGCATCCCCCATACCTGCAGTGCAGCCTGGCCTGCAGTTGAGGCCGAGTGAGCTGAAGGAGGCGCAGGTGCATGAATGTGACGGCATGTTCAGGGCAGCCGAGTGGTCGCAGTGCTGAGGCTGCAAGGGCAGGTGATGGATGAGGTGAGAGAAATGATTGATACCTGCCCTGGGGAGGAGCTTGAACTTCAGCCTTATTTGCATGGGGGAACCACTGGTGCCCCCAAATGGAGGGAATGCTGTGCTTATAAATTCAACTTAGACCCCTCTGTTCACAGGGAGGGAACCTGACGAGAGGACCAGACCCAACCCTTCAGGTTGTGGTTGGAGTCACAGATTGAGAGATCACACAGAAATGGAACCCAGGAGGGGGCAGAGGGCCAGAGGGGAGGGGATGCCTGACTGGGGGAGTAACACACCGAATGCCAGCTGTGTCCTCAACTACCCATCAAGCCTTTCCTTTTCCTTCAACTTCTCCTCCTATCCTCCATGTCAGTTCCCGCCTTATGCACCCTGGGTTACTTCTCCTTTCCCCTTATCCCTGACATCATGCTGCTCTCAGTGAGAAAAGCCCAGCTTGGCTGGGTTTTCATGGCTCTGCTCCCTGCCAGAATGTATGGTCCCTCTCCCCTCACAGGAAATAAATGGGCAATTGCACCCATTTCCTGGGTGCCCCCTCCTGTGAGTTCCAGAACACCTCTGCTGTGGAACTTAGGGTGAATTGCAGTTGATTTATCTGTCTTCTCCCCATACACATATATATGTGTATATATTTGTATGTATGTATATGTGTGTGTGTATATATATATATATGGGAGTTTATTAAGAAGTATTAACTCACATGATCACAAGATCCCACAATAGGCCATCTGCAAGCTGAGGAACAAGGAAGCTAGTCCGAGCTCACCAGGGTGAGACTGCATCCCATTCTTCCCCACACACCCAGTGCCCCTCTCAGAGTCTGGTGCGTAGTAGGAGCTTAGCAAGTGTGCAGTGAAGAAATATACAATGCAGGGGCCGATGACTTATTTTTGTCACCACTCTTCAGTTTGCATATGTTTTATGGTGTCTGCAATTCCCTGGACAACTACACAGACCAAAAACAATAGGTGGCTTAGCATTACATGGAGAAGACATCCAAGCCTGGAATGATATATTTCACAGGAAAGGGGAATATGGATTACCTTGAAAATTAATGAAACATATACAAAAAATTAATGATATGAAAAATGGTTTATGAAAGCAGCAAATAGCTTCTATTGACCATATGCTAAGCAATTCTCTGCCTCCTAAATCATAATAAACCATTGCTCGAAACATTATATACCTTTGGTAGAGACCAAGTGTGTGTGCCTGCTCACCTAGCTTTGCATCTGGCCTGCCTCTGCCTCCCACCAGTGACACCTCAAGCCCCCAAGCTCCGGTTTTTCATCCGCAGGATGCAGATGACATAACTCTTGTACCATCACAAGGGTCATATGGAAGACGAGATGAGTGGTACCTGCCATTAGGTAAATTATTGTAGAGATGGAAATACTAATTCAACATTTAAGTTAATTGGGAGGTGTACCTGTAATTCACTCAGCATACGTTTGGCAAAACTGACCCAGAAGCCTATTATCTAAACAGGATGGTACACCCTCTCCTTAATCTAGTACAAACAATAAATAAAGAAATTTGGTATCAAATCTTTAAAAGCAATCGTTTAAATATAATAGATGATGCCTACCTCATAAAAACTCTTTACAGTGCTAATCTGTTCGAGAACACATGGCTTGCAATACTACATCTGGTAAAATAATACAGTTCTTATTTTAAAAAGTGACCATTTAGCTTTGCCATGGGTCTTTAGACACCCACCATACACACACATGCACACATGAGAGCACACACATAAACACATTAATCCACAGTTCCCTTAATGCAGGTGGTGATCGCTGCTGTGGAAACCCCTAAGGCCCCCTGTATTAGTCAATTAGTCAGGGCTCTCTAGAGGGACAGAACTAACAGGATATATAGACAGAACTAATAGGATATATAGACAGAACTTATAGGATACATACATATATATGTATGTGTATGTGTGTGTGTGTGTGTGTGTATGTGTGTATATATGGGAGTTTATTAAGAAGTGATAACTCACACTATCACAAGATCCCACAATAGGCCATCTGCAAGCTGAGGAACAAGGAAGCCAGTCCGAGTCCCAAAGCTGAAGAACTTGGAGTTTGATGTTCGAGGGCAGGAAGCAACAGCACAAGAGAAAGATGTAGGCTCAGAGGCTAAGCCAGTCTAGTCTTTTCACGTTCTTCTGTCTGCTTTTTGTTTTGGCCACACTGGCAGCTGATTAGATGGTTCCTGCCCAGAATAAGGGTGGATCTGTGTTTCCCAGTCCACGGACATTTCAAATGTTAATCTCCTTTGGAAACACCCTCACAGACACACCCAGGAACAATACTTAGCATCCTTCAATCCAATCAAGTTGACACTCAGTATTAACCATCACGCCACCTGAACAGAGTCCTTGGCAATGTCCAGTCACCAGGCTTCTCTGGCTCCTGAGCTCCCAGGGGCAGCCCCTTCCCTCCTCTGCTCCGTCACCCGCTACACATAATCCCAAGATCACAAATTGGGTGGTAAAGTCAGGCCAGGCTCTGGGAGAGGAGGGAGATGTCAACAAACACACAGGGTCCTCATCCTTCCATTGGTTGAATCCCCAGGTAGGGACCCAGTGCGGCTTGGCACCCTTCCTCTCCGGTGGGCAGCGGGGACTCTGCAGGCTGAACAGGATCTGCCTCCTGGGTCTTCCCAGACAATGAGGAAGTCACACCCTGGGCATTTCCACATGTACCCAGCTCACTCCGACCAGGAAGTCACACCCTGGGCATTTCCACACGCACCCAGCTCA
>NC_045452.1:29384902-29516780 GCF_002776525.5 Piliocolobus tephrosceles | reverse complement strand
CCGACCAGGAAGTCACACCCTGGGCATTTCCACACGCACCCAGCTCACTCCCGACCTCTGGTGGTGTCCAGTCCTCACCTCCTCTGCTCACTGGAGTAGGGGCCCTCAGAAACAACACATGGGCTGTCCCGTCCCCACACAGGGTCACATTCACAGGTGGCACCACCCGTGCTGGTGGACCTGCAGGCCACACAGAGACTTTTCTAGTACTCACTATTGTGGCTCCAGGGCCCCCAAGGCCACTACCACCCTCGTGTCCCAACCCAGCCATGGCCACCACCTCTGCAAGGAAGCAAAGACACTGGCCCCATGGCACACACCCGGGTACTGCCAGCTTTCTGTGCTTTGCAGTCTCAAAAGCCTGCGTTAACAGAGAACCCTACTCACTCCTCTGGCCCAGTTAAAATCCACAGGCTCCTCAGGATAGAGAGCGTGGACCACCCACCAGGCACATGCTAGGCAGTGCCTCCCCGCTTCCCTAGGCTGCTCTGGGGGCATGGGGGCACCCCAGAGATCCAGCACAATCGACCTGCAGACACCCTGGCTCCTTTCAGGCAGGAGCCCTGGGGGTCTGTCTTCCGTTTCACCACTGGCTATGACCAGCCCAGCTTCCGTGAACTTCTCTGCTTTCCCCGAGGCCCCTGCATACCTGGCTTCAAACATGAGTCCTTGCCATTCCTTGGCTCCTCCCTAAATGTATCCTCTCCACACCCAACTCCTTCACCTCTGGGCTCAGGGGAAGGGGTGCCCACCTGCTCATCCAGCCAAACCCTCTCCCTTGCCCCCTCAGGACCCTGCTGCTTCTGTTGACCCTGCTTCTCAGTTTCTTAAACCTTCAGCTTCTTCCCTATTCTAAACACTGCCCCTCCCAGGACCCCCCTCACGTGCACCCTTCCTATTTGAGGCCACATTTCTGGAAAATTCCGGAAACAGGTGTCAACATTCATTGTCTTCTCCAGTCCTCAGAAAATGCATCCACGGGACTCATCGCAGGCTTCCCAACGTTCACCAGTGCCCCGATGGAAATTCGCATGCACAGACAGCTGCTGTGAGATCCCAGAAACACACACATGTGTTTGGATGAGATGCCATTGTAGGTGCTATGGGCTGAAGTGTGACACCCGAAAAGTCATATGTTGAAGTCCTGACTGCCAGTACCTGGGAATGTGACTGTGTTTGGGAGGAGGGCCTTTGGAGAGGTGAATAAGTTTAAATGAGGTCACGAAGGGGGGCTCTGCTCCAGGGTGATGGCTGTCCTTATAGGAAGGGACGATGGCACATACATACACAGTGGAAAGGCCAGGAGAGGACACAGGGAGAAGACGGCAGGTGCACAGCAAGGAGAGAGGCCTCAGAAGGAACCAGCCCTGCCGACACCATGACTGTGGACTTCCAGCCTCCAGGACTGCAAGGAAATTAATGTCTGTTGTTTGAGCCCAGGCTGTGGTGCTTTACCATGGGGCCATAAAAGACTAAGACAGTAGGGCACTGTTTTCAACCCTTGAAGGCCCATATTTCCTTTCAGATGATCATACAAATAGCACGTCACCCTCCTTCCAACCAACGCTCTGCTCCTCCCGCTCCCTCCCCAACTCAGGCAGAGGATCCCCACAACCACACTGACCTCACTAGGCCTGGAGCCCCCACTGCAGTGGTGAGGTGTGATTCCGTCTGCCCTGCCCTGTGCTTTTGATGGACGCTCCCCTACCCACACAATTGCAGCTATTTTGGACAACATGTCACTCACTGGTTCAGGAGTGGTCTCTGTATCCATGCTGGGCCAATGGGAACCTCTCCCTGATTCTCGGCTTTGGGGCGCAGAGAGAGTTGAGGTCATTTCTCTGGGGCTGCTAAGGGTCTTATTTTCTGCCTGGAGGATGAATCAAGGAGCAGAGGTGGCCAGTCTGCTGGGCTGGGCAGGTGAGCCATGCTGCTCAGAGTGGGAAGGCTGAGCAAGAGGGCCCTGGGGTACATGTGTGTTTGTTAAAGCTGTGTCTCCGGAAGGCCTGATCCTCCATCCTTACAGAGAATCCCACCATGGCCAGGCATCAATGCACTGAGGACCCAGCCAGTCTTCCTGCCCCCAAGATCTCCCTCCTGCTTTTCATACCAGGTAGAGTGCCCCAACCTTTTTGGCACCAGGGACCAGTTTCATGGAAGACAATTTTTTCCACAGAGGGGTGGGGAATGGTTTCAGGATGATTCAAGCACATTACATTTATAGTGCACTTTATTATTATCACATTATAATACATCATGAAATAATTATGCAACGCATCATCACGTAGATCAGTAGGAGCCTGAGCTTGTTTTCCTGCAACTAGATGGTCCCATCTGGGAGTGATGGGAGATGGTGACAGATCATCTGACATTAGATTCTCATAAGGGGCATGCAACCCAGATCCCTCTCCTGCACAGTTCACAATAGGATTCGTCTTCTGATGAGAATCCAGTGCCGTCCCTGATCTGACGGGAGGTGGAGCTCAAGTGGTAACGTGAGTGATGGGGAGTGGCTGGAAGTAGAGATGAAGCTTCTTCACTCGTTCACTCACTAGCTGCTCACTTCCTGCTGTGCAGCCTGGTTCCTAACAGGCCATAGACTGGTATCAGTTCGTGGCCTAGGGGCTGGGGACCCCTGAGGTAGAGGATACCAGAGTTGTCCACACCCTGAGACAAAAGTCAAGGGGCAGTCCCAGCCACTCCTTTACTTCTCTCTACCTCAACCCGCATCTAATCCATGCTCAGGTCTAGAGATCTCATGCTTGGCTCATGTTGACTTTGGTACTTTCTCTCATTCTCTCTCTCCCCCATCCCCACCACCTTCCCAGCCACTCCTGGCCTTGGGTAGACCCTCTTTATCTCTCACTGAATAATTCCAACAGCAGCCTCCTGTGTGGCTCTCCAGCCCCCAACCTCGGGCCTCTTCAGGCCTTTTCATGACATCACCAGAGTGGTCTAACTAAAGGCAGTAACCTCGTGGCCCTGCAGGAAATCTTCAACACCCCCATCTCCCACCCCTCGGCCAAATGAAAACTCTCTGGATGCTCAGCTTGGTGTCTGGCTCCACTAAACAGGCTGCCGTCCACTTCGCCAGCTCCTCCAGCCTCAGTTCCCACCACTCCCCCACCCCCGAACACCAGCAAACCCAATTATTGGCAGCTCCCCACAAGCCCTACCTCGGGATTGTGCCTCTGA
The DNA here is from genome assembly GCF_002776525.5 of Piliocolobus tephrosceles. Lineage (NCBI taxonomy): Eukaryota > Metazoa > Chordata > Mammalia > Primates > Cercopithecidae > Piliocolobus > Piliocolobus tephrosceles. The sequence goes on along the minus strand of NC_045452.1, from coordinate 29,513,585 downwards.
AGTCTTCACACTCTTCCCTCCCCCAGAAAGGCTCTTTGCCATTTTATTCACTAGGCTAATTTCAACCCACTTGAACCCTACAATATTTTGGTGAAATATCACTTCCTTTAGAAAGACTTTCTTATGTCTTTAACAACAATATTATTCTCTTAAATGCTTATGTTCATAAGTGGGCAGATGTAATCAATGCTGTATTGTTTAATATATAAATAAAACTGGAGATACTCAAGGCACCTTGATGGCCACCCATCATTTGTGGACTGATTAGCAGTAAAATTCTGGTGCATACACAGAGCAGAACAACACGCAGCTGTCATGGAGAAGAAGGCAGAGATTTTTACATACTTTACCTACTTTATAACCGATTTTTTTTTTTTGCATACTTTACAACCAGTAAAGCCAAGTAAAAGCAATTCCTCCCAAATCAAAGCAAAATGAAACAAAGAATGTAGCTGTGTAGAAGCTGGTGCTCAACCACAAAGAGAAAAATTATTTCATGTTTCAAATTATGTAAAACATGGTTCCCCTCTTCCATTTTGCAAAGACATAGTACTTATTACACCTAAAACATCGAACAGTAATCCTTAAGATGATTAAGTAACCAGTGTTCAAATTTCCCTAATTAAATGTATCCTAAACACAAAAATGGTGAAACAAATCTTAACTGTTTTAGAAATCATATTGCTAATAATGACACACAGTTCTTGCTATTTTGAAATAGTTTTGACCCATAAGATAAAGCAAAGTAGGAACTCTGTTGGTATTATTAGAAACCAATAACTTTAGCATGAAAGAAAAGAGATCAAATAAAAAGGAAAAGATGTCAAATAAAAGCTCGTGACCTAAATTTGAATTGGAAATATCAGTACAAATACTTGGTATCATGCATTTTCTTTGAGAAACACACAGATCCCAGATCTTCAACTGAAAAGCTACAGGATCAATGATCAGCAAGGAGCAGCCCAGCATCTACAACGGAGCCTCAGAGACTGTTTTCCACTAGAAGGGACCAGGGAGGCTCAGGGAAGTGTTTGGTACACAGGAAATACACGTTGAGCCCAAGACATCTTGCAAGGACAAGGGGAAGAGCAAAGAACAATGGGGATGTATCCCAAGGGCACAGGTGCCTCTTAAAAAGCTCCACTGGCCAAATTTGGAATGATTTGAGCATTAACTTAATGATAGTAAAGGATTAAAGGATTATAGCTCATTGAAAGCAGAAATTCAAGTCCATACTAAATGGGTGAGTGAGCATATAAATAGATGGATGGATGGATACATAAATACATACACACTCATACATACACACATACAAACATACATACACACATGAACACACACACATACATACACACTCATACACACACATACTTCACACATACAAACATACATACACACACACATATACACATATACACACAAACATATACAGGCATACATACACACATGTATATGAAGGCATCCCTACACACAGCCATACACACACATACACATACATACACACTCACACATATACCCACATACATATACACATACAAACGTACACACACACATACAAACACATATACACTACACACACATATATATACAGGCATATGTACACATATACATATAAAGGCATATATACACACATCCATACACACACATACACACATATATACATACACACAGATACATACACACATACAGATGCATATGCACATACATGCATACACACATACACACATACATATGTACATACACACATCCATACACAGATCCATACACACATCCATATGTACATGCACATGCATGCACACACATACATACACATACATGTGTACACACATACATACATACACATACATACATATATATATATATATACATACACATATCACATGCATGCATACATACATACATACATACTTGCCTCTTTGGGACCCTACCTGCGAGGCCCAGACCCCAAAGGGGAGCGAACCCCAGGCCCCAGGGACCCTAGGACATGAAGCATGTGTGACACGGGGCAGCCAGGTGCCCCGACTGGTGCTCTGTATCATCTATTATGTATCTACTATCTATCAGTATCTATCATCTATCTATCTGTCTATCAATCATCTATGTATCGCTAGTTACCCTTTTCACAGTAAAGGATACGCACACACTCATACACACATACACATACACACATATACATACACACATACACACACACACATATACATACACACATACATACACACACACGCATACACACTCATACATGCAGGAGAAGGCTCCAAACAGTAGAAAGCCAACTGATAAATGTAGAAGGACTATGTATGGAATTAGAAAATCACCATTTGGTAACCATTATAATAATAAATGATTCAGGCAAGAGTCATCAAAGGATGCTAAAACGAATGGCGGAAAGTCTGAGGAATGACAGCACTTTTCCATAAACTGAAATGAACCCCTTCACGTGATACTGATAGTTACAGAGGGGAAGTTGGAGCTTTACAGTGCGGAAACCTAGAAGACACCCCCTTCCCCGAGTGATCAGCAGCAGTTTCACGACGGGGCAAGTCGACACTGCGTGCCTCCTGCTATGAGGCACGGAGAAGAACACAGCATTACTTTTGGGCATCTCTGCCAAAACTGCAGAATCTGAATTGAATACTGAGGAAACATCAAATCCATTTTAAAAGAGAGGCATTCTACAAAATTCTAGTTAAAAAGTCAGCGTCATGAAAGACAAACATAGTCTGAGATACTTTTCCAGATTAGAGGAGACTGTGAAATGCAAACATGGCTGGGCTTGCTTTAGCTATAGAGACACTTGTTGGGATATTTGGTGAAATCTGAACATCTGCAAAAAAGAAAACACTGTTTCACTGCTAACTCTCTTATACCTATAGTTATGAAACAGAATGTTGCTGCTTTTAGGAAATACCCACTCAAATATTTGAAGGTAAAGGGGCATCAATCTACAAATTATTCCCAAATATTTAAGTACACTATGTCCTAAGAACACAGTTAAGTCCACATAGGAAAGAAATCAGCAAAATTCAAAACATAGAAAAATCTCTAGGACAAGAAACAGATAAAAATATAAGAAAAAAAAGAGGGCGGAAAAACACCTAGATTAAAATAAATTAAGAGACACCCGTGAGTCAAAGAAAGAGTAAAACAATAATAATACAAACAGATAAACTTGAACACAGATTATTTTACATTAAGGAATTATTGCTAAATGTTTCAGGTATGAATTTACTTTACCATGTCCTCCCAGCATGACATGAAGGGAAGAAGAGCAAAGATAATAGTGGAAGCTGGAAGATGGCTACATGGAGTTTAATTATCCCACACTTTTACTTTTATATATGCTTGGAAATTTCCAGAATACAAAACTTAAAAAATAATGAGACAGATCTACATGTTCTGATATCGGAAGATGTGTAGGGCACATGAAGTGAAATGAACAAAGTGAATGATGTGTACAAAATGACTCCTTTTCTGTGAAAAGGATAACTAGTGATACATAGATAGATGATTGATACAGAGATAGATAGATCATAGATATTAATAGATAATAGATACATAATAGATAAATAGATACATAGATTACATACATACATACATATATACATACAAGAAATGTATTGCTCCTCTCCTCCTGCTCCTGCCACGTAACACGGGCCTGCTTCCCCTTCACCTTCTGCCATGATTGGAAGTTCCGTGAGGCCTCCCCAGAAGCTGATGCCGCTCTGCTTCCGGTACAGCCAGCAAAACCATGAGCCAATCAAACCCCTTTTCTTTATAAACTATCCAGTCTCAGATATTTATTTACAGCAATGTGAGAACAGACTGATACACTTCAAGAAATGGACTTTCTTGAATTATACAGATAAAAATAATATAGATATAGATTAGATTAGCTATAGGTATGGGTAGAGGTTAGATATTTCTATAGATTAGTTATAGATATAGATTAAATACAGATATACATCTGCATATAGATATAGATTAGATATAGATATAGACTAGTTATAGGTATACATTAGATATGATGCAGATATATATTAGATATATAGATATAAGTTAAATATAGATATGATATAGATGAGACATAGACATACACAGATACAGCTATAGATTAGATACAGATGCTTGTGAATGCATGAAAACTTTCTAGCAAGGTACTATTAGCTGTTGTTACTTCTAAAGACTAGGGTGAGGGGAAAGGTGATTTTTTTTTTTGCATACTCCCTTCCGCACTATTGATATTTTTTCTATGATCAGTAGTAATTTCACAATTTAAAAGCAATTTGTATTTCAAAATAATAATACCTGATGCAAACTGGAAAAGCTTAAATATCTTACTGATTAAATATAGAGACTGATTGAACAAATTAAATGAAAAGAGACAGCTGAAGGGTCTGAGTTAGCCACTTAAAGAATGATATGGGGCCAGGCGCAGTGGCTCATGCCTGTAATCCCAACACTTTGGGAGGCCGAGGTGGGTGGACCACTTGAGGTTAGGAATTCGGGAACAACCTAGTCAACATGGTGAAACCCCATCTCTACTAAAAATACAAAAATTAGCTGGGTGTGGTGGCAGACGCCTGTAATCTCAGCTACTTGGGAGGCTGAGGCAGGAGAATCGCTTGAACCTGGGAGGCGGAGGTTGCAGTGAGCCGAGATCTCACCGTTGCACTCCAGCCTTGGCAACAAGAGCAAAATTCCATCTCAAACAAAAACAAAAAAACAACAAAAAAGAAAGATGTGGATCTGATTTAATTGTCATTGAAGATGGAAAGAAAACAAAAGGACACGTTGCAAAATGACTTGCATAACCAGGTCCTAATTTTAACACGTCTGGACCTACGTCCACCAAACGACTCTTTCCAGATAGAGTGCTTGTGAGTGACATGTCTTTTCTTTTCACCTACTTGTAGTTTCAAAAATTTCCAAATGAATACAAACTAATTCTGAAATTTCTCCAGAGGGGTGGGGGCCAGGAGGCCCTGGGGTCATTCGCCTTAGTGAAGCATCTGAGCGCTGCCCCTTCATAACGACATAGCCCTGGGAAAAGCATCTCAACTGTCTGGGCTTCAGTTTCCTCAATTATAAAATAAAGACAAACTAATCTTACCAGCCTTAGAAGGCTCCTGTGAGAATTGAGTAATGCGACTTTGGAGAGCTTATAAAACCTTCCTCGCTAATGAAACCTGGGGAGGCTTCGTCATCATGATCACCCTTTACCCCCATCCCTGCCGCTGGCTGACCACTGCTCCAGCGTTCCACGGCTTTGCCAGGCAGGAAGCTGATACAAACTTACAACCTGACAATGTGGTTGTGGAAAGTTGTCCTACCCCCTTCCAATGAGAAGCATGAACGCCAGGGGTTTCCCAAGCCACTCAGGCTACATAGCCTTCGGTCTGATTTGAAGGAACCTCAGGGGACGCATGGGAAGGTGCCAGCCCACCTGGGTGTCAATGCCCAGCCAAACCTCTGGCCCCTGCAGCCGGGAAGCTGGGCTGTTCTGGGAATGGAGGAGGTGCTTGGGAGTCCTGGACCACACTCAGAACTGGGTGCCCCAGGAAGGGGCTCTGGGATGTTGGTCACTGGGGTACATCCTTGCCTGGACACTTCTCCATTCTCTTCCTGCGCTTGGCTGGAGGCTCCACTAGGGGACCTTCAGAGCCATTTCCCTTGAGATACTTTACACGCAACTTCAATGGGCAGGTTAGTGTCAATGTCTCTTATTTGCTACTGTGTATTTCGGCAATCACAAGGTGTTACTGATTGGCAAATTCAAACGCATATTGTCCTTAATTTGAGGTTAATTATATATAACATTTCAAAGGAGGTAATCTCATTAATTTTGATTTGCTTCTAACAGTATTAAAGCACGCACTGGAAGACTGACTCGATTAAAATGGAGCACATTGCAGGGACGTCGGGCTCTTCCGAGACTGTTATGTGCATTTTATTAGCCACGGCAAGCCGGTGAAACTTCTCCGAAAGCCACAGACTGCGTGAAGCCACCCAGCCATCGGGCAGCCCCGCTCACTGTGCACACTCCCAGTTCCTTGCCTGATATCTATCAGAGGCTTCCCAGACATTTGTGGATGAATAAAGGAATGAATGGGAGACCCCAGCGGGGCAGTCCTGGCAGGATATAAAAGAGAACTGGGATGATCTGTGTCATTCTTTCATGCATTGACTCAACCAAAATAAAAGCACAGACACTGTTTACATGGCAGGTACAGCGTGAGAGAATCACAGCCCATTCCCTGGAGAAGGTCACAGTCTAAAAGGAAGGTGTCCCAGCACCCCGCTCGGTGTGAGTCCGTAAGAATTCACTGTGTGCCGGGCACGGTGTGAACCCTGGGGGAACAGTGGTAAGTACAACTGGCCCTTCCCTGCCCTCATGCCGCTGGCAGCTTGCCTGACCAAGAGCACAGGTGAGATTCCAGGCGGAGGACAGTGCTGTGATGATGAAGGGTCCCAACAGGAGTTGAAGAAAGGGGTTTCAGGTGGCAGAGAAGTTCCCATGGGAAGAGCAGAAGCCAAAAGAGAGAACAGAGCGGACTTACAGAGGCCAGGAAGCAGAAACTACCGCCCTGGGAGTCAGAGAATAATCTCCACACGGAGGACTCCGAGGACATAGCCCATTCTGGGGCTTGTCTCAGCAGACACAGTGCAGGACAGGAGGGGGGCATCAGCAGCACTGTCCCCCGGAGGTGTGACACTGTCCCCGGGAGGTGTGGCACTGTCCCCCAGAGGTGCAAGTGACACTGTCCCACAGAAGTGTGGCACCATCCCCCCGGAGGAGAAGACAATGTCAGAGACAGCCCAGGGGCCTCTGAGAACTGAGTGCAAACCAAGAACAATGAGGGGCGGATCTGCATCCAGCAAAGGAAAGAGGCCAGACATGCAGTGGGACTGGACCCCGCCCAGCCTAGAAGGTCGTGACTGGCAGCTGGGCTCCCTCGTGAGACCCCCAGCCCCACATCACTGGTGAGGCCCTGGGCAGCTCCTTCTCTCTGGGGTTCCCTGACCACTGCACAGGAGCTGGCCACACACAGAAGAAACTTTCAACAACCGCTAGAAGGGACAGGTTTGTTAGCATCGGGCAGAAGCCAAGCTGCCCACCCACTGCCCAAGTCTTTTTTGGAAACTGCGATTCCATCCCAGGCTCTAGGCTTTGACTCCCAAAGAGCCCAGCCTCTCCCCTACTTGATGAAAAGGAGCCAGGCCCAGCGATCAGGCTTAACCTGTCTTTTCCACTTAGTCTCAGGTAGAGAACTTGGCACAGAGGAGAAAAGACAAATGGGGAGATGCTGGCCACGGAGCTCATCTCTCCCATGTGGAGAGAGGAAGGAAAAAGAAGGAGCTGGGGAGCATCTGTATGTATTGAAACGATCCTATGATTTTCCTCCTTTCTCTGTTAATGTGGGGAATTATATTGATTTTCTAATATTAAAATACATTTGCACCCTTGTGATAAACAAACTTCTTTCATGATTAACTCGGTTTGCTGGTACTTCAATTAGGATTTTGGCATCCATGTTTATAGTTGAGGTTTGCCTTCTAGTTTCTTTTTTTTTTTCAATAATATCCTTGTCAGGGTTTGGCATCTGAATAACGCTAGTCTTATACAATCAATTGGGAAATATTTCTCTTTTCCTCTTTTGTCTGAAAAATATTGTGTAAGTTTGGAATTCTTTCTTCATTAAATGTTTGGTAGAACTTCCGCTGAAAAATCTCTGCCTGAAGTTTTCTTTGTGGGAAGGGTTTGTATGAATGACTCAATAATTTTATCACTTACAGGAAAATTTTGATTTTCTTCTCCTGGCAGTTTTGATCAGCTGTTTAATTTCCTGGAAATTAGTCATTTTTATTCAAATTCTTATTCCAAAGGCAGAGTCTGTCTGCAAGCTCTATAGTGTCATCACCCTTTTTGTTCCTGATGTTGGTTTGTCTCTCAGTGTCTCTCTTACCCCGCCTCCCTCCCTCCTTCACCCCCGCTCCTCTTTTCTGGATTACTCTCTCCAGACACTTACTGATCAAGGTTCTCAAGCTCATCAACCTAATGCTTCCGTATCACTCACTTTCCGCCCTGTGACCCTCTTCATCCTGTGTTCGTCTTCTCTGCATTGACTTTGCACATCATGTTATCCTCATGTCCTCGCCAGCCGACGCTCCTTGAGGTATCAATGATAATGTTGAAGGATTTACCATTTTTGTATGTTTGTCAATTTTCGCTTTGTTTCTATCAAGGTCATGTTTTTAGGTGCAAACAAACTTTGGAATTCTTATATATTCCTGGTGGATTAAAACTTTTATCAATATAAGCAGTCACTATCTCTAGTAATCTTTTTGCCTTAAAACTTATTGCTCAGATACTGATTTTCAAATAGCAGCTTCCTTTTGATTGGTATTGATGTTGGCATCATTTCCCACGCTTTCCTTTAAACCTTTCTTTTTTCTTATGTTTAGATAGGACTCACAGAACTAGCACATAGATTTTTAAAACTCTTGGTTTTAAAAATTGGCTTTTCATTGAAGGATTAAGCCCATTAACATTTATTGCGATTACTGATGTATTCGAAATGTATTTTTCTACTTTACTATGTGATATCTAGTTGTAGTCCCTGTTCTGGGTTCCTTTCTCATTATCTTGCTTTCCTTTGCACTGATTGAGTTTTTAAACTCATTCCACTTTTCCTTCTTTTAGTTCAGAAATATGCACTCTTTTATTCTAGTGGTTACCTTAGAAATTATAATATACATCATTGACACATCAAACATCCATGTTAATCAATACTTTTAGCCGCCTTCTGGGAAAATGCAAGAATTCTGAAACACTTTAACTCTGCTAGTATACATTCCAGAGTTGCTGGTTATAGATGATAATTGATATTTATTCTGATGTGTTTAAAAACTCACCAGATATGCATTCTACATTGATATTCATTCTGATATGTTTTACATCGGTAATTATTCCGATATATTTTAAATTCTACATCTACATTTATTCTGATACATTTTAAACTCACCAGGCCTCACATTATTACTTTGCACAGTCATTGTGTATTTAGCGTCTTTCCTCTATTTGCTGCTAATGATCTTCATCATGCTTTGATTTTGGGGTCATTTTCTCCTGTCTGATGAGCCTCTTTGAGAATTTCTGTTTGTGTGTGTTTGCTCTTGATGAAATCTCCCTGCTTTTGTTTGAGACTTTCTTTTTCTCACCCCGTTCTTGCAGGATGTGCTGGCTGCATGTGGATTTCTTGGATGGCAGTTGGCCTTTGGCATGTGGACGTCTTGCCAGTTTCTTTGGGCTTCCTCATCTCTGGAGAGGTCAGCCTGAAGTCTGGGATTGCTCTTTCAAAGGGAACCTGTCTTTTATTTCTCTATTGTTAAAATTTTATTTTTTAAAAAAATTCTACAGTTTTTTGGCTGGGCACAGTCGCTCACACCTGTAATCCCAGCACTTTGGGAGGCTGAGGCAGGTGCATCCGCTGAAATCAGGAGTTCGAGATCAGCCCAGCCAACACAGTGAAACCCCATCTCTACTAAAAGTACAAAAATTAGCCAGGCATGATGGTGCGCGTCTGTAATCCTAGCTATTTGGGAGGCTGAGGCAGGAGAATCGCTTGAACCTGGGAGGTGGAGGTTGCAATGAGCCAAGATCCTGCCACTGCATTCCAGCCTGGGCAACAGAGTGAGACTCCATGTCAAATAAATTAATAAAAATTCTACCGTTTTCAGCACGAAATATCTATGTGCATTTGTTTTTTATGTTCTGCTTGCAATTGGTTGGGTTTCTAGAATTTGTATGATGATGCTCATCAGTTCTAAAAAATTCTCAGTTTTATTTTCTTCGATATTGCCTCTACTCTGAGCTGTCCTTCCTCTCCTTCTAGCAGTCTGATTAGATGCAAGTTAGAGCTTCTCCCTTGTATCATCTTTTACCTTCTTCCTGGCATAGTCCTTGTGTTTTTCTCCCCATAATTTCTTTGGGGTGATTTCTATTAACCTATCTTCCTTTTCACCATTTTTTTTTCTTTATTTATGTCTATTTGTTTGTAAAGAAACCCTTCCACTGAGTCATGGAATACTTAATTTTTGTTTGTTTCTAAATTGGAAAAGTTCCATTTGGACTTTCTTTCAAAATCTGTTATGGTTTTTGTTTTGTTTTGTTTTCCAGTTCTTTGCTGAACTTCTCATGCTTAGCTTTCATGTTGACTGTAGAAAGCACAGCTGTTTTACAATCTGTGACTGGTAACTCTAGTCTCTTTTCTTTTTTTTTTTATTTTTTTTGAGATGGAGTCTCGCTCTGTCACCCGGGCTGGAGTGCAGTGGCACGATCTTGGCTCACTGCAAGCTCTGTCTCCTGGTTTCACACCATTCTCCTGCCTCAGCCTCCCCCCGAGTAGCTGGGACTACAGACACCCATCACCACGCCCGGCTAATTTTTTTGTATTTTTTAAAGTAGAGATGGGGTTTCACTGTGTTAGCCAGGATGGTCTCGATCTCCTGACCTTGTGATCTGCCCGCCTTGGCCTCCCAAAGTGCTGGGATTACAGGTGTGAGCCACCGTGCCCAGCTGCATCAGCTGATTTTCCCAGAATGAGTGATATGAGAGAGGGTGAGACTGGAAGCAACAATGCTGTTTACAATCCAGACTCAGAAGCTATATCCTGTCATTTCCACAACATCCTGTTGGCCACAGGTGCCATCGCTCTTGCTATGAGAGGCGGGTACACAGGTATGCATTGCCGGAGGAATGTGCATGTCTGACATTCATCGGTCCCTTGCTCGTTGCCTGATGCACATGTCTGGGTGTTCATCTCTAGAAGGCAGGCTTCTTGTCTTTCATGCTCACTCCAGTGCCTAGGTCAGTGCGTGTCCCATGGCAGGTGTTCCCTAATTATTTACTGAATAAATAAATGGGAGGTTTCCCAGGAGCCTGGAGGACATCTGTGCAAAAGGAAGAAAAGAGTCATGGAAGTGACAACCAGGCAGGGAGCCAGGAGATGAAGTCAGGATGCAGAGCCAGAATGGGTGAATGAAGAGAGCTGGGACGAGGCTGTAGGCAAGAGATTGCGGCCCCATTGCCATTTGAGACTGAATGGTTAGCTGAGTGCAGCTATGGGCCAGAAAAGGGATAATCATTATAGAAAAGCTGTGCTGTTTTCTTTAAGACCAAGTCAAAGTGCAGAGGTGTTTTTTTGTTGTTGTTTTTTTGTGGGTTTTTTTTTGGCTTCATTGCAGTAGTGACACAGGCAGGCCGCCTGGCATTGGGGCTTGCGGGGGAGTGGCTCACGCCTGTAATCCCAGCACTTTGAGAGGCCAAGGCGGGTATATCACCTGAGGTCAGAAGTTCAAGAATGGCCTAATCAACATGGTGAAACCTGGTCTTTACTAAAAATACAAGAAAATTAGCCAGGCTTGGTGGTGCATGCCTGTAATCTCAGCTACTCAGGAGGCTAAGGCACAAGAATTGCTTGAACCTGGGAGGTGGAGGTTGCAGTGAGCCGAGATCATGCCATTGCACTCCAGCCTGGGCAACAGAGTGAGACACTGACACACACACACAGAGACAGGAAGAGAAAAATTGGTGCAGAAAACTTCACTAATAAAAAACCCTCTCGATGAAGCTCACAGTCTGTGACATCCATATGGAAGGCAGAATAGGGCCAGCAGCTATGCAGAGAATGGGATTTAGAGATTTGTAACTACCTGGTGGGCAGGTGAGATGCTTAAAAATGCAGATTGTAAAGCCACAGTTCAGATGGCTTTGGTGCTGAGCTGCTGATTGACACGCGGATAAGTATTGAGGCAATTTTGGTTAAGTGTTTGCTTCTGGTTTATGTCTGGAAAGAGCTTTCTGAAAGCCATTCTTGATGATAACAAAAATACCTATTTCTCTAATTTCCAGAAATCGGTATTCAGCCTACTTCAAGGGGGCTCCATGTACATGGTGAGCACTGTCTCAGGAGCATCCCTTGCAGGTGAGAACCCTGACTTTGCCTGGCAAACTGCTTGAGAGGGCTAAGTGGGTTCACACAGTTTTGTGCATTTTAAACTGGTGATTCAAACGAGACTTTTTTTTTCCCCATTTAACCAGAGAAAAATATGTCTTTGGGGGAGTTATGATGTTACTAGGACTGGTTAAGCGCTGTGGAGAGATGATAGAACCTCGGTTCAGGTTCCAGCTGCTTGGCTTTCTGGCTGTAGAAATGTGGGCACATTTCTTAATCTCTTTTGCCTTAGTTTCCTCACCTGTGAAATGGGATCAACAGATTACCTCGCAGACTTGTGAAGTAAATGAGTTGTATACATTTAAAGCTCTTAGGATAGCACCTGGCCTATGGGAAACATAGAAATAGTGAGGATTATATGCCTTATCTATTTTTTAGAAATTTACAATTTTCATTGCTTATTTTTTTGAGTGTCCTCATGGAAGCACTGAGACACCAGATGGAGGGTGTGATCAGAACCAGGTCATCATCCACCCTAGTTGTCGTCAAATTACTCACCTGATCCCACTTTCTTATCAACAGAACTCAGAACCTGTTGGGGACAGGTGCATCCCGATTGAGAACAGCAGTAGCAAGAGCAGTTCATTGGCCAGCCCGGCTGGACTCAAGCTTTCTCCAGTGAGATGTTCCCAGAAGTTGCCGGCTGGGGCTTTCAGGAAGACGTTTCAGATGGAAGACAGCTCAGCGAGCAGGTGGGCAGCTTCTGTGCTTTGTTTCCCTTTCTTCCTACCTTGAAAGCAGAGGCAATGCTGGAAGTGGGGCAGTTGTTTTGTGACCAGTGGACAACAGTCTGTGCCGAGTGCATCCATCTCCTGAGGTAGCTGTAACAAAGTGCCACAAACTGTCTTGAAACAACAGACATTTACTCTCTCACAATTCTAGAGGCCAGGCATTTGAGATTAAGGTGTCAGCAGGGCCGTGCTCCTTCTGAAGGCTCTGGGGAAGAACTGTTCCTTGCCTTTCTCTCAGCTCTGATTCCACCTGTAGTCTTTGGTGTTCCGTGGTTTGCAGCTGCCCAGTCTCTGCCTCTGTCTTCACAGGGCCTTCTCTTCTTTGTGTGTCTGTGTCTCTTATTCTTTTCTTAAGAGGACACCATTGATAATGGCTTAGGACCCACCCTACTCCATTCTGACCTCATCTTCACTAACGACACTGTCAGCGGTGACCCTATTTTTTTTTTTTTTTTGAGACGAAGTCTCACTCTGAGTCTCGCTCTGTCACCCAGGCTGGAGTGCAGGAGCGCAATCTCAGCTCACTGCAAGCTCCGCCTCCTGAGTTCATGCCATTCTCCTGCCTCAGCCTCCCGAGTAGCTGGGCTTACAGGCGCCGCCACCTCTCCTGGCTAATTTTTTTGTATTTTTAGTAGAGATGGGGTTTCACCGTGTTAGCCAGGATGGTCTCGATCTCCTGACCTCGTGATCCGCCCTCCTCGGCCTCCCAAAGTGCTGGGATTACAGGCGTGAGCCACTGTGCCCGGCCAGCAGTGATCCTATTTCTAAATCAAGTCACATTCTGAGGTCCTGGGAGTCAGAGCTTCAGCATGTCTCTTTGAGGGGCACAATTAAACCCACAGCACTAAGGATGGCTGAGCAGAAAGGTGGAAGGAGGCAGAGGCCCTGATGGCATCAGAGTCACCAAGGGAGCCCTGGCCCGCCCACCTGTGGGCTTCCAGTCATCCCAGCCACTGTTTCCCATTTCCCAACAAGCAGTTGTAATTCCTAATAGGTACAGCATCTCACTGAAGAACCTGGAGTTGGAGACTGAAACCACGGTGGAAGGGTGAATGTAAACCCTGGCCAGTTGTCCTCCAGCCTGAGCCCTTCCCTCTAGCAGTCTGTCCCCTGGGAAGCCACATTCCAGCCTGAGTGTTCCCCACAGTCTCTTGTTTGGAACACTTTTGAGGCCTCTCCGAGGCTCTTAGATGGTGGAAGAGTCTATGCCCTACTTGGTAGACACCTACTGGGCTGTCTTTTGCTTTCTTCTGGGGACCTTCCACCTTGCTCTTGTGGCTGTGGCTCCTGGAGGCCCTGTTTTCACTTTGCAACTCTGCTCTCTGGACAGAGCGGATGGGTACCTGGGTGGTCATCTGACCCAGGTTGGGCCAGTTAGACTCTCTGCGGGGTTTGAAGTTTGTGGGGAGAGACATTGTGTCCGGCAGTTACTATCACAGAGTCATGTCAGGCTGGAGTCCAGTGCAGTGACTTTCAAACTCCAGGGCAGGTCTGGGTCACTTAGGGACTTCGTTACAGGTTTCCAGGGGAGCCATGATCCATTATGGAACACAGTATGGAGGCTCCTCAAAAAATTAAAAACAGAAGTATCATAGGACCCAGCAATCAGGAATCCCGCTTCTGAGTCTATATCCTGTGTTACTTGGGTTTTTTTTTTTTTTTTTTCCCGGAGAAACATCAATAGGATATATACATGATATATACATAGATAGATATCCATCATATATCAGTGGTCCTCAACGGTTTTGGCACTAGGGACAGGTTTCGTGGAAGACAATTTTTCTGCAGACCGGGGTGGGGGATGGTTTTGGGATGAAACTGTTCCATAAGGAGAGCACCATCTAGATCCCTCGCGTGTACAGCTTGCCGTAGAGTTCGTGCCTCTGTGAGAATCGAACGCAGCTGCTGATCTGATGGGAGGCAGCTCAGGTGGTAATGCTCGCTTGCCCACCACTCACGTCCTGCTGTGCGGCCTGGCTCCTACTAGGCCACGGACTGCTGCCAGTCCACAGCCTGGGGCTTAGGCATATATGATATAAAGAGCACTATCTAGAGTGAGAGGAATGATAAGAAATGGACTCACAGACTCATGGAGGCTAAGAAATGCCATGATCTGCTGTCTGCAAGCTGGAGACCCAGGAAAGCTGGTGGTATAGTTTGAAGGCCTGAGATCCAGAGGGCTGATGGTATGGATTCCAGTCTAAATCTGAAGGCCTGAGAACCAGAAGCACTGAGGGCAGGAGGACATGGATGTCCCAGCTCAGTTCGGCAGAGGGAATTCAACACTCTGCTACCTTTTTGTGCTATTTAAGTTCTCAGTGGATTGGCCTTCGGCCACACACGCTGGGGAGGGCCACCTGCTTTACTCAGTTCCCCAATGCCAGTGTGAATCTTGTCCAGGAACACTCTCACAGACACACCCAGAAATCATGTCTAACTGCCATCCGGGCACCCTGTGGCCCAGTCAAGTGAGCACATAAAGTCAGTCATCACATAGCAGAAAGAATTAAAAACAGGGTCTCAAGAAATATTCGCACGTCCTGTTCATAGCAACATTGTTCATTATAACTCAAAGATGGACGCAAGCCAGGGGTCCATTGACAGGAACAGATAACCAAGATCTGATCCATCCGTACAGTGGAATGTCACTCAGCCTCAGAAAGGAAGGAAAATCTGACACATGCAACAAAACGGATGACACCCGAAGACATTATGCTAAGTGAAGTAAACCAGTCACAAAAAGACAATTATTGTAGTATTCTACACACATGAGAAACCTACAGAAGTAAAATGCATAGAGACAGCCGGGTGCAGCGGCTCATGCCTGTAATCCCAGCACTTTGGGAGGCCGAGGTGGGCGGATCACTTGAGGTCAGGAGTTCGAGACCAGCCTGACCAACAAGGTGAAACCCATCTCTATACTAAAAACACAAAAATTAGCCAGGCGTGGTGGCGGGCACCTGTAATCCCAGCTGCTCGGGAGGCTGAGGCATGAGAATCACTTGAACCCAGGTGGCAGAGGTTGCAGTGAGCTGAGATCTTAACCATTGCACTCAGCCTGGGTGACAGAGCGAGACCCTGTCTCAAAAAAAAAAAAAAAAAAAAAAATGCATAGAGACAGAAAGTGGAATGGTGGGTGCCAGTGCTGGGGTACAAAGAATTATTGTTTAATGGGGACAGAGTTTCCGTTTGAGAAGATGAAAAGATTGTGGAGATGGATGGTGGCGATAGTTACACAATAATGTGAATTTTATTAATGCCACTGACCTGTACACTTAAAAATGGCTATGATGGTAAGTTTTATGTTATGTGTATTTTGCCACAATTTTAAAAAGTTTCCAGGTGATTTTGACGTGGTACACGGAGGGGCAGTCCATAGACTGTCATAGCCCTGGCTGCTGAGGTATTGGAAGGTGATCCTGCTTTTCTGCTCCCTGAGGGAGGTGCTTATTCAGTTCTTCTTGAGGCCTGTGAGTTCTTCCAACACCTTCAGTGACCCCCACCCCAGCCGTTACCTTTTTTTTCTTTTTTTCCCCTCCCCTCCCCTTCTCTGCCTTCTCCTCTCCTACCTTTATTCTTTTCCTTTTTCTCCCTTCTGCTCAAACTAGCTTAGTTCTATTTCTGTGACTTGTGGCCAAAGCCCCTTCACTGTTGCTCTCACGTCCTGGGTAGGACGCTCCCTGAGAGTATGAACTGGGAGTTAGTCTTCCTCCGTGCCTGGTGCACAGGCCGTGGGCCCAGAGGGACAGCTCGGGCAGTGTGTGTTGACCATGCCTGGCCTTCCTCCGACATGACTCAGCCTGGAGTCTACACGTTGTCTGTTCGGGAAAATGTGCCTTTGATTCTGTTCCTTGGTGCTTATAATTTTGTTATTAGTTCCGCAATGACATTCCATTGGTCCTCAGTTCCTCAGTCAGTCCTCAATTCATTCTCATTTTACTTCAGTCATGGTCTAAGTTGTTCTGTAGCATACAGTGGCCTGGGGACTTTCCTTCTTTCCATGAGTGACTATTTTTCTCTAGGTAGGGATCGTTCTATTTTCCATTTATTACTTCTTTTCTCTTGTATAGCACGTTTGCCTAGTTGTGCTTTTATTTTTTTCATATTGTTTATGCCTGCACCATTCTGACAGGTAACTTCTTGATCTCTTCCCAACAATTTGTGACCAGGCTATTTTGGGCCCAGGCTTAGGTGAGGAGCTGGGATATCTTGTGTTCTCTCTACTTTTGTGCAGCCTGAAGGAAGGTGTCTCGGTGGAGAATGAGAAAGTGTCTCCTCCCTGACATTTTGTTGAAAGTCCTGACCTCGGGTGCCCTTCTCCAGGGTTGGGAGTGTGGGTACTGCTCAGTGGGAGACTCCCCTGGGATTTTGACTGCTCCTCTAATTCAGAATATTGTCTTGGAGACTTTGCTTCCATCAAATGGATTCTGTCAATGCTTCAGGTTCCCTGGTTCACCCACTTCTCTGAGCATCAGTGTCCATTGTTTTGCATTCAGAAGGAGGAGGAGAAGGAAGAGAAGGATGAGGAGGAAAGGGTGGAGGAGGAAGAGAAGAGGCAGAAGGAGCAGGAGGAGGAAGGGGAGGGGCAGAACAACCATCACCATGGCCACCACCCCCAGAGCACCCACCCTGCTTGCTTTCCTCTCCTCTTGGTGTCTATGAGAAAGCACAGGATTTTGTCACCTCCCAGCCCAGTCTCTGGGGCGAGGAGCCTCGGTGGCATGGGTACTCCAGAATCTCCTGAGTCTTTCTTTGATCTTCATTTGGGGTGGTTTCTAGCTTTAGGATAAGGCCCTTCCCTTGTTTGGTTGCTGGGGGTAATGGGGGTGAAATGGCAGTGGGGAGGGTTTTTGCAGCGTTTTACTGGAGTTTCTCATGTGGTTGGGGTTTGGGACCAAGAACTTCCACAGGGACAGTTAGTCGGCTGCCTCGCTGGGGACTTCCATCCTGGCAGTACCTGGGCTCCTCAGGAAGACAGTGGTCAGCTGAGTCCTTGCCAAGCCAGGCTGGCTTCAAGAAGGAGTGACTGAGGTGATTGTTTTCAGTGACTTTGCTACAAGATAAGCTGCCTGTTCTTAAAAGGGAGGGTGTGCTGAGGCTGCTGGGAGTGCTCAAGAGTTTGTGTGTGCACATGTGTGTATGCATGTGCATGTGTGTGTCTGCACATGTGTGCCTTGTGTTTGCACTGTGTGCATGTGTGTGTGCATGCTTGTGTGCATGCATGTGCATGACTGTGCATGTCTATCCATGTTTGTGTGCATGCATGTGTGTGCAAGTGTGGGTGCGTGTGCTTGTGTGCTGGTAAAGTTGTCAGAGTGCACTACTGAGCACTTTCAAGCAGGTTCATGGAGGGCAGCACCAGCCAGTTCTCGGCTGCCCTGTTTCCTCCTTCTATTGCCCCTGCTCCCAGTGCAGCTCAGGAACGGGGGCTCTCTGGAGCAGCTTACTCACCTGCTAAGTGGTCTTCCTGCTCCTATATGTTTACCTTGCTTTTCTCCCTTCCATCCCCTCCTTTTCTCCCTCTTCTTCCCCAAACATCAGACGGATGGGCAGAGATCCATAATAAACTCTCAGGAATATGGCCTGGCCCTGATGTGGCTGGCTGACTGGTGGCTGGCTGACTTCCCTGGACTGTGGCTTTACATGGGTGGGGGAATAGCGAGCCCCTGGAAATGCAGGGATGGTGGCCACTGAAGTGAAGGCCCCCTGGGTCATCCCTGGACCTGCTCCAGGTATTTGTAAAGACCCCAGACCACTGTGGCTTTGTTACTTCCTTAGACTTCAGTGTTAAAATCTTCCGCTTCCGAAAAGCTAAGTAAGCCCTGACTTGACTTATTTAGTTGGCTAATCTATGTTAAAGCCACCAGAAATGATTTATCGATTTGTTTAAAAGAGAAATCCCAGAAGGAAGATAACTTTCACATTTTTTTTTGGCAAATCCCACATTCAGCCTGATAATGCAGACTTTTCCAAGGTAAGATTTGACAGTAAGAATTTAATACTGTAGCCAAACCTTCATTAAGTTTGAGGAATAAAAGCTACTTCATGTAAGTTTCAGTGAGACCAGCACCTTTGTGCCTGCACCCTCATCCGTGTCTCGGAGGCCCGGCAGGTCCCAGCCCAGGACTGGAGACAGGGACCCAGGGTAGAAACCCACAGAGGCACTCAGGTCTGGGAGCGTAAGCCTGGCCAGCTCCCAGCTACAGGTGTGCTCTGTCATGTCTGTGCATTAAGTACCATGGAAGCTGGGGGAGGGAGAGTGAGCTCAACCTGGGGACTGGGGGCAGCTTCTGCAGGGAGTGACGCTTGACCCAGTCCTGAAATGCACATGGGTACGGGAGTTGTGCTAGTTGGGGTTCTCAGAGAAACAACCAACAGAATATGTGTAAGTATACGTAGATAAGTACATATGTGTGTGCCGTATATACCTAGACACATACAAATACACACACACACATGCCCCATTCCAGCCCTGGCTCTCTCTCTTTATATGTATGTATTTTAAGCAATGGGCTCATTTGATTGTGGAGGCTGGCCGCTTTGAACTCTACAGAGCAGGCCGGCAGGCTGGAAACACAGAGAAAGCTGGTGCTGTGGCCCTGCATCTGAAGGCAGGGTGCTGGCCGAACTCACTCTTCTTCAGATGTCAGCCTTGGTCCTAGGCAGGCCTGCACCTGATTGGACAAGGCCACATCAAGATTGTCATCAGCTTTACTCAAAGTCCACTGATTTCAATGTTGATCTCATCCAAAAAACACCATCACAGAAACAGCTAGGATAGTGTTTGACCAAACTGGGCATCGGAGCCCATGGCTAAGTTGACACAAAAAATGAACCGCCCTGGATGGTAACTGGGAGGGTTTTGGGGACGGGGGTCCGGGCCACATGAGTGTGTTTGTGGGTGAAGGAGAAGAGCCCAGGGAGGGAGCAGAGGAGTGAGAGTCAGGAGGCCTGATTCCAGCCCTGGCTCTGACCCTGGTGGAGGAGAGGGAAGCCGAGGCAGGTCTACAGAGGCCAAGGAGAGGACCATGGCAGTGGCGTTGGTGATGCCCCAAGGGGAAGGGCAGGCAGGGCTGCTGGATGGTGGGGTGCTTAAGAAGGGGATCCTGGAGGCTAGGGCACCAGGTATCATGGGAGGGCTGGGTAGCATGTGGATGGGCTTGGGAGTGGGTGGGAGTCTAGGGGTCTGTGGGGAAGGGATGAGAGAGCCACTCCCTCATCCTCTGGGTGCCCTGGCACCATTCTCACTCTCCTAGTACCTGTCTATGCCCTGCCCCACTGCAGTTATTTCTGAGAGTGCAGGAGCCCCTCCCCTAGCAGTTGGACTAGAGCAGATTGAGTTCCAGTCTCAGCAAGCCAGCAGGTGTCTGGCACACAAAAGGGGCTTGGGGGCTATTTGCCAATGAATGAGGAATTAAGTAACTAGGTCAGTGGATCACTGAGTCTACCGACTCCCTGGCTCGGGACCCCTTTCCATGGGTGGGACCCCGAGGGGCCTGGTGTGGCTGTGCGCTGAGCACTGGAATGGGAAGCCCCTATGAGCCTGACTGCTGGTGCCCTGGTGATGTTCCTGCCTAGTAGATGACATCAAGTATTTAATAATCTGTCCCTGTTTTATTTTTCAATGGTGATAAGGCTGCAGTGAACACCCTTGAATATTAATCTTGATGCACTTCTCTGATTATGTTCTTAAAATAGAATCCCAGACACATGTAAACAGGATTAAATGTTTTCCTAAGGGATCAAGTTAGGATTTTGGCAGTGTTTGGTAGTGTTGTAGCTAAGAACCGAGGCATGCCTACAGCTCTGCCTTGTCCATCACTCCTCCATTCTGCGGAGATAACTCAGGAGCTCCAGCCAAACAGAAAATGTCTTAAAATAGCCGACCAGTGCCTGATGTACCAGTGCTAGGGTTCAGGCAGGTCTCCCTGTCCCGCTTCAGCCATTGTTTGGATCTTGGGGTCTTATCACCCACAGTCTGGCTGCTGGATAGATGAACTAGAGGCAGTGGCCTGCATGCTGCAGGCATGTGTTGGGTGTGGACTTCTTGGTTATAAACGGGGCTAAAGAGGTGACTTCTTAGACACAGCCACTCTAGGGCAGGGAGGAAGAGGGGATGGGAGAGAAAGAAGATGGCCAGCCTGAGCCTGGGGCCAGCGCGGGCTCTGCTTTCTTTTCTATGCCTGGAGAAGAAGAAGGAGAGGCAGAGCTAGCATGGGTAAATGTTCTTTAGAAACAGTGACTTTCCCCACTAGTGATTCCACATGAATCAGTTTGCTTTTTCAGGGTTGCAAACCACCCCAGAACCCAGTGGCTTAAAACAACACCCAGATGTTTAGTTCATGACAGGGAGGGCCAGCGATTTGGGCTGGGCTCAGCTGGGAGGTTCTTCTGTCCTTGATGGGACTCCCTCATGTATTTGTGGCTGTCCTTAGGTCAGCTAGGCAGCTCTGCTCCTGGAGGCTGGCTGGCTGTCAGCTGGAGCAGGCAGTGACTTTTCATGCAGCAGGCTGGCCTGGCTTTGTTTGCCTGGTGCTGGGCAGGTTTCCAGGAGAACAAATGATCTTTTGAGGCCTAGGCTTAGGTAGACACACACTTGTGCCATTTCTACCACATTCTGTTGGTCAAAGCAAATCATAAGTTCAGCCCAGATTTAGGGGGTGGGGAAGTAGACTCCACTTCCTGTTGGGAGGCGCTGCAGCTGCCAAGTGACATTGCAGAGGAGCAGGGATATGGGAAGGGGAATAATTGCAGCTCTTTTTGTAGATGGTCTACCATATGGCCTAATATATGGCTTTGAATCTGAGCAGTCAGACTAGCAACTTGTTCTTCTCTGTGAGATGAAAGATAATAAAAAGAGGGCAGCTCATGCAAGAGAGTGGCGGGCACTGTGTTTCTACCCCTTCCTATAAAATCTTCTGGGCATCATTTCTATGAGGAAAGGGGGAGCTGTCCTGAACTCTCTCTCTGCTTGCCTGCTAGTCCTCTCCATGCCACCATCTTTCCACAGCCTCTGCAGAGAAGCCCCTTTCCTCATCAGCACCAATTCTAAAATAAATCGGAGTCACTTAGAAGCCAAGCTGGAAGCACATTCAACCTGCTGGGACCCACCACCCGGGAGTGAGGCTCTTAAATCAATTTGGAAATTGTTTCCATGTAATATGAATGGACTTGGTAAGGGAATAGAAATCCCTGCCAAATCCCTACCTTGAATAGGATGAAAAATTAGATTAATCTGAAAAAAGCAGCCAGCAGGCATTTACTTACCCTGTTTTAGATATCCAGAAGGACTGGGAAAATTGCAGCATGGTGTAGCAGAAAGAGCAGGGCTTCAGAGTTAAACAGACCAGGCTTTGCATCCTGGGTCTGCCACTTAACAGTTGTGAACTTTGGCCATGTGCCTCACACTGCCCTAACCTGTTTCCTTAATTCTGGGGTAGGGATGACAATGCCTGCCTTGCTGGGCTGCTGGGAGCATTAGTGACAGCAGATGTGAAGCATCTCACGCAGATGGGGATGGATAAATGGTGGCTACAGGCACCTACCTCCTGGAAAAGGGCTGCTGTCATATTTGAGGCACTCTCAAGGCCCCTGGGTCAGCTTTCCCGGGGACGAGGGGCATTCCCACGGGTGCTGCACATTGACCTTTGGTCTCATGTAAAACTCATTCATAGATACAGAGTGTACAGATATTTGGGTAACCTGCTTTATTTTACTTAACGCCGTAGGCATTTTCCACATTGCCAGAGCCTGCATAATTAAAATGTGTGATCGTTGTGAACAGTAAGATGTACACGTCAGGAAACTTTCTTGATATTTAGGTTGTTCCTGGTTGTTTATTGGTAGAGACAATGTTACAGTGGGGCAATGGAGACCCCCCTCCTCCAGTATTTTAGGTTCTGATTATTTTTTATCCTATTCCCAGAAGTGGGATGAAGATTCCCCCCAGTTCTTGACTTATTTGTCCACATTGCTCTTCAGATGTCTATACCATTAATACTGTCACCAACAACATATGACTGCATCGATTTTTATCAAACTCTTGCCAGAATTAAGAATCACTTCTCAATATTTTTAAAAGGGACATAAAATGTGGCTACGTTATTCTTTATTAGAAAGTGTGTTGCCTCTGTGGTGTGTCAGTGTGGCCGGTGGACTGCACTTCCCAGGATTCCCTCTGTGTGTTTCTGGCTCATGTGGCCACAGGAGGGGTTCCTGTGTGGGCCTCAGAGGGCAGAAGTGAAGCCGCAGCCCTCGGCCACACGTGTGCGTTGACCTCAGCTCCCCGCCTGTCTCAGGGGCATGAGACAGGGCCAGGCCTCAAACTGCAACTTGTTCCCCTGGATCCTCCTACTTCTGGGTAGGGAGTGTGCATCTAAGTCCATGAGGAGGAGCTGGCTTCGAGGACACCAACATCTCAAGGCCAGAGGGACAGGGGTTTGTCCATCCTCATGGGCTCCATTCATGCTGGGGCTCCAGCCTGTTCTTGCTTTCCTGCCTGGCAGCTGTCTTCTTGTCCCCACTGACTGCCCTGTGGACTTTAAGCTCCAGCGCCAGATGGAAGGACAACAGCCCTGGGAGACTGCTTAGCAAACTCCCCAAAGTGAGTGAGGTTAAACCTCTGTAACACATTTATCTCCATCTCCATCATCTCCACCTCCATCATCTCCATCTCCATCACTTTCACCACCTGGGTTATCTCCATCTTCTTCATCATCTCCATCTCCGTCACCTTAACGTCATCTTTTGTAACTCCATCTTTATCACCTCCATCATCTTCACCATCTCCATTATTTCCATCACCATCTCCATTATCTTCATCACCTCCATTTCTATTGCCTCCATCATCTCCATCACTTTCACCTTCATTACCTCTGCCATTTCCATCATCTTCTTCATCTCTGTCACCTCCATCACCATCTCCATCATCTTCATCTCCATCACTATCACCTTCATCACCTCCATCATCTTCATCACCTCCATTTCTATCACCTCCATCACTCTATCCCCATCTTCACCTCCATTATCTTCATCATGATCTCTATCATCTCCATCTCTGTATTTATTTACACCAGTTTGTTCTATTCTGATTGAACCTTCACTGATATGAGTATCACTTATTTGTGATTAGCTAATACATAGAAAACCAAATAATGCATACAGAGAAGGGAGACCGTCCTGACTAGTCCTGTCCCCAGTTTTCCTCCTCAGAGGCAACTCTACTTGCAGTTTCTTGTGGATCTTGGAAAGTGAATCCCGCACAAACAAGCTCATTTATACATGGTTAATTTTAGCTTTTACACAAGTAAATGCTTTTCCCAGGAATGGTAACATGTTGTACATACTGTTTTGCATTATTCACTTGACAATATATCTTAGAAATGGGGCCATAGCTGACATACAGAACTGCCTCATTGTTTTCAGTGCACACCTAGCATTCCATTATATGCATGCATTATAACTGACTTTGCCAGTCCTATATTAATGGACATTTATGGTATTTCCAATCTTTTAATATCGCAAACAGTGCTATGAATACTCTGGTGCACGTGTCATTTTGCACATGTGCTAAATACCTATCAGATAAATTCCTATTCCTGGCTGTGTAATTCCTGGTACAAGGGTAAATCTGACGGGTGCCATTACCTTTACCTACATGGATCGTACCTAGTAGCCCACTTTTCTAGATGATCTGTTGTGATCTTGTCTTCATTATTCCTTCTCCCTTTGCCCTGTCCCTCTGTATTGCAGGGGTCAGAGCCTGGAAACAATGTTCCTTCAATCCTTTGCCAGCAGGGATCTTTAGTTTCTGCCAACAAGGGCCACTGGTGTAAAATTTGGAAACCTGACAAAGAGAAGCTGACTTTTGGTGATGGCATGAGACATGGGCGTCAATAAAGGATGGGTGAGCTCTGCCAGTGGCTTTCAGGTGCGAGTCATCTGTTCACATAGTTAAGATCTGCAGTGGCTGTCCCTGCAGTCTCCACTTCCTGGATTCCTGAATGCTTCTGAAGCGTCCCTGACTTTGACTCTCCCCAACAGCTTTGTAAGCCTGTAATCTCCTGCATTAATCTCCTCTCCGTTGAAGGACCTGGAGGGTTTCCATTTTCCCAGCCAAATGCTGTCTGAGACATATCCCCACCAGCACTGCCTAAGAGCTCCCAGGGCCCCACCTCCTCAACACACAGTGCCTGTCAACCCTTTGGTCAGTTGCGGAAGTGAAAAATGGTATCTCGTTGTAGTTTTAGTTTCAGAATTGTGTATGTAGAATTGATGTTTTGTTTGTATGTTTAAGAGTCATTTGTATTTTCTTTTTTATAAACCGGGTTCATATCCTTTGATTATTTTTCTGTTGTGTTATTGGTGGGTGTTGTCACTTACATGGATCATACCTGTTAGCACACTTAAACATTTTTTTTAAAAATACCTTTTTAAAAAATTAATAAGAAGTAGCACTGTATGACATAAATGGCAAACTTTTTCTCTAGTTTTCAGTTTGTCTTTTGACTTAGTTTATATGTACTTCTTGGCATGAAGATTAAAATATTTTAATGTAATCCAGTGTTTTTTCTTTTATGGATTTTTCTTTTTTTTTTTTTTTTTTTTTTTTTTTGAGACAGAGTCTCGCCCTGTGGCCCAGGCTAGAGTGTGGTGGTGCGATCTTGGCTCACTGCAACCTCCACTTCCCAGGTTCAAGCGATTCTCATGTCTCAGCCTCCGAGTAGCTGGGATTACAGGCATGTGCCACCATGCCTCACTAATTTTTGTAGTTTTAGTAGAGATGGGGTTCCACTATGTTGCCCAGGCTGGTCTCAAACTCCTGACCTCAAGTGATCAGCCTACCTCAGCCTCCCAAAGTGTTGGGATTACAGGTGTGAGCCACTACACCTGGCCTGTTTTATGGATTCTGTGTTTTGAGCTGTACTTACCTTGGCAGGGCAGTTATCACTCACAATTATTCCGCGGGCTTCCCTCTGCTTCCCAGGCTCCCTGGCAATCTGTGGGTCTTTAAATTCTATTTTTAGGCTAAAAAACCTTCCTCATTTTTCTACCTTGATCCATCATGGCCTGAGAAAGATGAATTAAAATTTCCTACTCTAAAGTATCCCTGCTTCTTCTTGTATTTTCTGAACTTGAGCACTATCAAAGTTGGTGTTACATTATGTTGTGCTAATATCTATAATTGCTAGACTTTGTGGATTGCACCGTTTATCATTCTAAAGTGACTTTTTGTTTTATTTAATGCCTTTTGTCCTAAAATACAGCCTGTCTGATATTGATTGTTGGCCCTGCATTTTAAAAACGCGTTTGCCTTTCATGCTTTTATCTTTAACCTCTCTGAGTTGCTTTGTTTTTGATATACCTCTGGGATACAGTTCACAATTGGCCTCTGCCTCCTGAATAAGTTTAACTCCTGAGTAAAGTACAGATATGTTTGAAGTTAGTTCTGTTGTTATTATACTACTTGCTCTTTTTTTTTTTTTTTTTTTTTTTTTGAGATGCAGTCTCGCTCTGTCGCCCAGGCTGGAGTGCAGTAGCACTATCTTGGGTCACTGCAACCTCCGCCTTCCAGGTTCAAGTGCTTCTCCTGCCTCAGCTTCCTGAGTAGCTGGGATTACAGGCATGAGCCACCATGCCCTGCTAATTTTTGTATTTTTAGTAGAGATGGGGTTTCACCATGTTGGCCAGGCTGGTCTTGAACTCCTGACCTCAGGTGATCTGCCTGCTGCAGCCTCCCAAAGTGTTGGGATTACAGGCCTGAGCTACCACGCCTGGCCTATACTTTCTACTTTTAATTGTACTTCAAGAACATCCTTCACTATAGATTCTGTGTATCCTTTACTTTGTTTCATCAGTTTATTTTTGCCATTTGGCAGAACCGGAAGTTTGCTTTAGTGGCTGTCTTCTAACTCTAACTTTATCCACCCCACTCAATCTTCTACTGACTCTACATATCGCACAATGACAGCACAAGTCTATCTCAACTTCCTCAGACTGGCTTCCTTGCTCCTCAGCTTGCAGATGGCCTATTGTGGGACTTTACCTTGTGACCGTATGAGTCAGTATTGCTTAATAAACTCCCTTTCATATATCCATCTATCCTATTAGTCCTGTCCTTCTAGAGAACGCTGAGCAATACACTGTGTTTCACTGGTGTCTGTATCTGTTTCTGTCCTGCTTTCAGCTGGTTTACCTTTCGGACATGGTTTTCTGGTTTCCTCATATGTTTTCTCCTGAGCTTTGTCACTTTTTGTTGTATCTCTGTTTTCCCTCAATGCTTTTTTCTCTCCTTTGAGTTCTAAACTTTTCTAATCATGGTGAAATGTTTGGTGTGTGACACCGGCTGTTTGCGGTTGTGTTATTTTAGTTTTACTTCTTCCTGCTCATGCTGGCTCATTGCTGAATTCACAACATAGCCTCTTTCCTCTGTGCGACCCCTTATAAAACTGCTTCCTGCAAATATGGCTTCTCTGTAGTTCCTGGTTCAGCCCCACCTTTCCTCTCTAGATGCTGCAAACTTAGTCCATGGTTGCTTTTGTCACATATCTGTGTACCGTTTCTCTGGTCTTAATCAGAGATTGTCAGTTTTCATTCTGGTTTTGTCTTTTTCCCCGTGACACCTACACCACAGGCGGGCTCCCGTGGCTGGCCCCTTTCACACCTTTGTTTGGTTTTTATTTTGTATGGTAGCCATTCCTCATCCACTGATGTTCAGGGCTACAGATACCTCTCATTTTTATTTTCTTTTCTGCTTTTAGTTAATGTCGAATAGGAGGAGGGAGAAATCACTGCCTTTTTTTGCCATGTAAAAACTGTTCTAATTGTTTCAATTTGCATTTCTTTATTAGTGAAGCTGGATATTGAAAATCTATCCTAAATAAGGAATTTATAGTAAATCCAATATAATGCACAGTGTAGCCAGATAGAGACTGACCTTGTTTATGCCCATTCTGCAAGTCCTGAAATTCTGACCCTGCCTGCTCAGGGAAACAGAATTCTAGTGGGTCTACTCAGACCATGTGATTACTTATAACAAGAAATAGGGTTCATTTGATGGGGAATTTATAAAGTCAACAGCACTGAGCTTTGTAACAGTGACTAAGCCACACTTGAATGAATTAAATACAATGTTCTGGCAGTAACTTAACATAATTGCGCATATATTTATATACACATGTATATAATTGTGTATATATACACACACAGATAATTGTGTATTTATATGCACACAATTTGTGTATATTTTCATAATTATATACACAAATAGCAAAACAGGACAAAGATGCAGAGTCATGCCTGGAGCCTCATGATTCCTAGATGAGAAGAAACAGGCGATACCTTGAAAGTTGTCGAGGTTGTCACATACATGTGTGTGACATAAGCAAGGTCAGTCTCTATCCAGCCACACAGTGCATTATACTGGATTTGTTATTAAGTCCTTATTTAGGATACTTTTCAATATTCAACTTCACTAATAAAGGAATACAAATTGAAACCATTAGAGCAGTTTTTACATGGCAAGAGAGAGACAACGATTTCTCCCATCTATACGTGTGACAACCTCAACATTCAAGGTACTTCCTCTGTTCCTTCTCATCTAGGAATTACGAGGCTCCAGGCACAATTCTGCATCTTTGTCCTGTTTTGCTATTTCCCTGTCCCCACCTGGACTGTGAATCACAGCTTCTCTCCACTGCAGGTTCTGCCAGTGTCTGGCACTGCTCTTCTCGGATCTTGGCTGCAGCTATGGGAGGGGCTTTTCATCTGCCCTAGCTTTGACTTGGCAGGTGAATCCTAGTGTCCCGCCTTTATGTTTCCTGACAAGCCTCAGCGTGGACGCTGCTTCCTAATGGCATTCATGTGTCTCACGGTCTCCACTGCCCCGGGCTGCAGCCATGGGGTTTGTCACTTATCCACCTTGTCTTGAGATGCGAGCCTCACTAGTCAATGGCTGCTGCATCACCAACTGCCTCTTGGTTTCCAACAACTGCCCTAAATATAATTAGGCAAAGCTAAGGAGTTCTATGCTTTCCTC
Organism: Piliocolobus tephrosceles; assembly: GCF_002776525.5. NCBI lineage: Eukaryota > Metazoa > Chordata > Mammalia > Primates > Cercopithecidae > Piliocolobus > Piliocolobus tephrosceles. The sequence continues at coordinate 29,484,801 of NC_045452.1, read as the reverse complement.
CCACCCCAGATGCAAGTGTCTAAAATCATCTTCCATAGAAGTCCAGATAGCATGATGCAGACACTATTTTGCAGGATGCTTTCAGGATTTGCAGCCCACCTGTGCTCAGAGTAGAATTCAAGAGCTGGCTGTGCTGAAGGCTGAGATGTAGGACTGAGAGTCATGGGCCCAGTGGACAAGTGGTACCTGCTTTTGGGTAGAGCCCCATCCAGCAGGGAAGGCAGATATCAGAAAGAATATTAAAAAGGCTCCTAGTTACATGACACTGTGCAGCCTTGCAGGCATCTACAGACCCGGGATCTATCCCAGGTGATGCGAGAAGCCACCCGGAGTTTTGGGAGGAGGGCAGATTATGGGGTGGTCGCCGTTGCTGGTGACACAATCAGGCTTGTGGAGAAGGAATTGGAGGGAGCAGGCAGGAGGGAGCTGGTTTTCAGCAGTGTTTGTAGAAATGGAAGCCTGAGTCAGGGAGACTCCACAGGAGATGTGGAGGGGCTGCGGAGGCCCAGGCTGGGGGCGGCAGTGCTGAGGACCCAAGTTGGCAGATCTCATGCTTGGCTGAGCGGGGAGGGAACCAGGCGTAGCAGATTCCTTCAGTTTCCTCCCAGCCCCAGGTTTTGAGTCACAGACAAGGATCTGAGCCCCCAGCATCCTCTCTAGCCTGCTCCACCAAGACGGTGCACACAGGAAACTCTGCTAACTTTGCAGTGGACAGATTTGAGGACCTCAGTCTTTCGTTAGGTGGTAATGATCTGATAGAACAAGCTGGAAACTTCGCCCTTTGCATTATAAATGTCGTTAGCAGGGAGAGATTCCACAGATTTACCATAAACCAGGATGAAGTGGGTAAAAGAAACACCCTATTCATATCCTTGTGCCAAGTCCCCAGTATACTGGAGAACAGGGCAGGTCGGGGAGAGGTCATGTGGGGCTTGATGTTAATGAAAATGAAGGGAGGATTAGGAAGATATCAATTGGGCTCGTTGAGTAAAACAAACTCATTTTTCCATCACTGCAGAGCCCTCAACCTAATTTATTACAATTAGAGGGAACGCGCCAGTTCTCACACATGCGAGATTAAAGGTCTTGGCAGCAACTGACCGCATAGGGGAGCCCAGGATGGAAAAGTAGTGGTGCCCGATGGCTTCTGTTCCCGCTGGTGACCACACCTGCTGACGTCTTGATCCTGCTCATTCTCTGGGCCTGGATCCAATCACACAGCTGTGGGTTCTGGGCCTGGGGCTTCAGAGGAGCCCCTGCGTGGCCGTGGTCAGGCCACACCATCCGCCGGGCCCAGCTGTCCTCGTTGGTATCACGAGTTGTGTGGACGACATGCTTCCGCTTGCTTTTTCACCAGCTGCATGTTATGTCTGTGTTATGGAGGGGACTGAAAAGAAATATTTCAATCCGTGTCCTACCCGATCCCTGCCCTACTCAAAATCTATGCCCTACTCAAAATCTATGCCCTACTCAATCCCTGCCTACTGAATCTCTGCATGCAGGAAGAATTGCTTGAAGCCAAGCCAGGCTGCCCAGGAGAGAATGAGGGCAGGAGGACCAGGCCCCGGGGGCTCTGCCCTCAGCAGGACCCGCCTCCAAAGGGCATTTGGAGAGGGGAGGATTTCACGTGGGGGGTTATAGATGCACTTGACGATTAGTGCACGGGCCAGAGATACAAATGACGTTCGAGCAAGTTTTCTGTCTTAAACCCTAAGTGGGCTCTGCACTGAGAAACTCCGTGAGGAAAGGTGATAGGGGCCCACGGAGCACTGGAAGAGGGTCAAGGATGACCTCTAGACCCCTGACCTGGAATGGGTGGGTGGTGGTGGCTTTCACTGATTGGGGAGCATGGGCAAAAGAGGTGAGCATATCACTTCACCGGAGGGCACGGGGACAGGGCGGGGAGGCACTGCGGGCTCCTGGGTCTGCAGGCAACTGCTGTTGCCTGGGTCCACGAGGTAGATCGTGTGTCTGTGAGGCTGGGAGAAGGGCCTGGAGTCTCCCCAGCAGACACGTGCTGAGCAGATACCCTCTGTCCCAGATGCCAGGGTCACAGCCGCTCCCGAGCGGCTCACATTCTGCTTTGATTCTCCCATGTGTTTACTCTGTTGTCGTTTAGAATTTTTTTACTTTGTACTTAAAGAGACAGATTGGCCACCATCTCTGTCCTCGCAGACATTTGCAGCCCCTTCAGTGATAAGCCCTTGGAATCTGCGAATGTCTAGGGATGCCAGAATCTTTACCCAGGCTTTGGCCATCATCTTGGACCTCTGGGATTTTACAGATGGAGAAACTGAGTCACAAAGAAGGATGGGGTCATGCCCAGAGCTGCGTGGTGAGATGGCAGCAGGGTGGCTGGGAGAGCCCTGTCCACCACTGCAGGCTCTGCCTTACTTCTGCTGTCCCAGCTCGGGCCCAGGGATGCTCTCTCCGGGATGAGGACTTCTGAGGCTGTGTGCTGATGAGTGGGTGTGGCTGCAGGGATGTGTCCCCAAGGGACGCAGAGGAGCTTTGCTAAAGGGAAGCAGTGGTGCTCACCTAGCTCTAAACCAATCACTAAATCCTCCTGGAAAAGTTCTCCCTGGAAACAGGAGCCTTTTCAGAAAGTACCCTCCATCACCAGTGCTGGGGAGAGCTCCATGCAGAGGTGGGGGCCCACCTCTGCTGAGGGCAGAGCCCCTGGGGCGGCCCTGGTCCTCCTGCCCTCATCCTCTCCTGGGCAGCCTGGCTTGGCCTCAAGCAATTCTTCCTGCCTGTAGAGATTCAGTAGGGCGGGGATCGGGTAGAACAGGGATTGGGTAGGACGGGGATCGGGTAGGACGGGGATTGGATAGGACAGGGCTTGAATAGGGCATAGATTGAGTAGGGTGGGGATCGGGTAGGGCAGGTTTTGAGATATTTCTTTTCAGTCCCCTCCATAACACAGACATAACATGCAGCTGCATCTGGCCCTTAGCACAGCACTGGCCACAAGAAGTGGGAGTGGGAGTGGGGGTCTCAGTGGGGTCCATGGGGAGGAGACAGGCAGATTCCAGAGGGAAGTTGGGGTGTGGGGCCCAGTAGGGCCTATGGGGAGAAGACAAGCAGATTCCAGAGGGAAGTGGGGATTTGGGCCCAGTGGGGTCCATGAGGAAGAGGTAGATTCCAGAGGGATATGGGGGTGTGGACCCAGCAGGGTCTTCAGGGAGGAGGCAGATTCCAGAGAAGGCCCAGCAGGGTCTGTGGGGAGGAGACAGAGGCAGATTCTGGAGAGAAGTGGGGGAAGGGGACAGGCAGATTCTGGAGGGAAGTGGGGGTGCTAGTGAGGGGCTCAATGCAGAGGTGGGGGGCCCAGGGCCAGGTTGGCCACATCTGGGATCTGGGGCCAGTGGGGTCTGTGGGGAGGAGACAGGCAGATTCTGGAGCACTCTGGAGACAACTCTCACATCTCAGCCATCCAGGTGAGAACCAGATACTAAACAGCTGGGGGGACCCCCACCTTGGAGGCGTGCAGGAGAGGTAGGCAGAGCCTGCAGGGGAAGGTGTGCTGCATGAGGAGGGAGCTGGGGCCGCAGGGCTCCAGGGGCTGGGTGAGTGACCTTTTGCTTCTCTAACACATGACCACACACGGGGGCTTAGAACAACACACATTGATTCTCTCACTGTTCCAGAGATGAGAAGTCCAAAAGCGGGGTGTCAGCAGGGCTGCTCGCTCTCGGAAGCGCCAGGGAGGATCCTTCCTTCTCTTCCAGCTCCCAGGGGCTCCAGGGGTTCCTTGGCTGGTGATGGCACCACGCCATCCTCTGCCTCCTGTGCACACAGCCTTCTCCTTGACTCTCTCCGCTTATAAAACGTCAGTCATTGGGTTTAGGGCCCACTCCTGATCCACAAGGGTTTCATCTGTGATCCTTAATTACCTCTGGAACACTCTATTCCCTCATAATGTCACATTCCGTTTCCAACTGGACATGAACTTTTCAGGGGACAATATTTTATCCCTTTGAGCTCTGAGCTTTGCACCTATCAAGTCCTCGGATGTGACTCTGATTTCCCTCATTCCTTGCTGCCTCTGCCCGCATTCCCTTCCAGAGCCTGGTATCCCCTCTGGCACCCATCATAGCCTCCGCACGGACCTCCCTCCTCCAGCCTGTCCCCTCCAGGCCAGCTTCCTCCTGGTCAGGGGGAACCTGGGCACGTCACCCTCTGTCTTGAGATCACCCGAGACCCCACTGTCCCCTGGATAGAGCCTGTGTGTGCCACTGTGGTGGGCCAGGTCCTTTGTGCCCAGTGGTTGCGCGATGCACCCCACCCCCACCCAGCTGGTGATCTCTCTGGGCCCCTGGTGTACATCCTCTTGGAGGATGCCTTTCTCAGGCTGCAGGCTGGAGGACATCCTCTTCCTCTATCTGGAAAGCCCCTCCTTCGTGGGCTCTGGTGCATTCTCCAGCCTCGGCTCATCCCTTCTGTAAAGGCTGCTTCTCGTCCCTGCCTGGTCTCGTCCATGGAAACGTGTCTGCACCTACCTAGCACTGCTGACGCTGGCCAGAGTTACCTGTTCAGGGTTGGTCTCTCTGGTTGCCTGGTCTCCCATCTCAGCCTCTTGGGACTGACTGCGGAGGGAGTGAATGAGGGAGGGGCGGGTGGCTCCAGGGCCCAGCTGGACTGTAAATCCTCACTCTGTCCCCGGTGGGGCCTCATGAAGCCTCCTCCAATCACTCCCTTCCTGACAGGGCAGCATCCTCCCCCCACTGCAGAGCAGTTAAATCCCCTCCCAGTGTTCCCTGCAAAATGATGAAAAACTCCAGCAAAGGGTCCCAGGAGCACGAGCAACGCTATCTCGCCATTATCTTTGGAGATAAATCTTTCTCTCCGACAGCAAACCTTGTCTGCTGTATTTCATAATTGGTGAGATGAAGAGCCCCTATTTTCCAAGATATTGAGGAATAACTCAGCTTTAAAGACCATGTCCTAACAACCGGAATGGGCCGATTATTCCGAGGGAATCTGCTGAGAATCGTTGCCGGGCGAGGCAGGAAAATGCACCTGAATTATCACCGAAACTTTGCTAAGAGATTCACATTTCCCGTCGCCTGGAGAGACGTTAACACCCATTTGTTAAAGATGTTTTTGAGGTTTATTTCCAATACAAGGATTTGTTTTATTTAAGTGTGTCTTCTGAAATGCTGACGGCGACAGCGCCATTCCTCTGTCCGTTCTCTGACTCTGCAGGGCCTCAGAGGTCAAGCAGGGAAGTGTGGCAGTCAGCAGAGGGCCTGTGGGCTCCCAGCTCCACGTGGGGTGTGGGTGTGCGGCTTGAAGCAAGACACGCAGCACTGGCGAGAAGGCAGATCAGCAGCCTTTGGGAGAAGAGGAGTCCTTACCAAGTGCGACTGGGCATTTGGGTGGGAGCGAACATTTGTGCTTCTGTCATCTGTGACGTGGAGCATTCACTGTACCTGCCACAGGTCAGTGGGGATCATGGCTTTCATGGATGCAGAGAAGAGTTGGTAGATGAGGAATGTGAGACCCTGAAAGGACCTCCAGGACCATCTGCCATTGTCTCATCTTTATGCGGTTCTCTGGAGATAAGCCAGGCTCAGAGGCCACACCATGGCAGCGTGAGCTGGGGAAGTCACACGCACTGGCTTCACCGCCAGTGTCCTTCCTGCCGCAGCAGAAGCTCCTCAGTGTGTTGTCTGAGCCCTGGATTTGTAGCGTTGGCCAGAACAGCCTGCCTGGCCAAGAAGTTCTCCCATCCCAACCACCAGTGGTGCCCCTGCTGGGTGGGCGATATGGTTAGGCTTTGTGTCCCTACCCAAATCTCATCTTGAGTCATAATCCCCAGGCGTTGAGGGAGAGACCTGGTGGGATGTGACTGGATCGTAGGGGTGGTTTCCCCATCCTGTTCTTGTGAGAGTGCGTTCTCACGAGATCTGATGGTTTTATAAGTGCCTGGCATTTCCCCTGCCTACTCTTTGGCCTGCCACCATGTGAAGATGCTTGCTGTCCCCTATACCTTCTGCCATGACTGTAAGTTTCTTGAGGCCTCCCCAGCCATGTGGAGCTGTGAGTCTGTTAAACCTCTTTCCTTTTTAGATTACTTAGTCTTGGGTAGTATCTTGATAGCAGTGTGAGAACGAATGAATACAGTAGGTATCTCCCCTCAGCCTTAAGCCTCCCTCCAATGCCATCCTGGTCCCAGCGTCCCCACCTCCTTTCCACCCCAGGCAGGCAGTGGTGGGTCTTCCCCATGCCCCCACAGTTCCCTGAACTTCTGTTTCCTCCCTGCCTGTTGAGAGGCAAAGGGAGGACATTTTTCTTCTATGGAGTCTTCCATGCCTAGCAGGGTGTCTGGGCCTCAGGCGCTTAGCGGACAGGATGGTGACCACAGACCCCATCTCTCTGTAGCACCATGCACTTCCAGGAGATGCTGCCTCCTGCCTTCCCTCTGCTCGTTGTTTACTGCCTGATTGATTGTGAGACAGACTTCAAGGCATATTGAGGAGGGATAAGGGAGCAAATGCTTCTCAGGAATCACATCCCCCTGGCAGACTGGAGTGGCCCCCAGAGCCTCCCTGATGGAGCTGAGCTGATTTCCTGTAAACTTGTTATCCAAAGGATTCCTGCCAGCTCCGAGCCCCCCCAGCTGAGGCCCGGAAGTGCTGCAGTAATTAACAGCTTTATCTCTAAACTCCATCCTCTCTCTGTCCAAGCCGGGAGAGCATCTCATGCATTCTTCTCAAGAAAACATGAGCTTTTGCACTTGAAACTGAATGTGATGCTAGAAAGTAGACGGGAAGCCTGGGGAAAAGACTTAAAACATATAAAGGAGAAGGAATGGGCAGGTGAGATGTTCACTCTGGCCAGCAGCCACTGAGCCCCTGTCCTGCAAGGCCCGTGTGTGCTCACAGCATAGATGCAGTGATCCAAAGGCATCCCTCCCCTTGGGGACCTGGGTCAGGGCCTGCCTGTGCCCCCCTGGCCTGGGCACTGCCCGCATCTGCCTGCCTCCCTGAGCACCTTTCCCTGGCAAAACATCCTTTAGAGAGACGGCACCTTCAGGTCCCGCTTGCTCAGGCATCGCCGCCACTCACTTCTGCACATCACCCTCCATGGTGTTGGCCGACCAACAATGGAGGCTACACAGGGCGGCTCCCCTGCAGACGACCTTGTGTGACTTGCAAAGTGTTGTAACAAAACCTCAAAGCAGTTTCTAAAACCTAAGAGAAATCATCTGAACTCTGTATTTCTGTTTGTTTTTTCTTGGAAACATTAACAGTTGGTCACACTTGGCCTGGATTTCCATGGAGTGATGTTCCATTGGAAATAAGTAGGCCCTTCCCAGAAGGGGCTGATGGTCTCCTGCCCTTCACGATCTCACTGCCGTCTGCACTCCTGGACCTGGGCCAGTTGCTGTGCCGGGCTCTCTGGTCCACCTGCCCTCCTCGGGGACCTCGGTGGCCAACACCTGAGTCAGTCACTCTGGGATTAGGCAGGTCGAGCCCGGGGCTGCAGAGTAGCCACAGCGGGCATTTGGGGGAGAGAGGGGGGTGGAGAGGGTGGACTGAGAAGGGGTGGGGACTTCTTGGGAGAGGGGAGGCAGTGGTTTCTCGGCAGCTCTGAGGTGTGGCAGGGGTGGTCGAGGACAGTGTGACACTCTGATGGGTCCCAGGGATAGTGGGTCAGGCCACGTGCCTGTATCCATCAGCTTCCCTGATACACCTTGTCCTAGGAGCCACTGATGTGATGGCAGGGGCATGTCCCTGGGGGGCATGGGGACAGGTGACCTGGCAGCAAGTCTCTAGTAGTTCCTGTCTGCTTGCCGTGGACAGGTGTTTCGCCTTTCCTGAGTCTCAGCATCGTCATCTATGGCATGGGGTTAAGAGTTCTATGTAGATTATTGTGAAAATTGAAGGGAGTGGTGTGTGTAAAGCCCCAGGCTGAGTTCCTCACAGTCTAAGCGCTCAAAAACAAGCATTTCCTCCCTCTGCCCTCTGTACCTCCGTCACCTCCCTCTATGCAGTGAGATCCAGACTGTCCTGTGGCCTCCAGATGGTCAGGACAGACACGGCCACAGGCTGGCCCCTGCATAACCACCCTGGAGCCTCCTAAACCATCCGCCACGTCCCTCTGTGTTGATGTGGTGGCCACGATGCTCCTGCAGGCTTGTGCTCACTTCCTTTCTCATTTGAAGCCACAGCAGATGCTCCTGCCATGAGTACACTGTGCACTGTGGACTCGGAGACTCAGAGAGGTCCGTCGCCCCTGCAAAGGCACACAGCCGGTGGCCAGCAGCGCCGGGACCCAAGCCCTGTGCCCAGGTGCCCTTCCTCAGGCTCCTACCTCGACAGCACCTTGCGGGCATTGCTGCCCCCACCCCCGTGAGCAGCAGAGTTGACATGGGGAGTATCACTCCCTGGCTGCTCTAACCCCATGGCTCCTGGACCTACAGGGGACAGACCCCGCCCCGCCAGTTGCCACTTTCTGAGGCTGCCGTTTGTCCATGCATATGGCGCCACTCAGAGATGGATTGGCCCCAAAGCCAGAGCACACAACAAATAAATATTTGTTCCACAAACTCTTGTGATGTCAAGTTTGACTGTAAGTACATTTGGTGCGTGACAGGCTGATAAGTCTTGCCAGCATTAAGATTCTCCCTGCTCCAAGTCCTTACTCCTGACTGCCTGTCATTCCATCGTGTGTGGCCCTGTCCCTGAGACACTGCCTGCTCCGTCTGTGCTCAACACCCAGCACAAATCTCAGGCCTGGGAGAGACCCATTCCATCCACCCCCTCCTGCCTCAGCAAACACCCCTTTTCTCCACCCCTTTCGGCACAAGAGTGGACCTGCTTTAGATCAAACACCACCGAGGTGGGGCGGTGTTTGTTTCTGAGCCCCCTTCCAAACCTAAGCTTGAGCTGAGCACTAAGATGCTGCTAGGTCCTGGGAAAAGGGGACTTTCCCATGGCGGGCTCTGGGGACAGGAGGCTTGTGGAATGCCCACCGCTGCAGACATCCACGGTCCTCTGGCCTTCTCTTGGGGATTCCTGGCCTTCATTGCACCCAGCAGGGCTGCAATTCAGGGAAAACACTTAGGGAAAGGATGGGCTGTGCACGCACGGTTCCTGGTCTGGGGTTTAGGAGACCCGCCCTGTAACCTTCAGTGCTGGTTCACCTCTGGATCTCTTGTTCTTCCTCTGCAGAGTACTCAGGTGACGGGAGCAGGCCCATTCATCCATGCTCTGGAAGCATTTATGGTGGGCCCTTGAAGTTCTAGGCTTTTGATCCATAGACTTTCATAAGTAGGGATGATTCACTAATTCAGCAAATGTTTGCTGAGTACCTACAGTGTGGCTGGCAGGTGCCATCATGCTGGTCCAGGCTGGACTCTGCTCCCCTTGGCTTAGATGCATACGCCGGCCCCGTGGCCAGGCTCTGCTCCCCTGGAGCTTACTTGTATGTGCCGGCCCTGTGGCCATGCACTGCTCCCCTGGAGTTTACATGCAGGCGCTGGCCCTGTGGCCAGGTGCTGTGCTGGGGTCCAAACGCTGGACCATTGTGGGCCATGCCTGCCACGCATGTGGCTGCCCATGTCCCTGTGAATGTATGCAGTAGAATTCAACCATGGGAACATCTGGACATGGAATGGCTGCCTGTCAGGTTTGTGCCTCTTTGCTAGAGACTGCCAGATGATCCCAGCTCACTCTTACTGGGTTATCTTTACACATATGATGTGCATCAGCTCATTAACCTCCTAGTGGTCACATGACGTATAGATGCCTAGACAGTGACTCTCCCCATTTTACGGATGAGACAGTAGAGGCCCATGGAGGCTGAGCACCTGGCCTGAGGTCACACAGCAGAGAAGCAGCAGAGCCAATATACAAAACACTGCCAATGTGGCTCAAAGGCTGAACAGATAAGCCATAGCATCACCCTCCTGGGAGCTCTCCGGGGTCTCGGACCCATTTTCTGTGCCACTGGTCAAGAATGCGAAGTCTGATCCCTCGATCCCATCTGATGTGACGTCACGGTGGACTCAGAGTGCATTTCCCCAATTTGGTGGTGGCGAATGTGTTTGGCGCTTGGTGGCTGTGCTGGCCAGTTTTCCAGGGCTATGCTGTAGCACCCGTTATTTAATCACATCCTAACCTGGCTGTTGCTGCAAAGGTGTTTCATGGATGTGGTTAACATCTACAATCATTTGGCTTTGAGTAAAGAAGATGACCCACACTAGGTGGGTGGGCCTTTCCCACTCAGGTGAAGACATTATGAGCAAAAGGGAGGTTTCCTGGAAAAGAAGAAATTGTGCTTCAAGACAGCAGCACCGATTCCTGCCTGAGTTTCCATCCTACTGGTATGCCCAGTGGATTTCAGGCTCGCTAGCCTCCCCAGTTGTGTGAGCCACTTTCTTAAAATAAATCTTCTGTTTCCTGTCGGTTCTGTTTCTCTGGAGGACTCTGTCTGATACAATGGTCGCTTATGTTTTCTCTTCTGTGCTTGCCTTTAGATATATTTAAATAGTTCAGACACGGATACTTAGTTATGTTGCTTGAAATATCTTCCCTCCATGCTGTGATTTACCCCTCTGCTATCTTTTTCATAAACAAAACTCTCTTCCTTTATTGCTTGTGTGTGTGCCTGTGTGTGTGCATGTGTGCATATATGCGTGTGCGTGCATGCGTGTGCATGCATGTGTGCGTGTGAGTGTACACCTATGTGCTAAGAAATCTCTCTCTGCTTTGAAGCCTGAAAGATACTCTCCTGTGATTTATTTTAAATAGTGTGTAATTTTATTTTTGCCACATAGGCCTTTAATTCAATGAAAGTGTGTGTTGAATGGGGTAGAGGTAGTGCTGGGTGCTGGGTGCAGCTCCTCTCCAGTGTAATAGGTGACCCATTCCACATGTCCAGGGTCAGCCATTGAGTTGAGGCTGTGCACTGAAGATTTGTGGTTGTTATTACATCTTTTGTAGAGAGTGCAGCCAGGTAGGTGTGGTGGTATAGGAAAAACATTGTATCAATAACAGCATATTAGATTCAGGTATGTGACTTATTAAAGATTTTTTTTCAACCATATGAAGTATTTATGCTGAAGTTTCAATGTGACATGATGGGAGATACAAGAAGCCTTCAAAGGACTTTGACAACATGGTAGGTCTTGCCCTGACCCAGAGAAATGCAATCTGCCCTTATCATCACTGGCCCCAAAGCATCCAGGAAGCTGGAGACTTGAAAAGTTGTGCTTAGCACACACATTACAACCTGACTGGTCAGTAGGCTCTGCTGAGAGTATAGCATTTGAACTTAAGAGAACATCCTGTTACTGCCACAGAACATTTTAGCTGAAGCTCCAGCCCAGTGTTCTGCAGGACAACATCAGAGATCAAGTTTTATTTTGGTTATTTGTACGTGAATATTCATTCCAGCACCATTCAGAGACTAATTCATTCATTCTCTGTCCATTTTTGTTCTGCCTGTCTGTGTGCTTGGCTGATGTGGATTGGACATTGGAAATTGTATATGAGAAGTTGCAGAAATAACTTTAAGTGTAGGATCTTGTTATCTTCCTCTGGGGAAGGTTTATTTAGTTTCTAGCTGGAACCAGGTGCAGAGTCCAGGATCACCTTAATCCACTGGGGAGACTGAGAAGCTCAGAGCTGGCCTTTGACCCTGTGAGGGCTCTGCCTTCTTTACTCTCAGGGAGGGGCGGCAAGGGGCTGATTCCTGTGGAATTAATGCCACTCTGTGAATAACAGGCTTTTGTTGATGGGTGGGTCTGTATCTGTGCTCTGTCCTGCTCCGTCGGCTTACTTTTCTATCTCTGTGCTAGTATCACACTCATCAAATTGCTTCTGCTGTTTGGTGGAATAAGTTCCATCCCTTCGTTTTTACTTCAGTATTTTCCTAGCCAGTTCTGAGCCTTTGCTCTTCTAGATGGATTTAGGATGAGCTTATCAGGCTTCACAAGGCATCCTGTTGGGCTTTGGCTGGAATTTTGATAAAAGCATAGTCAGTAATTTTGATAAAAGCATGGCCAGTCAGGCTTTGGAGCAATGGCATCTTCACCAGGTCAACCCTTCCCTTGTAGGGTGTGGAATACTGCCCAGTTTGATCACATCTTCATATGTATTCTGCACGTATCTTCCTTTTCTATTAGTAGACTTTATTTTTTAGAGCAGTTTTAGATTTACAGAATAATTAAGCAGAAAACACAGAGATTCCCATATATCCTTCCCCTCACTTCTATTATTAACATCTTGCATTAGTGTGGTACATTTGTTATAGTGGATGAACTAATATTGATACATTATCATCAGCTAAAGCCCATAGTTTGCATTCAGGTTCATTCTTGGTGTCGTACATTCTCTGGGTTTTGACAAATGTATAACGTTGTGAGTCTCCCATTTCAGAATCATGCAGAAGAGTTTCACCACCCTGAAACACCCCTGCACTCCCCCTGTTTATCCTTCTCCCTGTCCCCCAACCCCTGGCAACCACTGATCTTTTTTCTGGTTTTCTGGTTTTGCCTTTTATGGAATGGTATATAGTAGGAATCACTCAATACACTGCTTTTTCAGACTGGCTTCCTTCACTTAGCAATATGCATTTAAGTCTCTTTCATGTCCTTTTGTGGCTTGATAGTTTATTTCTTGTTATTACTAAGTAAGATTTCATGGTATGGATGTCCCACAGTCTTTTTTTAAACATTAACCTACTATAATTGGTCACTTCAGGTTTTTGGTGATGATAAATAAAGCTGCTATGAACATTCTTGCATAAGCTTTTGTGTGGATATAAATTTTTATCTCAATTGGGTAAATACTAGGATCACAATGGTTGGATTGTATGGTAAGAGCGTGGTTAGCTTTCTATGAAACTTCCACACTGTCTTCCACAGTTGCATTCCCGCCAGCAATGAATGAGAATTTTTGTTGTTCCACATCTTCACCAGCATTTGGTGGTATCAATGTTTTGCATGTTCACGATTCTAGTAGGTGTGTGGTGGTATCTCATGTTCATTTCAGTGATGTTTTATGATGTTGCACATATTTCCATAAGCTTCTGTGCCTTCTGTATATCTTCTTTGGTGAAGTGTCTATTGTTGATTTTTAAGAGTTCTTTGTATAGCTTGGATACAAATAGGTCTTTCCAAAGTATTCTATCCACATCTGTGGCTTGTCTTGTGATTCTCTGAACAGTATCTTTCACAGAACAGAAATTTTCAATTTTAATAAAGTCGAATTCATCAATTTTTTTATTGGTCATCCTTTTGATGTTGTGTCGAAAACTTTTTGCAAATCCAAGGTCACCTAGATTTTTCCCTATGTTACTTCTAGGAGTTTTATAGTTTTGCATTTTACATTTAGATCTATGATCCATTTTGAGGTAATTTTTATGAAAGGTGTAAGGCCTGTGTCTAGAATATGTTTTCTTTTCTTTTTTTCTTTTTTTGCATGTGTATATCCACTTGTTCCAGCCCCATTTGTTGAAAAGACTCTCATTTCTCCATTGAATTTTCATTGTCAAAGATCAGCTGACTCTGCTTGTGTGGGTCTACTTCTGGGATCACTGTTCTGTTCCATTGGTCTATTTATGTATTCTTTCATCAGTACCATGCTGTCTTGATTACTGTAGCTTTATAAGTCAGTCTTCCCACTTCGTTCCTCTTCATTATTGTATCAGTTCTTCTGCATCTTTCACCCTTGCATAGAAATTTTATAGCCGGGCACGGTGGCTCACGCCTGTAATCCCAGCACTTTGGGAGGCCTAGGCGGGCGGATCACGAGGTCAGGAGATCGAGACCATCCTGGCTAACACGGTGAAACCCCGTCTCTACTAAAAAAATACAAAAAAAAACCCTAGCCGGGCGTGGTGGCATGCGCCTGTAGTCCCAGCTACTCGGGAGGCTGAGGCAGGAGAATGGCGTGAACCTGGGAGGCGGAGCTTGCAGTGAGCTGAGATCCCGCCACTGCACTCCAGCCTGGGTGACAGAGCAAGACTCCGTCTCAAAAAAAAAAAAAAAAAAAAAGAAACTTTATAATTGGTTTGTCCATATCCTTAAAATAGCTTGCTGGAATTTTAGTTGAGATTGCATTGAATCTACAGATAACATTGAGAGGAACTGACATCTTAACAACATTGAATCTTCTTATTCATGAACATGGAATACCTCCCCATTTAATTATATTTTCTTTGATTTCTTTCATCTGAGTTTTGTTGTTTATCTCATATAGATCCTGTACATACATTGTGAGATCTATAGTGTTTACTTTTTTGGTGCTAATGTAAATGATATTATGTCTTTAATTTTAAATAAAATTGTTTATTGCTGGCATATAAGAAAGCAATAGACTTTTACATATTAACCTTGTAGCCTGAAGTCTTGCTTTATCTATTTATTTATTTATTTATTTATTTATTTATTTATTAGACAGAATCTCACTCTGTCACCCAGGCTGGAGTGCAGTGGCACAATCTCAGCTCAGTGCAACCTCCACTTCCCAGGTTCAAGAGATTCTCATGCCTCAGGCTCCTGAGTAGCTGGGATTACAGGTGCCCACCACCGCACTGGGCTACTTTTTGTACTTTTAGTAGATATGGGGTCTCACCATGTTGGCCAGGCTGGTCTCAAACTCCTGACCTCAAGTGATCTGCCCACCTCAGCCTCCCAAAGTGTTGGGATTACAGGCATGAGCCACCACACTTGGCCCAATCTCGCTATAATCACTCAGTTCCAGGAGTTTTTTGTTGATTCTTTGGAATTTTCTACATAGCAATTATATCATCTGCAAACAAAGACGGTTTTATTTCTAGGAATAAATTTTGTATACTTTTCATTTCCTTTTCCTGTCTTATTGCATAAGCTAGGACTTCTAGCCCAATATTGACTGTCTCCTGTGAGAAGGAACAGTCTTTCCTAGATTTTTATCTTAAGTGGAAAGCACTCATCATTAATATGTCAGCTGTAAGTTTTTTTTGTAGATATGTACAAATATTTTTGTAAATGTTTTCAACCTGAACATGTTGAAAACATTTTTTGCTCTTACTTTTCTGAAAGTTTTTCTCATAAATAGGTGTTGAATTTTGTCAAATTATTTTTCTGTATTTATTGATAAGATCATTGTAATTTGTCTTCTTTAACCTGCTAATTTGATAGATTTCATTAATTGAATTTATACCTGGAACAAATCCCACTTTATTGTGGTATATATTTATTTTTATAGATTGTTGAATTCAATTTGCTAATATTTTGTTGAGGATCTTTGCATCTTCATTAATGAGAAATATTGGCTCATAGATTTCCTTTCTTGTAATTCCTTTATCTGGTTTTAGTATTAGTAATGATAACCCCCTAGAACAAACTAAAAAATTATTATTGTGCTCTACTTTTGGAAAGAAATGGGAGAGAATTGGTATTATATTTGCTTTATTTGGTAGACTTCACTAGTGAAGTCATCTGGGCCTAGTGCCTTCTGTTTTTCAAAGATTATTAATTATAGATTCAGTTTATTTAATAGATATAGATCCAGACTGTTTATTTTCCCTTGTGTGAGTTTCGGTATTTTTTTCCCCAAAGAATTTTTCCATTTCATCTAAGTTATTAAATTTTGGAGCATAGAGTTGTTCATAATATCCCTTTATTATTCTTTTATTATTCATGGTATTAGTATTGATGCTTCTCTTTTATTATTGATATAAATAATTTGTATGTCCTCTTTTTTTTTTTTTTTTTTACTTTGTTAGCCTGACTAGAGGTTTTTTAGTTGTAATAGTATTTTAAAATAACCAGCTTTTGATTTCATTGACTTTTTCTTTTTACATCTATTGAAAATGTTAAGCAATTTCATTGTTATATTCTCTAATTATTATTATATTTTTCTTTTGCTTACTCTAGGTCTATATTGCTCTTCATTCCCTAGGTCCTTAAGGTGGAAGCTTTGATGACTGATTTTAGATTTTTCTTCCTTTCTAATGTATACATTCAATATTATAAATTTCCTTCTAAGCACTGCTTTTGTTGCATCCCATAAATTTTTGACAAGTTGTATTTTCATTTAGTTCAAATAGTTTAAAATTTCTCTTGAGACTTCTTCCATGACCCATGTGTTATTTAGAGGTGTTTTATTTAAGTTACTTTATCTCCAAATATTTTGAGATTTTTCAGCTTTCTGACATTGATTTCTAGTTTGATTCCATTGTGATCTGAGAGTATACTTCATAGATTTCTATTCTTTGCTGTACCACCCAGGCTGGAGTGCAGTGGCATGATCTCAGCTCACTGCAACCTCCACCTCCTGGGCTCACACAATCCTCCCACCTCAGCATCTGGAGTAGCTGGGACTACAGGTGTGTGCCACCATGCCCAGCTAATTTTTCTATTTTGTTTTAGTAGAGACGGGGTTTCACCATTTTGCCCAAGTTGGTCTTGAACTTCTGACCTCAAGTGATCTGCCTGTCTTGGCCTCCCAAAGTGCTGGAATTACAGGTGTGAATCACCGTGCCTGGGCAATTTCTGTTCTTTTAAATTTCTTGAGATGTATTCTATGGCCCAATGTGTTGTCTATCTTGGTGAATACTTCATGTGAGTATAAGTAGAGTGTGTATTTGGCTGTTGTTGGTTGACATTGTATAAATGCCAATTAGATCCAGTTGATTGATGATGCTGCTCAGTTCGACTGTATTCTTACTGATTTTCTGCCTGCTGGATCTGTCCATTACTGATACAAGAGCCTTGGATTTTCCAGCTCTAGTGGTGGATTCATCCATTTCTCCTTGCAGTTCTATCAGTTTTTGCTTCACATATTTTGAAGCTTTGTTGTTAGATGCATACATGTAAAAGATTGTTACGTCTCCTTGGAAAATTGATCTCTTTATCATTATGTAGTCTCCCTATTTATCTCTGATATTTTCCATGTTCTGAAGTTGCCTTTGTCCGAAATTATACAGTTACTCCAGTTTTCTTTTGATTAGTGTTTGTATTAGTCCATTGTTGCATTGCTAAAAAGAAATACCTGAGATTGGGTAGTTTATAAGGAAAAGAGGTTTAATTGGCTCATGATTCCACAGGCTGTACAGGACGCATGATGCTGGCCTCTGCTCAGCTTCTAGGGAGGCCTCAGGAAGCTTACAATTATGGCAGAAGGCGAAGAGGGAGCCAGCACTTCACATGGTCAGAGAAGGAGGAAGAGAGAGATGGGGGAGATGCTGCACACCTTTAAACAACCAGACCTCACGAGAACTCACTATGGTGATGACAGCACCAAGGGGGATGGTGTTAAAACATGAAAAACTGCCCCCATGATCCAACCACCTCCCACCAGGCCCCACCTCCAACATTAGGGATTACAGTTTGACATGAGATTTAGGCAGGGACACAGATCTAAACCGTATCAGTGTTAGAATGGGATATCCTTCTCCTCCCATTCATTTGTCATCTATCAATGTCTTTATATTTAAAGTGCACTTCTTGTAGATAACATATAATTGTGTTTTTTTACACTCTGAAAGTCTGTCTTTTAATTGGTATGTTTAGACCATTCACATTTGATGTGATTAGGGATATAGTTGGGTGAATATCTACCATGTTTTTTAAACTGCTTTCTATTTTCACTTCTACTTTGTTTCTTTTTTCTCTCTCTTTTTTCTACATTCTCTGGTTTTAACTTAGCATTTTATATCATTCAATTTTGTTTCCTCTTTAGTATAGCAATTACACTTCTGCTTGAAATTTTTGAGGTGGTTGCCTGTGGGTTTGCAATACTCATTTGCAACTAATCTGTGTCTACTCTTAATTACACTAGACCACTTCATGGGTAGTTCAGGTACATTTTAACAGAACTTTTTGAATTACTTCCATCCTTTATAACATTGCATCATTCACTTCAATTATCATATGCTATAATTACCCCATACGTTGTTGCTATTATTTCAAACAGTTGTTTGTTTTAGCTCAGGTAAGATTAAGAAAAATACAAATTTTATTTTACTTTCATTTATTCCTTCTCTGAAGCTCTTTCTTTCTTTATATGATCCAAATATATGGCCTATATAATTCTCCTTCTTGGTAAATAACTTCTTTAATATTTCTTGCAAGATGGGTCTATTGGCAACAAATTCCCTCAATTTCTATTTGTCTGAGAAAGCCTTCATTTCCCCTTTATGTTTGAAGAACAACTTCACTGTATACAGAATTATAGGTTAATGTTTTATTCTTTCAATGCTTTAAATATTTATTTCATTTTCTGCTTGCTTGGTTTCTGGTGAGAACTCCAAGGTAATGATTATTCATGTTCTTCTACAGGTTGGGTATATTTACTCTCTGGTCTCTTTCACATTTTTTCTCTTGGTCTTGGTTTTTCTTTTTTTGGTAGTTTGAATACCATATGCTTAGGTATAGATATTTTTGATATTTATACCAAACATAGAGTATTTTTGAGATAGATGATATAAATTATGTTTATATCAATATTTGTTGACATTTATCCTGCTTGACATTTTCTGAGTTTCCTGAATATGTTATTTGGTGTCTGTTAATAATTTTGGAAAACCCTCAGCCATTATTGTTTCCAATATTTCTTTGGCTTCTTTCTTTCTTTTCCTTCTGATGTTTTCATTACATGTGTTACAACTTTTGGAATTGACCCACACTTTTTGGATGTTCTGTTCATCTTTTCACCCTTTTTTTCCTCTTTGTATTTCAGTTTGGCAGATTTTCATTCACATGTCTGTAAACTCTGTGATTCTTTCCTCAGCTGTGTCCAGTTTACCGATGAGCCCTCAAAGGTATGCCTCATTTTGGTGATAGTGCATTTAATATCTAGCATTTCCCTTTGATTCTTTTAAACTTTTTATCTCTCTGGTTACATTTACGTGTCATTTACTTTTTTCATTAGAGCCCATAACACAGGATTCATAGATATTTTAAGTTCCTTTTCTGATAATGTTCAAATCTTTGTTATATCTGAGCCTTGTTCTGTGTTTTTCTCTTGCCTTTTAATTTTTTGTTAGAAGCCAGACATGGTGCAGCAGGTAATAAAAACCTAGGCAATTAGACTTTTGGTGTGAGGTTTAATATTAATCTGGCCAGGAGTTAGACTGTTTAATGATTGCTGTCACTGTATATGCCAGCGGCTTTAGTTTTCTTGTGTTCCCCCCGCCCCCTGCCCCCGTTTTCTTCAGGTTTTCCTATGAACTTCTTATATAAGAACCCGTGTCTTACAGTTCTCCGGGTTGTAACCCACTGTTACTATCCTGGAACCCTACTGACGTGCTGGTAAGGGGAGGGGAAGATTCTGTTGTTGTTGTTGTTGTTATTATTATTATTATTATTATTATTATTATTATTATTATTTTGAGATGGAGTCTCACTCTGTCGCCAGGCTGGAGCGCAGTGGCGTGATCTTGGCTCACTGCAATCTCCGACTCCCTGGTTCAAGCAGTTATCCTGCCTCACCCTCCTGGGTAGCTAGGACTATAGGCACACGCCACCATGCCCAGCTAATTTTTATATTTTTAGTAGAGACAGGGTTTCACCATGTTGGCCAGGTTGGTCTCTATCTCTTGACCTCGTGATCTGCCCACCTTGGCCTCCTAAAGTGCTGGAATTACAGGCATGAGCCACCACGCCCGGCTGAAAGGTGAAGACAGAGAATCATGACCAAGATTAGTTTACCTGAGACTAAAACCACTGGCGCCTGTAAACAGCAGGGCCACTTTAATGCTTCCCCTTTTCTAAAACACTTTTCTCTGATCTTTACGGCAAAGGAAATTTTGGCTTCCTTTTGTCTCTCCTTATATGAGACATGAAAGCTACAGGGGGCTTGAGCAGGCCAGTCGCTCTTCCTCCAGGTCAGACAAGGGGAAGCTGTTGGAAGTCAGGGCTTTGTTAAGGATAATTCTCTGTTCATATTTCAAAATGGTTATTTTCCCCTCCCCTTTCTAAAACACTTTTCTCTGATCTTTATGGCAAGAACCTGGTGGGGTTTCTGGAGGTGAAATGCATGAGCCTGTGGCAGTCTCCCTAAGACTGGGCCCTAAGACTTTTTAACTCTCAAGCTAGTCCACATTCAGTCTCTGGTAATTTGTCAAAATTAGCATTAAAGTGGCTCTGCCATTTACAGGCTCCAGTGGCTTTAGTCTCAGGTAAACTAATCTTGGCTATGATTCTCTGTCTTCCCCTTTCTCTGCAAACTTCAGAGAGGCTGGTTTGCTCTGTGATCTCAATTCTCTGATGGATCTAGGTAAAGTCATTGATTTTCAGTCCATTCAGTGTTTTTCCTGATGTGAGGATGAGAGGGGATGACTTCCATGCCGTTTCCATATTGGGGCTGAAACTGGAAGGCCCATCTGTGCTCTCCATATGTGTTGTGCACATACACTGTTAGATGCATTCCGAGGTACCTTAGATTTTCTGCTATTAAGTGTATTCATCATCTCTTATTCCTTCCATTATAGCTTCTCGGTTGTTATTGGAATACAGGAGTGGACTTAAATTTTGTATGTTAATGGCATAGGCTCTGAAGCCAGGCAGTCTGGATTTATACCCCAGCTCCTCCACCTATTAGCGGTGATACTTCAAGCAACTTAAGTACTACACTTAGATTCAGTGTTCTTCTGTATAAACCAGAAATAATAGTAGCTACTTCATAAGCTCATTTTGAAAGGAGAACAAAACAGAATGTTTAGAGCACAGAGAGCGATTCCTCTGTCTTACTGCACAGAGCAGCCTTGACATAACTAACTCCATCTTAGAAAAGGACTCTATTTTATATTTCATAGGACACTTTGCCAGCAAGGACAAGATGATTTGCTTAACAAAAAAAATAAGACAAAGACTGCATCCAGACAGATAAGGACATAAACAAGCATGCTCCTCCACTATCAGTCCTCACCAGAGGACTCTGGTCATAAACGGCTCAAAACTGCTGTCTTAACAGACTCCGTCTTGCTGTCACTCATGATAAGAACCCAGCATTGGCTATCAAAGGCTCTGCCACATCAAAGACTCTTCCTTGCAGGACCAAAGGACTGCCTGGCCCAGACCGGGAGATTGTTTTTGGCTTCATTGCTCTGCGTGGACTGGTTTGTGAAACCTTTCTCCTATCTCTATTCTCTTGATGTTAAATGTTACTTTTTTGTTTGTTTGTTTGTGGAATGTTTAACCTATAACATTTATGTATTGGTTAAGTATACTATTATGAAGTATTGACTGACATTGTGGAAGGACTCACATGTGCATAGACCTGGTTATCTCTAACTTTGCACTGCTCCTGAGACTTGGCAATCCTTCAATGAATATTATCTGCTATTAGTGATAGAGGCAGGAGGCAGCCAAGGATCCTTGGTGAAACCCTGCCTTCAAGCCTAAAACAGCCTGAAGGTTGAAAAACCAGACTGCCAGTCCTGGATGAAGCCCATCCTTTCCCGACTGATTCCTTTTTTTTTTTTTTTTCTTGTCTGTTGCCCAGGCTGGAGTACAGTAGTGCAGTCTTAGCTTACTGCAACCTCTACCTCCTGGGTTTAAGCAATTCTCCTGCCTCACCCTCCTGAGTAGCTAGGATTACAGGTGTGTGCCACCATGCCTGGCTAATGTTTGTATTTTTAGTAGGGACAGGGTTTCACTATGTTGGCCAGGCTGGTCTTGAACTCCTGACCTCAAGTGATTTGCCAACCTCAGCCTCCAAAAGTGCTGGGATTAGAGTCGTGAGCCACTATACCCAGCCCTGACTGATTCTGTCAGAATAATGCCGACCTGCACACTGGGAGGACAGGGTGGGGCCTCAGGACGTTGGTCCCGTTTGCAAAGGGGAGGAGCCTGGCCTTTTCTGTTCCTGTGTGGTAACCTGGGATTCAATCTGTGAAATGGGGTCCTGGCAACAGGAACTCCTCTCGCTTTGCTGATAATTTTTTCCTTTTTGCCCAATAAATCCCACTCCTTACCTTTCCACGTGTCCATGAGCCTAATCTTTCCTGGTTGTGTGACAAGAACCCGTTTTGTTTTGTTTTGTTTTCTACAGCAATAGTATTATGTTAGTTTACTATAATTATCCCAAATCTTGCTAATCTCTCTTTTGAAACATGTTCATTAAAGATATTGTCTTAGTTTTGGGCCGCTATAACAAAATACCATGGACTGAGCTGCCTAACAACAAACATTGATTGCTCCAAGTTTCTGGAGGTCAGGAGGCCACGGTAAGGTGCTGGCAGAGTCAGTGTGTGGTGACAGCCCCTGTCTTGGTTTGCAGACAGCCGTCTTCTTGTATCTTCATATGATGAAGAGAGGGAACTTGTATCTCTTTGTCTCCTTATAAGGGCACAAATCCCATTCATAAAAGCGCCACACCTATGACCTGATTACCTCCCAGAGTTCCCATTTCCAAATATCATCACATTGCAGATTTAGGCTTC
Organism: Piliocolobus tephrosceles; assembly: GCF_002776525.5. Classification (NCBI taxonomy): domain Eukaryota; kingdom Metazoa; phylum Chordata; class Mammalia; order Primates; family Cercopithecidae; genus Piliocolobus; species Piliocolobus tephrosceles. Next base: position 29,462,412 of record NC_045452.1, on the reverse strand, counting down.
TATATATGAATTTTAGAGAAACATAAATATTCCATGCATAGCACGTATCATTAACACATCATAGAATTTACTCATTTAATGTGTAAAATTCAATAGTTTTTAGTGTATTTAGCTTTGTACGATCATACAATAATCTGTGCATTTTTTAAAAAATTATTTTAGTCCCTACTGAAAGGAATTCATATCCATCTGTAGTCTGTTCCCATTCTCCCTAACTTCCCCTGATTCCCAGTAATCACTAATGTACTCTCTGTGTCTGTAGATGTACCTGTTCTGGAAATTTCATGTAAATGGACTCATACAATATATGGTCTTGTGTGACTTGCCTCTTGCATGTAGCATCACGTTTTCAAGGTTCATCAACATCATAGCATGCTTCAGTACTTCATTCCTTTTTATTACCAAGGAGTATTTCCTTGTATGCCAACATTTATCCATTTGGACATTTGGATTGCTTCCATTTTTTTTTTTTTTTTTTTTTTTTTTTTTTTTTTTTTTTGAGACGGAGTCTCACTCTGTCGCCCAGACTGGAGTGCAGTGGCACAATCTCGGCTCACTGCAAGCTCCACCTCCCGAGTTCACGCCATTCTCCTGCCTCAGCCTCCCACATAGCTGGAACTACAGACGCCCGGCTAATTTTTTGTATTTTTAGTAGAGACGGGGTTTCATCATGTTAGCCAGGGTGGTCTCGATCTCCTGACCTCGTGATCCACCTGCCTCAGCCTCCCAAAGTGCTGAGATTACAGTCGTGAGCCACCGTGCCCGGCCTCCAATTTTTTTTTTTTTTTTGACTACTGTAAATAATGCTGTTAAAAATTTTGTATGAGTTTTTGTGGGAATATATGTTTTCATTTCTCTTGTGTATGTACCTAGATGTGATATTGCTGAGGTGTATGTTTAACCATCTGAAGAACTACTGGACTGTTTTCCCAATGTAATAATGTTAAGCATCTGTTCTTGTGCTAATGGGCCATTTCTGTGTATTCTTGGGAGAAATGTTTATTGAAATCCCTTTCTCATTTTAAAAATCGAATTATCTTTTTTTATTGAGTTCTAAGTGTTTTCTATGTATTTTAGAACAAGTCCCGTATTAGATACATGGTTAGCAAATATCTGATACATTGTCTTTTCACTTTCTTAATGGTATTGTTTGAAGTAAAATATTTTAAAATTTGATATAGTTTAATTTATCTAACTCTTCCTTTTGTTACTTGTGATCTTGATGTAATGTTTAAAAACTATTAAGTAATCAGAATCGCAAAGATTTGAGTCTATGCTTTCTTCTAAGAGTTTTATGGTTTTAGCTTTTACACCTAGGTCTTTGATACATTTTGAGTTGTTTTTGGTGTGTAGGAGGAATCTAACATCATTCTTTTGCATTAGATATCAAGTCTCTCAGCACCATTTGTTAAAAATCTTATTTTCCCCATTGATTTTTCTTGGGATTGTTTTCAGTAATCAATTGACCACAAATCTGAGTGCTTGCGCCTGGACTTTCAATTCTATTCCTTTGACCTACACATTCATGCTTATGCCAGTATCACACTGTCTTGATTACTGTGCTTTGCAGTTAATTTTTTAATTTAGAAAGTGTGAGACCTCCAATTCTGTTGCTTTTTCAAGATTATTTTGGCTATTATGGGTTCTTTGAATTTACATATGAATTTAAAGTTCAGCTTTTAAATTTCTGCAAAAATGCTAGCTGGGAGTTTTATGGGGATTGTGTTGAGCCACTAGATCAATTTAAAGAGTATGACTATCTTAACAATATTGTCTCTCAATCATGATGTCTTTCTAGTTATTTAGGTTTGCTTTCATTTATGTCACTGATGTTTTGTAGTTTTCAGTGTGGAAGTCTTACACTTTGGTTAAATTTGTTCCTAAGTGTTTTATTCTTTTTGATACTATTAAAAGTAGATTGCTTTCTTAATTTTATTTTTGGATTATTCATTACAAATGTATAGAAATGTACTTAATTTTGTGTATTGATCTTGCATCCTGCAATCTTGCTGAGCTGGTTTATTAGTTTTAGTAGTTTTATGGCGGATTCCTTGGAGTTTTCTATATTCAAATCATGTCATCTGTTCATATATATATATATAGTTTTACTCTTTCCTTTTCCAATTTGGTTGACTTTTATTTCTTTTTCTTGCCTAATTAGGTATGTAGTATCTCTTCTACCATGTGAAATAGAATTGATGAGAGCAAATGCTTTGTGTATCTATTGAGATAATATTGTGACTGTTTCTCTTTTTTTAATACAGTGTGTTACATTGATTGATTTTCAGATGTTAAACCAACCTTGCATTCCTGGGATAATCTTATTTGATCTTGTTCTCCATATATCTGTTTTTTTTCACATGGTGCTGGATTAATTTGCTAGCATTTTGTGAGAATTTCTGCATTTCTAGTCATAAGGTTAACTGGTTTTTAAGTTTTCTTTTCTTGTAATATATGGTTTTGGTATCAGGATAGCACTAGCCCCATAGGATAAGTTGAGATGTATTCCCTGTTCTTCTATATTTTGAGAGTTTGTGAAGGATTGGCATTAATTCTTCTTAGAATGTTTGGTAGAATGCACCAGTGAAGCCATGTGAGTCTGGAATTTTTGTTGTGGGGAGGTTTTGATTATCAACCAATGATATCTATGAGACATGTACAAACCACTCCACCCAAAAACAGTGAAATACACATTCTTTTCAAGAGCATCTGGAAAATTCTCTGATTGATCATATGCCAGGCCATAAAACAAGCTTCAGTAAACATTAAGGAACTGAAATTATACAAAGTATACTCTCCAATTGTACTAGAATGGAATTAGAAATCAATAACAGCAAGAAATTTTGAAAATTTACAAATACATAGATGTTAAGTAACACACTGCTAAGTAACTGATGTGTCAAGAAGAAATTGCAGATAAATTTGACAATCCTTTGTGGTTAACACAAATGAAGACACAAATGTACCAAAACCTCAGTGATGTGGATAGTGCAGTGTTCAGAGGGGACTTCGTAGCTGCTCATACATTACAAAAGAAGACACATCTCTAACCAAGGACTTAAAATACAAATTCAATTAAATACAATGGATTCTTTTAAGAAGATTAACAAAATCAACAAAAATTAGTGATATTAAGCAAGAAAACATAAAGAAGGCTCAAATTACTGAAATCAGGAATAAAGGAACATTGCAGTTGACCTTTTAGGAAAAAGGGGGATTATTAGGGAATACCATGAAAAAGTGTGTGCTAACAAATGTGATGACTTAGATAAATTGGATGAATTTCTAAAAAGACATAAACTGTTGAAACTGACTCAAAAGAAATAGAAAATATGAATATACTTATAGAAAGTAAAATAATATAATTAGCATTAAAAAAATACATACAAAGAAAAGCCTAGGCACAGATGACTTCTCTGTGAATTCTACCAAAAATTTTAAAGAAGTAATACCAATGCTTCACAAACTCTTTCAGAAAATGCAAGAGGAAGGAGTATAGTCTAATGCATTCTATTAGACCAGTATTACCCTGACTTCAAAACCAGAGAAAGACATAAAAAAAAACAAGACTAATATAGCTTATAAATACAGACATAGAAATCCTAACAAAATATCAGGAAACCAAGTTCAGCAATACATAAAGAGGAATAGAGATCATGACCAAGTGGGATTTTTTTCCCCAGGAATTTCAGAAAATCAATTAATGTAACACAAGATGTCAACAGAATAAAAGATAGCAAGCAAAACCCATGTGATCATCTTGACACATAAAAAGAATTTTACAAAAATTCAACACCTTTGCATTAAAAAACCCTTAACAAAGTAAGATTAGAAGTCAATTCTTCAACCTGTGAAAAAGCATCCATGAAAAAATTCATTGCTAACACTGTAATGGTGAAAGGTAAAATGCTTTTCTCCTCAGTTCAGAAACAAGACAAGGATATCTGCTCTCACTGCTTCTATTCAGCATTGTACTGGAAGTTCTTTCTAGGGCAGTTAGTCATAAATAAATGAATAAATAAATGGCATCTAAATTGTAACTAAAGAATTAAAACTATCTAATTTGCAGATGCTTTGACCTTGTACACAGAAAACCATAAGGTTTAACCAAAACACTGTTAACCTAATAAGTGTGTTCACCAAAGTTATAAGAGGCAAAATCAATAACAATCCAAAAAGGAAACTATGAAAAATAATTCCATTAAAAATACCATGAAAAAGAATAAACTACTCAGAAATAATTTAATGAAATAAGCACAAAGCATACTATGAAAATCATGACGTTTTGAATAATTAAAGATCTAAATAACTGGAAAGACATCCATGTTCATGGGTAAAAAGCATTAATATTGTTAAGATGGCTACGCTCCCCAAATTGTTCTGCATTTTCAACGCAATCTCTGTAATAATCCCAGCAGGCTTTCTTACAGCTATAGACAAGCTGATCCAGAAATCTGTATGTAAAATCAAGGGACTCGGGATAGCCAAACAGTCTTGATAAAAGAACAACTCCAGCCTCAGCAACATAGGAAGACCCTGTCTCTCTCTGAAAAAACAAAACAAGACAAAACAAAACAAAACAAACAGGCATGGTGGCACATACCTGTGGTCCTGGCTACCCACGAGGCTGAGGTGGGAAGATCACTTAAGCTTAGGAGGTTGAGCCTGCAGTGAGCTGTGAACACACCACTGGACTCCAGCCTGGACAGCAGAGTGAGATCCTGTCTCAAAAAACAAAGAGGATGACAAAGTTGAATAACTCACACCTTCCAATTTCAAAACTTACTACAAAGTTACTATAATTCAGACAGGGTGGTACTGGCATAAGGATAGATAGGCATCAGTAGACTAGAATTGAGAGTCCAGAAATAACCCCGTACATCTATGGTTAATTGATTTCTGAAGAGGGTGCCAAGACAATTCAGTGGGAGACAGAATAGTCTTTTTCAACAAATGGTGCTGAGACAACTGTGTATCCACATGCAAAAGAATGAAGTTAGACCCCTACCTCACAACATATACAAAAAATAACTTAAAATGTAGCACATACAAAAATTAGCTCTTAAATGTAACAGCTAAAACTATAACACTCTTAGTGAAAAATAGGCATACATCTTCATGATATTTGATTAGGCAATTATTTCTTCTTAGATATTACATCAAAAACGTAAGCAACAAAATAAAAATAGATCAATTGACCATCATCAAAATTACAAACTTGCGTGCTCCAAAGGACACCATCAAGAAAATTGTGGTGGCTCACTCCTAGCACTTTGGGAGGCTGAGGTAGGAGCATCACTTGAGGCCAGGGGTTTGAGACCAGCCTGGATAACATAGTGAGATCCTGTTTCTACAAAAAAATTTAAAAATTAGCCAGGCATGATAGTGCACACCTGTATTCCTAGCTACTCAGGAGACGGAGATGGGAGGCCATTTGAGTCCAAGAGTTCAAGGCTATAGTGAGCAATGATTGTACCACTGCATTCCAGCCTGGGCAACAGAGTGAGACCCTGTCTCAAAAAGAAAAGAAAAAAAAGGAAAATTAAAAGAAAATTAAACTGGCTCATGCCTGTAATCCTTGCACTTTGGGAGGTCGAGGCTGGTAGATTGTCTGAGCTCAGGAGTTCGAGACCAGCCTGGGCAACACAGTGAAACCCCATCTCTACTAAAATATAAAAATTAGCCAGGCATGGCAGCATGCACCTGTAGTCCCAGCTACTCAGGAGGCTGAGGTAGGAGAATTGCTTGAACCTGGGAGGTGGAGGTTGCAGTGAACCGAGATCACACCACTGCACTCTAGCCTGGGCAACAGAGCAAGACTCTGTCTCAAAAAAAAAAAGAAAAAAGAAAAATTATACAACTAAAAGACAACACATAGAATGAAAGACAATGTTTGTAAACCATATATCAAATAAGGGACTTGTATCCAGGATATATAAAGAACTCTTGCAACTCAGTAATAAAAAGATAATGTCCCAAGTAAAAATGGACAAGGATTCTATAATAATAAACATTGTTCCCCAAGAGGATAAACAAATGGTCATTCAGTGCACAGAAAGCTACCCAGCATCTGCAGCCATCAGATAAATGCAAATCCAAATCACAAGTTACCTCTTCAATCCTACTAGGGTGGCTATAGTGGAAAAAATAATTACAAGTGTCGGAGACAATGTGGAAGGATTAGAACCTGTGTACACTGCAGGAAGGATTATAAAATGGAGCAAGACACAATGTGGAAGGATTCTAACCTTTCTACACTGCTGGTAGGATTATAAAAAGGAGCAGGAGACAATGTGGAAGGATTGGAACCCATGTACACTGCCGGTAGGGGTATAAAAGGGAGCAGGAGACAATGTGGAAGGATTCTAACCCTTGTACATGGCTGGTAGGATTAGAAAATGGAGCAGCTTCTTTGGAAAACAATGATGCAGCTTCTCAGAGCATAAACAGAATTGTTCCATGACCCAGAAATGCACTCCCAAGTATATTCCCAGGAGCCACAAAAATGCATGTTCACAAAACAACTTGTACACAAATCTTCTTAACGTCATTATTCATAATACCCACAAAGGAGAAACAACTCACATGTAAAGAGAATGTGTTATATTCCCACAATGGAATTTTATTTGTTAATACAAAGGGATGAAGTATTGCTATATGCTGCCGGTGGATAAATCTTAGAAACATTATGCTAAGTGGAAGAAGTAAGACACAACAGGCCAAGAGTTCTATGATTTCATTTAAATAAAATGTCCAGAACAGGAAAATCCCTAGAGACAGAAAGTAGATGAGTTGCTGCCAGTGGCAGGTGGAAGGGAAGAATGCAGAGAGGGGGCATGTGGGAGCTGCCTTCCTTCTCACCATAATGAAAATGTTCTTAGATTGATGGCGGTGATGGTTGCACAACCCTGTGAATATACTAAAACCACTGAATTTTTCACTTTACCAAAGGGAATTGTGTATACCAAGTAAATTATTTCTCCAGGAAGTCTCCATAAAGCTGTTATGTATAAAAAAGAGAAAATTATATGGTTCCCAAATTACGAAGACTTTTGGTCCTTCCTTCCCCAAATTTGTTTTTCATTAGTTTTTCTTTCTTCCTTTTCCGCTTGTCAAAGACATAATACAGATAGAATAGAAGCAGTGAACAGCAGCCTCCTCGCCTGGTTGCCAACGTTAATGAAATGGCTTCTACAGTTTGCTGAAGGGTTCTGAAAGTCTTGATCACATCAAAAAAGTTACTTTCTATTCTTTGCTAAGCATTTTTATCCTGAATGTGTATTGAGTTTTATGGAATACCATTTTGTGTCTATTTAGGGGATGATACATGTTCTTTTATATTCTGTTACTTTTGTGTATCACAATAATAGATTTTTCTGATGTTGAACTGTTTTAGAATTCCTGTGTGAAACCCTACTTGGTAATGATCTCCAATGCTGGATGTGAATTGCTGGTATCTTTTTTTTGTATTTCTGTATATATTTTTATGCAAGATTACAGAACGATTTTCTTTTCTTCTACTATCTTGTCCACTTTAGGTGTCTAAGTTGAATATATTTCCTTCCTTTAAAAAATGTCTTTAAAATTTTTCACCCAGTAAAATTTACTCTTATTGTGTAGAACTATGAGTTTTGGCAGATGGATAGTCATTTAAACATTACAGTAAAGATACCTCTACAGAAAAGTTGCAACATCTCCCAGATTCCTTTATGCTGTCTTTGGTGATCATCTCCCTCCCTACACAGGTCAGAACGATCTGTTCTCTATCCTAATAGCTGTGTTTTTTCAGGTGTCAGACACATTGGCACTCTCTGTAGCCTCTTGCATTAGGCATCTTGTACTTAGCATAATGGATTTGAGAGTCACATTTGTGTGACTCAAGAGCCTAACATTTTTTATGGCTGGGACTATTCCATTGCATGGAGGGGAGCTGACTTAAGTGAGGTGGCTTCTGAAGCTTGCTGCAGGTTCCTGACTGTCTTGAGGGGGTCAGAGAAGTGACCTTTGGGTCTTTACCTGTTCATCTGTTGAAGAGCATTTGGGCTGCTCTCAGCTTGGAGGTGCTATAAAGACACATGTTCACATTTTTGTGTGACTGCAAGTTAATTCCTTCTGATACCAAGGGAATAGGATTTCTGGGTCCTTTGGTACGTGTACATGGGGCTATATAAGAAACTGTCAACTCCTTTGTCTTGTGACCATGCCATTTGCATTCCTGCAGCAACGCGTGGGAGATCCAACTGCTTCCTCTGCATCCTAAGTGGTACTCGCTATTGCAGGTTTTATTTTTGTTGTTGGTTTAAGTTTCAGTTTCACTCATAGTTTTCGTGATTTTAGTGGGCTTGGTATTATCTTATTGTGGCTTTAACCTGCTTTTCCCCAGTGACCCGCAATGTTGCACACTTTTCACGTGTTTCACGTCCATATATCTTGTTTAGTAAAATGCTTGCTCAATTTTTTTGACCTATTTTTAAATTGGAGCATTGTTTTCTTATTGCCGAGTCCTGATAGTGCTTTATACATTGTAGATACAAGTCTTTCTTGAGATGTGTGAATTGCCAATATTTTCTCCAAGTCTATGGCTTGTCTTTCTGCCTCCTGTGTCTTGCACAGAGCAAAAGTGTTTCGTTTTTGTGGAGTCTCATTTATTTATTTATTTATGTTAGGAATTGTGCTATTGGTGTTCTGTCTAAAACTTCTTTGCCTCAGGCAAAGTTACAGGAGTTTCTCCTCTGATTTCTTTTAGAAATGTTATAGTTTACATTTTACATTTACGTCTGTGTTCCATTTTTAGTTACTCTTTGCAAAAAGTACAAGGTATGGGCCAAGGTCTCGCTCTGTGTTCCTCTTGGTTCTCTGGCCTATGGATGGCCAATTGCTGAAAACGGTATTTTTCTCCATTGAGTTGGCTTTGCACTATTGTCAAAAATCAGTTTGCCATATTTGTGTGAGTCTGTTTCTGGACTCTCTCCTTTCACTGATTTTACATGTCTGTCCCTTTGCCGATACCACATTGTCTTGATTATTGTAGCTTTACAGTAAGTGTTGACATTAGTGTGACTTTACTTTGTTCTTTCTTCCCCCACAATTGATTTGGCTCTTCTAGTTCCTTTGCTGTTTCATTGACTAGATCCATTTTATTTCTTTATTCGTTTATTTATTTATTTTTTGAGACAGAGTCTTGCTCTGTCACCCAGACTGGAGTGCAGTGGTGCAACCTCTGCCTCCCAGGTTCAAGTGAATCTCCCACCTCAGCCTCCCAAGTAGCTAGAACCACAGGTGTGCGTCACCACACCCGGCTAGTCTTTTTGTATTATTAGTAGAGACAGAGTTTCACCATGTTGGCCAGGCTGGTCTCGAACTCCTGACCTCAAGTGATCTGCCCACCTCAGCCTCCCAAAGTGCTGGGATTAAAGGCATGAGCCACCGCGCCTGGCCTTTCCTTTGCCATTTCATATAAATTCCAAATCCTTATTAACCTTTATTTGTTTGATATATTAATTTCTCATAGACTTAAAAACACTCTCATTATAATTATGGCTTTGGAAAATTCTCCTGCAAGTTCATGGTTTTTGGTTTATTTTGGTTTATTTTTGGTTTCCTTTTTTAGTATGCAAGGTTTGCTTTTAAATCCTATTGAAGCTATTTGCCTTAAATTATATTCTCTCTGTGCCTTTGCTACATCCCTTCCTATATGTAATAGTTTTCATATGTGTATATATATATGTGTATGTATATATATATATATATATTCCATCTCTTTATTTTCAACTTTTCTGCATGATTTGTTTTCAGATGTGTTTCTTGTAATCAGGAATTAGTAGCATTTAAAAATCCAATAAAACCTTCTTCAAGGCTGCCATGCCCATCACAAACTCAGAGTGCCAGGGCCTTGGGGGAGAAACTGGGAGGGGCTCAGGGCACCCTGGGGACCTTCAGGCTCACTGCCCAGGGTGCCTCAAGTCTCTGCCTCCCACACTCTGGCACAGTGCTCCTCAGCCTCCCCAGCTATGGCTCAGCCAGGTCTAGGTGAGGCGTGGGATCCTGCCCCAGTGGGTGCAATTGGTGAGCCCTGGTGCATGCATGTGGGGAGGATTCTGTAGGCACACAGTGCATGAGCTGTGGTGCCAGGGCTGCCTCTACCCAGATGTCAAAAGATGTTGTAACCGCCCAATGGGTTCACCTTGCCCGCTGCCTAGACAGAGCCAATTTATGAAGACAGGGGAATTCAGTGGAGAAAGAGTAATTCTTGCAGATCCGGCTGTGCGGGAGACCGGAGAGTTTTATTATTACTCAAATCAGTTTCCCCGCGCATTCGGGGATCAGAGTTTTTAAAGATAATTTGGCGGGTAGGGTCTTGGGAAGTGGGGAGTGCTGATTGGTCAGGTTGGAGATGGAATCACAGTGGGTTGAAGTGAGATTTCTTGCTGTTTTCTGTTCCTGGGTGTGATGGCAGAAATGACTGGGCCAGATGACTGGTCTGGGTGGTGTCAGCTGAACCGTCCAGGGCAGGGTCTGCAAAATATCTCAAGCCCTGATCTTAGGTTTTGCAGTAGTGATGTGGTCCCCAGGAGCAATTTGGGGAGGTTCAGACTCTTGGAGCCAGAGACTGCATGATCCCTAAACTGTAATTTCTAATCTTGTAGCTAATTTGTTAGTCCTGCAAAGGCAGCAGACTGGTCACCAGGCAAGAAGGGGGTCTTTTTGGGAAAGGGTTATATCAATTTTGTTTCAGAGTCAAACCATGAACCAAATTCCTTCCCAAAGTTAGTTCAGCCTATGTCCAGGAATGAACAAGGACAGCTTAAAGGTTGGAAGCAAGATGGAGTGGGTTAGGTGTGATTTCTTTCACTGTCATAATTTCCTCAGTTATAATTTTGCAAAGGTGGTTTCGACGTGGGGTCCAGGCACAGACCTGCTGCAGGGCTGGGGTCACCCAAGAGAGCCTCCACAAGGGCAATTCCCAGCAAGGCTGTGAGGTGGGGCTGTCAGGAGCCTTGGACGCCCAAACCTCACCCCCGTGTGTCCAGAAGGAGGGGCATGAAATCAAAGATGACTGTCAAGATTGAATGTTTCTGCCCTGTTGGGTGTTAGACTTACTTAAGGCCTGTTATCTCTGTCTTCTTGCCGTGTGTCCATTTTGTCATAGAATTATTTGTGCGGTGCCTGTCCCACAGTGTGTTTAGAGGCTCTTAACTTGTTTGATTTCACAGATTCACAGCTGGAGGAGAATTTGCCTCAGGACAAATCATGCTTTGAGTCTCATCCATATGTTTAGACATGTTTCCGTATGTTTAGACATATATCCGTATGTTTAGATATGTATCCTTATGTTCAGATATGTATCCATATGTTTAGACAGGTATCCATATGTTTAGACATGTATCCACATGTTTAGACATGTATCCATATGTTTAGCTATGAATCCATATGTTTGGACTAAGACTTTAACATTGATGCTGGAACAAGTTAAGACTTTTTGGGTCTGTTGAGATGAAATGAATGTATTTTGTACGTGATAAGAACATGAATTTTGGGAGGACAGTAACGGAATGCTATGGTTTGAATGTGTCCTCTCCAAAATTCAATTGTTGTCAATGTAATCGTATTCGGAGATGGGCCTTTAAGAGATGATGAGGCCACGAGGCTCCTCCCCATCATGAGTAGAATTAAGGCCCTTAAGAAAAAGGCTTTAGGCCGGGCGCTGTGGCTCACACTTGTAATCCCAACACTTTGGGAGGCTGAGGCGGGTGGATCACGAGGTCAGGAGTTCGAGACCAGCCTGACCAACATGGTGAAACCCGGTCTCTACTAAAAATACAAAAATTAGCCAGGTGTGGTGGCACGCACCTGTAATCCCAGCTACTCAGGAGGCTGAGGCAGGAGAATTGCTTGAACCTGGGAGACAGAGGTTGCAGTGAGCACCACTGCACCCCAGCCTGGGCGACAAGAGCAAAACTCCATCTCCAAGAAAAAAAAAAAAAAAGGAGGCTTCACACAGCATTCACCTTCTGTGCTGTGAGGACACAGCGTTCCTTCCTTCTGGAAGATACAGCAACAAGGCGCCGTCTCTCGGAAGCAGAGAGAAGCCCTCCCAGACACCAAACCTACCAGTGCTTCCATCTTGGACTTCCCAGCCTCCAGAACTGTGAGAAAACAAATTTTTCTTCTTTATGAATTAGCCAGACTGTGATATCCTGTTACAGCAGCACAAATAGGTAGCGACAAATATTTTTTGACATTTATTCCATGATTCTAGTCCTTTTGCCCTTATTGTGATTACATGCATGCTTAGACTTAGGTCCTGCTAACCCATATTTTTAGTGTGTCATCCTTTTCACTTCTCTTCCTTCTTGTCTGGTACTGCATTAGCTGTACTTCCTAAATTTCTGCTTTGCTTTATTGGTTTGGAATTTATATGTTGTAATTATACTGTTGTAGTGGGTTTTCTCTACATTTTCAAACATTAAATATTTAACTCTATATGCATTTTTTTTTCAAGAAATCCAAGTGCTTCAACACAGGTATCTATTTCTTCATGTCCATTGTCCATGAACTTCTGAAAATCAGAGGTTCTATGTCAATGTGCTCACGAGTTTATTTCCCATATTTGAAGAACAAAATATTTGTAACACATTCCACATCAATTCAAAACTCTCAACCAAAATTTCCTAGAGTGTTTCTAAAACAGAAAAATGCCTAGATAAAACTAAAAACCTAGCATATTAGGATATAAAATGTTTAAGTATCAGTTCCAGATCACCAACACTTATTACGGTTGTTAACAAACCATTGCTTTGTAGGCAGCAATATATCCAGTTTACAAGCTGTACTGCAAACATTATCTTTGCCACACAGCACGGCAAATAAAAATGAAAGTAGATACATTTTTTAGAAGAACGCAGACTGCAATGGACTGAATGTTTGTGACCTTCTAAAATGCATATGTGAACCCCTAATCCCAACGCCATGGTTTTTGTAAGTGGGGTCTTTGGGAAGTAACAGGTCATGGGGTGGATGTATGCCCTTGTAAGAAGAGACCAGAGAGCGAGCCAGCTGTCTTTTCCACCATGTGAGGGTGCACAGGGACGTTGATAGTCTGCCACCAGGAAGGAGCTTCACCAGAACCAGACCATGCTGGTACCTTGACCCCAGGCTTCTCAGCCTCTGTAACTGTGGGATGTGAGTGTTCGTTGTTTAAGCTGCTCAGCCTGTCACTTTGTTGTAGCAGCCCAATCTAAGACATAGACTAAAATGATAATAAAACTCAAAGCAAATTCCTGTAATGAACTAGGGCTCTCCAAGTAGAGAAGCGAGATTTGTAGCTCAAAGTGAGCTGAGAAGGGAGATGGTTGAAAAGAGGAGGCAGTTTCTGTGTGTCTGGTGGTGGAGGAGGATGGGGAGAGGACCTGGGTGAGAGAGGGTTGTTTTGGGCATTTGTCAGACCCACAAGGCCTGGGAACGGCTCTCCATGGTTTGGTAGCCACTCTGAGGAGGGGGTCTGACAAATCTTCAGAGGAGCTGCTCACTACTCTTGGGTGAAACACTTGCAAGATGCAGTCTTCCTCTTTGTCTTGATGTTTCCTTTCATAAATTCATTTACGTGAGGTTTTAGGAGACATCGGGCTGTTTCTTTTCTTCCTCCATTTGAAGCTTCCCAACCTATCCCAGGCACATTCAGGGCTAATATTTAACCCAGCACTGGCGTGGCCTCATGGAATAATGACTCCCGTGAGTCCAGCAACATCCCAGATGCACTTCCCCGCCCTAAGATTCATGAGCTTTCCAAAATGTTTACACATGCAATTCTGCCAATATTATTTGGAATAGAACCTGAGACTTCCTCTATATTGTTTTGTTTAAAATGCTGAATTGAGTCTTTGGGACATAGACGCAGATGTTTCCTACATAAATAGTTGGACATATTGCACTGAGAACTACTTAAGCTCCATGAAGTTAGCGTGTTAAACTCAAGAAGGGCTCTCCCGGGGAAGCGTCACGGAAGAAGACTTGCTTCAGGGGTTGCTCCTATTTCTGTCTTTTCCTACAACATGACCTAGACTGCAGCAGAATTTACCAACCACAGACCACCCTGCTATCACCCTTTCTGTTCCTGTTATCTGCAACTCAGTTTTGCTTAAAAACACTTCAAACCTGCTATTATTATTTCACAAGTCAATATTTAATTACATTCATCCATCTATAAACCATCAATATCTAAGCTTACTCTTATATGTGATATGCTATGAGCCCTGTCTCAGTGTACTTTTCCTCTTGAATCCTTTCACAGTTCTTAGAGCAAGCCTCTGTGGTAGTAAGCAAGTTCTTTTAGCCCTTGCAAGTTTTTATTTTTTTTCCCTGAATAATTGTTTATATTGGTATAAATTATAGGTTAATAATTATTTTTCCTCAGTCTTTTGAAGGCATTATTTCATTTCTTCTGATCTTTATCACTGTGGATAAATCTACTATCCATTTAATTCATGATCCTTTATAGGAATCTGTCTTTTCTGTCTTGTAGCTTTTAACATTTTCTCGTCTTATCCTGCTATTGTGTAGTTTCACTACTGTGTCTACATGTGGGGCTTGTTTGGTTTGTTTGTTTATTCTGTTCTGTATTTCTACAGCAAATTTGAACTGAGGACTCCTGTTGACCTGGTTTGGCTGTGTCCCCATCCAAATCTCATCTTGAATTATAGCTCCCACAGTTCCCATCTGTTGTGGGAGGGAACTGATGGAAGGTAATTGAATTATGGGGGCAAGTCTATCCCAGGCTATTCTCATGATAGTGAATACATCTCATGAGATATGATGTTTTATAAAGGGGAGTTTCCCTGTACAAGTTCTCTTCTCTTGTCTGCTGCCATGTGAGATGTGTCTTTCACCTTCTGTCATGATTGTGAGGCCTCCCCAGTCACGTGGAACTGTGAGTCCATTAAACCTCTTTCTTTTGTAAATTTCCTAGTCTTGGGTATGTCTTTATCAACAGCATGAAAACAGACTAATACACCTGTTTTTCTCTGAATCTGGAAAAATTAAATTACTAGGTTTTCATATAGAACTTCTCTATTTTCTTCTTCTGGAATTGTTATTTCACAGATCTAGGACCTCCTTGACTATTCTCCACCTCTGACCTGCTTGTGAGTGTGTGTGTGTAGATGTGGAGATAAACATACCTCAAGCAGCCTAAGAAGCCATCAATAGAAGGAGGAACCATTATTTTCATGCATCACTAAGAAATAAAGGTGCCACAGACAAGGTGTTTAGTGGAAGACTCCTACATAAGGTGAGGACCCCAAAGGGCTGCAGCCTTGCTGTAAGAAGAAATGAGAAATGAGAAATAAACCCACAGTGAGCAAAAGGCAGGAAAAAAAAAAAAAAAACAGACAATCTCTCCTGAGATTTTAACCTCCAAACTTTACACACTCAGATTTACAGTTCAAATGAAAATCTTAACTATAGATTTTAATTTTAAATGATCTTAGGTCAGTAATACTTCCAAGTGACTGGCAGGGCAAATGAAGATTCTCTTTGGAAAATGTCTCCAATCTAGACCAACAGTGGTTGTAAGTCACTTTCAGTTGTAAGGTGTACTCCAATTTCAGATATATTAAAATGAGAAAATGGAATCAATGAAGTGCAGTGTACATGTGTGCATGCATGGACACATTCATATCTACCTACAGAAGTCAGTTTGTCTCTCTATGCAATATTCTAGGTGAGTTTCTCAATATTGTCTCCAATTCACTAAATCTCTCTTTAACCCTGTTCTGCCTAAAATGTGTTCCTGTTATCACATATCTTCTTTGGCTATATTTTTAATTTCTTAGTTTTCTAATTGTTTATATTAAAGAAACTTATTTTTTGTTATTTCTTATGCACGTGTTTTATTTTTCTATAGTTTCTTCTGCTTTTAAAAGCACATTCTCCCTCCTTCACCTCTGTTATCTCTTTAAACACCCTAAACATAATTATTTTTGTTGTAGATAAATTGTCCCCATGCAATTAATTTTGTCTGGAGTTATTTCATGTTCTGAGTACGGATTTGTTATTTATCATTCTGAGCACTGGAACACTCTTGTGTTGTGGGAGAGGGGAGTGTTTGGCTTTTCTTTCTGCACTCCATTTTTCTTCTTCTGTTTGTCCCTCCTTCTAGAACAGCTTTGCCTTTGTCCCCAGGGCTGCCAGTGCTGCACCAGGTACTACATGGCTCTCCTTTCCTCACGCCATCTCCCATTGCTTTTACCTGGCTGTCAGCTTCTCAGCGGGCCCCACAGATTCTTCCTTCTCTATGTCTTTTTTCTCACTTACTTTTTCATTTGTTCAACAAATAACTTTGAGCACTTATAGTGTACCAGACTCTGTCCCATTTTGTCTCCTTCTTTTAATGATCTGTTTTATGGAACTTGATTATATTCTATAATGTGTTGTTTATACTAGTTTTAATGAGTTCTATTTTAATTTACAAGGAGGTGAGTGTAATGGTACATATTCATCTGAAGAATTCTTCTGGCTCCTCTGACCATAAGTGGATTACTTTATTTTCCAGGAATCACCGGCCTTCTGTAATAATACTATTCTTCACTTCTATATAGCACTTTGCAATCCACATATGTTTCTTATCCATCAACTCAGTTGACCAGTTGTGATATGAAATAGATAGGACAGATATTGGTCCTGTTTTACCAGGGTTATGCCTGCAGCTCAGAGAGGTTAAGTCTGCTCCAGGGCCACCAGCCAGTAAGAAGCAGAGTGGAACCACACCTGAAACCAAATCTCATGATTCAGACACCTGAGTTAGACTCTTCAGATGGGCCTTAGAATATGTTCTGGGTGGGCCAGGCACACTGGCTCAAGCCTGTAATCCCAGCACTTTGGGAGGCCGAGACGGGCGGATCATGAGGTCAGGAGATCGAGACCATCCTGGCTAACATGGTGAAACCTCGTCTCTACAAAAAAAAAAAAAAATACAAAAAACTAGCCGGGCGAGGTGGCGGGCGTCTGTAGTCCCAGCTACTCGGGAGGCTGAGGCAGGACAATGGCGTAAACCCGGGAGGCAGAGCTTGCAGTGAGCTGAGATCCGGCCACTGCACTCCAGCCTGGGCAACAGAGCGAGACTCCGTCTCCACAACAACAACAAAAAAAGAATATGTTCTGGCCAAGGGTCACATCTTACGTCCTGGTATCACTCATTGTACCTAGCACGCTGCTGGGCATGGCATGTATTTGCACAAATATATTATTTGATGAAGGCTGTCTGGGAGAAAGCTGATTTTGCACATTTCAGGCAGAGGCTGTGGCTGAACTCATTCTGTTGGGACCCTGAGTGGCCTGCTGACCCCTAAGGGGCACTAGCCCACAGGACCTGCAGGAAGGTCTGCACCTGCAGAAGTGTGTGAGGGAGACCAGGCTGCCTGAGGGCCCCTCATTCTCTAACGAAGGAGGATATATGACCCAGCCACAGGGATGGGAAATCAGGACCTCTCAACATGTTCACATTCAAAAAATCAGTAGGTATCGATTCACATTACTGAGTTGACTGAAGGTAGAGGCAGTATTTATTCCGAGTTGTGTTCCTGATGTAATAGTACTTAGATCACAATATTTTCTGTAATTACTTAGAAATGACAATGCATATTGGGTTAGTGATAAATCACAGGCACTTTAAATAATGTCATCAGGAATCAAGGAGCATAAATTCTGTGGATTTCATCTCAGCCAATGGGCCATGACTTTGAAGGGTGAACAGTGTCTCTGACAGCCAGCATTGCCCTGGGAAGGTGGGGTGCTGAGGGCCCTAGCTCAGACCCTGGCCTGTGGTGGCCTGTCATCTCAGCCCAGCGGCTCTGGGTGCATCTGGAGAGCTCTGGCTGGAGCCTGCAGCACAGATCATGCTGAGGGTGCTGTGGAGGCAGGACTGCAGGATGGACATGACCCCGGGCAGCAGCAGGTGAGGGAGGAGGGCACTCAGCCAGGTGATCTGCGACTCATGAAGGTGCAAGCACCTGAGCCTCCCTGCTGGTGCCCAGGCTCCATTTGCACCTCTCCTCTGCTCCCTCCCTCACTGCTGCAGGCTCTGGGTAACCTGCACACTTTTGCAGAGTCCTTGGAGCCACCTCTTACAAAAGTGCAATTTCTTCAAAGGGTAGTAGGGCACAGAAGTTTGCAGGGTTGGTTCTGGAGCCCCATGGGAACCTTTCTCAGGAGTGGTAGTTCCATTTAGGGCCAAGGTCACGCTGGCTGAGTGGTCTGATTCCAGTTGCGGAAGCTGAAAGTGGGGTGTGGAAGGAGCTGTGGTCATTGAGCCCCAATCATGTGACAGGCACTCCACTGGCTGCCATCGTTATGATGTTAATTGAAATCATCTGCTCACAAATAGCAGAAACAAACCTGGGTCCTTGGATCAGAGTAAAGGAGAAGTAAGAGGCAGTTATGGGGTTTGTGGAGTGTCCTATGTGGTGAGGGCAGGAACGTGGATGGGACCTCGGGAAGGGATGGGATCAGAATCAGAAGTGACCAAAGTTTCTCTCCATCTCCCTGCTCTTCCTGCATACCAGGTTCTATTCCTCCTTCCACTGAGGTTTTCTTGCCTCTGTTCCCCTGCAGCCTCCTGTGGCTCCTGATCCTATAGGTACAAGTCCAGCCTCTGGGAGATATGAACCTGTTCCTGGGCTCAATTCCACATCCTTTGGGAAGGGTGAGGGGCTCACCCAGCACTAATGGAGTAGTGTCAGGCACAGAATGATGACCTTTGTCCTGTCAGTGTGGACCAAGTGCCAGCTAAGAGGATTCATATCAGTGTGTTATCCTGAGCCTGCGAGGTGGTTTTCTTATGGATATTACCAGTGAAGACCAGAGAGCTGATTGCCATGCCCAAGGCGAGACCAGTAATGCCCCAGCGGGGGTTAACTCATGGCTACTGGCTCCAGGGAGCATGCTCTATCAGCCATGCTCTTCCTTTCCCTGTTACTGCTCTGTGTTCTAGTTGGAGAAAATGGCAAAGAGCTAGAGGGAAACAGACTGGCACAGAGGGAATCATGTTAGGAAGTGTGTTGATGGCGTACTGGTTGGGTAGGGAGGAACCTTGGCCCTGCTGGTGGGACTCTGAGAGCGAAGATGATGGTATTCAGCACGGTAATAGGATGGGATGGGGGAGAGGGCGTGGGAGCCCTGGAGAAGGAAATAAGGTGGAAAATGAAGACAGGGACCCAGAGCAAGAACACAGCACTCAATAATGAACAAGTGCGTTAGTCCGTTCTCACACTGCTATAAAGAACTATCTGAGACTGGGTGATTTATGAAGAAAATAGGTCTGACTCACAGTTCTGCAGGCTTAACAGGAAGCATGATTGGGAGGCCTCAGGAAACTTACAATTATGGTAGAAGGCAAAGGGGAAGCAAGAACCTTCTTCACACGGTGGCAGGACAGAGCGAGAGAGAGCACATGAGGAGGAAAGTACCGCACACCCTTAAACCACTGGATCTCACGAGAACTCATTCACTATCATGAGAACAGCAAACGGAACTCCACCTACATGATCCAAGCCCCTCCCACTCAGTCCCTCCCCCAGCATTAGGGATTACTATTCAACTTGAGATCTGGGTGGGGACACAGAGCCAAACCATATCAACAAATAGAAATTTATTTTATTTTTGCACCAAAGAGCCCGGTTTGGCTTCCTTTGTTCGTCCCGCTGGCCAACGCTCTGTGTGGCTTCCCTCATAAATGCCCCCAGGCCTCAGAATTCTCACCCCAAAGGGTTTCAGACTGAGTCTGCAAGACACGGATCATCCACATGAGTGTTTTCCTCTTTTCTCTGTGGCGCTGAGGGGCTAAGAAGCATCTAGAGATCTCACGCAGCTCTCAGTTTCCCACCACAGCCACGGCCCCCACTCAGCATAGCCCAAAAAAGGAGCAAAAAGCAGAAAGCTCAAGGACCCTCAGAATCAATGTAAATTTTCTTTCTAAATAACTTGAGAATTCTTTTTCCCTCTAGTGCTTGAATTTTCTAAGCTCTACTTGATGTTTTTAAAACGTTAAAATGACTCTGATTTTGAATCGACCTCGTTGGTCTTGCAAAGAAAATAACCGTGCTTCAAAAGGAGAATAAACAAGTCAAGAAGGGAGAATGAGGAGATCCTCAGCTCCTTCCGGGACCCAGACCCCACCTCCCCCTGCACACTCCATGCTCAGGTACATCCGGAGGTGGAAAGACCCAGGGTCAAATGACAGCTCTGCATCTTGAGACTGTGTGACCTTTGGTGAGTGACCTCACATTTCTGGGTCTTGGTTTTCTCAATAAAAATAAAAAAGAGAGATAAACAGGTCTACATGGAACAATGCTTGGAAGGAAATGGAATAACATATGCAAAATAGCTGTGCACTTCTGAAAGTCCTCTGTAAATGTACTCTCCTGATTCATGTCACTGATAATTATTATTGCTAGTTATTCTCTCAACCTACTGTATGCAAACCCCCTGTGCTTCATGCCAGAGGAAGGGATTGGGTTGAAATTGTCTACTTGCAAAAGTTATAATATTTTTCTTTCAGGCTTGTTCTCTCAGAACACAAAATCACTATTCAGTACCTGGGACATTACAATAATACATTTTAATGAAAACTTAATTAATTTGAAATGATTGCTTTGTTGTAAGTAGAGTGAAAAAAATCTTTAAAAATTGGCAAATGGAAGAGAAAAATGTTTTTATATAAGTACTTAGGAGAGACATATTGAGGCCATGAATATTTCTGAAATAAGAGAACATAAAACTTGAATTTGTAAAGTTGTTTTCTTAATTTGGAGGACTGTTTCAACTTGTTTCCAAATGAAAATAAAAGAACCAAGTTCTGTAGCTTCTGCAAATGTATGAGGAAATCAATGTAAGCTTTTTTCTTCGTCTTCTTTTATTTTTTATTTTTTTATTTTTTGGGACAGAGTCTCACTCTGTCACCCAGGCTGAAGTGCAGTGATGTGATCTCGGCTCACTGCCACCTCTGTCTCCCAGGTTCGAGCAATTCTCCTGCCTCGGCCTCCCGAGTAGCTGGGATTACAGGTGTGTGCCACCACGCCTGGCTAATTATTGTGTTTTTAGTAGAGATGGGGTTTCCCCATGTTGGCCAGGCTGGTCTCGAACTCCTGACCTCAGGTGATCTGCCTGCCTTGGCCTCCCAAAGTGCTGGGATTACAGGCCTGAGCCACCACGCCCGACCTTCTCCTTTTTTAAGAAAACCTGTTTTCCAATAGGGTTTAACAACATGGGCTCACTGGGGGCTTCAAGTGTTTATTGTTTGGTTTAGTTTTACAGAAAGACACAAAGCTCAAGACCAGAAGTACAACTGAGGGAGCATACGCTGTAAGACTGCCTCCCAGACACACCACTGCAACAGTGAATCGCACTGTTTAGACTTTGACTTCAGGGTCGGGGTGAGCTGATGAGACTGGCCCCTTGATGAGGTGAGAGGCCACCAAGCAGTGAGAGCAGCTGAGTTTGAGCCCTGTCTCTGCCACCTGTAACTCTCTCATCTTGAGCAGGTCCAGCCTCAGTGTGGGCCTCAGATCTCCCATCCTTGAAATGAGAGAATTCAAATCCAGCTCCGGCTCTGCAGCCCACGCCCTTCCCTGCACTACACAGCATCCAATAGTCTTGAAGAAGGAGTGAATGACATTCGAAGGTTACATCATCTAAGCCATACTCCTCTCCCATCGCATCCCTTGTTGTCCTTTACGTGGTTCCCATTCATCTTTCTTCTCTTGGGCCCGGGGGTGTGCTGGTGAATGTTTAACAGCCACTCCGTGAAAAAAACAAAACGGTCTTGATTGATGGCATTTGCTGATTTTCTTGGTGTAAACACTCCCACTATGGGCTGTTTCAAGCAACCACAGCCATGCTGCTGAATGCTGATCCTGGAAGAGTCAGTGCAAGCCGGTTCTGGCACAGCACTGGCTGGGTTGCTGCAGGATAGGGGCGCTCGCTCCCTGCTGGCTAAATGTGAAATCGGATGAGATCGTTACCAGCTAATATTCATTGCGTGCTTATTGTGAGCCGGGCTCTCTGCTCAGAGCCTTGCATAGGTTGTCTCATGTAATCGTCAACACAGTCCTAGGATTCAGTCTCTCGGTACAGATGGTTATGTAACCTGCCCAAGGCCATGCAGCCACAAGGAGGAGGAGTTGAACCGGCCATGGCGCCTGAGTTCATAGCCCATGCTTTCAGGCAATATGCTATCCTACATTTCAGCCTTGCTGCTTTCTGCTCTTGAAAGCCTGCAGAAAAATGCCTTGAGACATAAAGCAAGTCCATTTGCACTTGGTTCCTTTATTTTGAGCTTATTTATCAAATCTGATGATCCTCATGCATCTCTTTATTGTACCTGGCCTGTTAAGACATCTGTTGGTAAGCATACTTTGGTGATATTTATTGTCATTCTAAGAACTCACAGATTTATACCATTTATACCATTCTGTGTTTTGTGTTTGGGTAGGCCTCATTAACAGGGTAGAGTTTAGACATATGGGTCTTGTATAAAAAAAGTGACTTCGTAGCAGTGTTTTTGTCTTGTGTGTGTGTGTGTGTGTGTGTGTGTGTGTGTGTGAGATTATGGATAGAAACAGCCTTAGGTAAAGGGGGCTATCTGGAGCAGAGAGGTTTTTAATTAGGGTGATATTCCAGAGCTGAGTGGCAGTGTTTCTTGAATAACAGAAGCGTGGAGAGCTCTCCCTTGGAAGGGCATAGCCATATACCAGCCGGCCAAACTGATTTTTCAGGGAATTAGGCCCTGCATACCCAAACTGGCAGAGGCACGAGGCTTTTGTCTGGCTGAGCATGGTACAAAATGGTTTGGAACATAAACAATTATCTGGAGGACCAGGGCTGCATGGATTGCCAAACTGGGCAATTTGTCCTCATCAGCAATACAATGTCCACCCAGGGTATGATTCTGTGGGCCGCTCCCCTTGGCCCCGGACCGACTGCCTCCAGGGGGATGCCAATCTCATGCCACTGCACCTGATTTTAAGCAAACTCAGAATATGAAAATGTGGATTTTGAGAGGTGTAACTTGGGTGAAATCAGCTTTGTGGTGTAGAGCACGACGTAGCAGTAAGAGCATTTGTAATAAGTAATGGTTCTGTTGTGACATATAAATGCTTGCTACTAATTATTTAAAACTTCAGGCCGGGCACAGTGGCTCATGCCTGTAATCCCAGCACTTTAGGAGGCCAAGGTGGGCGGATCACCTGAGGTCAGGAGTTCGAGACCAGCCTGGCCAACATGGTGAAACCCCGTCTCTACTAAAAATACAAAAAAATTAGCCGGGCGTGGTGGCATGTGCCTGTAATCCCAGCTACCCAGGAAGCTGAGGCAGGAGAATAGCCAGAACCCAGGAGGCAGAGGCCACTGCATTCCAGCCTGGGTGACAGAAACCATCTCAAAAAAAAAAAGAAAGAAAGAAAATCCTGCCATTCAGAAATTGTATTAGCTGGCTCTCATGTTACTAATAGAGACATCCCTGAGACTGGATAATTTATAAAGGAAACAGGTTTAATGGACTCACATTTCCACATGGCTGGGGAGGCCTCGCAATCATGGCAGAAGATGAAGAGTAAAGGGGCGTCTTACACAGCGGCAGGCAAGAGAGAGCGTGTGCAGGGGAACTCCCCTTTATAAAAAACTTCAGATCTGGTGATGTATTCACTATCACGAGAACAGCACTGGAAAAACCTGCCCCTGCGATTCAGTTACCTCCCACAACACGTGGGAATTATTACAATTCAAGGTGAGATTTGCGTGGGGACACAGAGCCAAACCATATCAGAAATCATCACGTAGTTGGCGACTTTTCTTGTTATCTGCTGTCATGTAATAGAAAGCCCCGAACATCCTGGCATTAGGCAAGAACTACCTTGTAATGGTCATAGAATCTGCGGGTCAGAGTCTGCATGTGTCTCCTCTCTACATCTTGGCACTGAAGGTCACTGAGAAGCGTGCTGTGGCCAGCACACTTGACTGGGGTCCAATTTGCCTGTCCCCTTTCCTGGCTGCACTTTGAGGGTGGTCACTGCCTGCTTTGCTTTGCTTTTGAGACAGAGTCTCGCTCTGTTGCCCAGGCTGGGGTGCAGTGGCACGGTCTTGGCTCACTGCAACCTCCACCTCCTGGGTTCAAGTGATTCTCCTGCCTTAGCCTCCTGAATAGCTGGGATTACAGGCACGCGCCACCATGCCCGGCTAATTTTTGTATTTTTAGTAGAGACGGGGTTTTGCCATGTTGGCCAGGCTGGTCTTGAACGCTTGACCTCAAGTGATCCACCTGCCTCAGCCTCTCAAAATGTTGGGATTATAGGCATGGGCCACCACGCCTGGCCTGGGCGCTGCTTTCAAACCAGGGTTCTGTGGCTTGAGGACAGGGGGCCCAGTGAGGAGGCAATAGCCGCCCTGAGAGTGGTCTGGGGTTCTCTTCCCACGGGCAGCAGCTTGTTCCCACTTGGGTCCGAATTCCTGCCTGTCCTGGTCCTCAAGGTGCTGCCTGCCCAGGGCTGTCCAAGCTCCCTCTTCAAGCCCACGTCTCTGGATTCTGGCCGTGGCGCTGCTTCTGCGGATGGGGCTGGGAGGAGGGAGTTGCGAGTGTCTGAAGCTCTAACCCCCACAACCCCACCCCACGTCTGTAAAGGGCAGGTTCCACGGAAGATCATGTGAAACTTGGAGTAAACCCCTAGCTTTGGTCAAGCGTCCCTTTGCCTGGCTTGTCCCTGTGGACGGTGTGGTCTCTCTGGGGTCCGCGGGGTCCTCTGGACACTGACGCAGGGCAGGACATAGAGATCCCAGATCCTCTTCCACCTTAACTTGCCCTCGGGGTGGATTTAACGTTCTACTTTTATACTTCTCTGTGCCTCACTTCCTCCTTTGTGAGAGGAAAATCTTCTCACTCCCCACCCCAAAGGGTTGTTGCAGGCGTCCAATGAGGTGTTGCATGGAGGGCTCAGAGCCCACCTGGTGCAGAGGAGAGGTACCTGAATGTGAGCACCCATGACCGCTGGAGCCGTTACATTGCTACTGTAGTTGGGGTGAGGAAGTGCCCTGCCACAGGACACTGCCACCACCAACGAGGCTGCTGTCCCCTTCCTCCTCCTCCTGCTTTTCCCAGGCCTCGGCTCTGACGTGGTCATCTATGGGGCCCCTCCTCTCCCCAAGCCTCTCTCCCCAGCTGGACTGTGGGGGCAGAAGACGGGTCGGCTGTCCTCTCGCTGCGCTTCCGGCCCTGTTGTTCCTGGGCTCCCCGCTTTCGCTGGGTTGCCTCTGCTGGCATCCTTGGCCTTAGACCCTCCCTAGCATGCAGGGAGCTGCCCAAGGAGGCCTGGCTCTTCCCGTCAAGTTCAAAGCATTGACGGGATGCTCAGGGCCCACGGCCTTCATCATCCCCCACCAGCAACAGTAGCCTTATTGCTATTTAAAATGATTTTTACTAAGTGACTTTAACTGGCTGCCCATAAAATAATGAAAGGAAAAGTATTCTCATTAAAGAGGAGTTTATTTAGATTGTAAACTCGGGTCTGCTAATTGTGGTCTTATGCCAGGAGGCCAGTGAGGCTGTCTGTCTTGGCTGATTGAGAGGCAGTGGCGGTGACTGCTTACCCTGGCTCCGACTGGGCACTAGGAGGGGGTGCTCTTAAGGGAACTGGGGCGGGGCCTTGGCTTGAGAACACTAAGGGCTGTGTGTGCTCTCCCAGGAAGCAGCCTCTCTGTGAGGCTGGGAAGGGGCCCCAAACCACAGTAAGGAGGCGGGGGTGCTGGGGCTGGCCTGGGCCGGGACCTCCCCGGGGCTGTCTTGCCCTCATGCCCAAGGTGTGGGTTGCAGGCCCCGTCTGGGGAGCCACAGCGACAACTCTTAGTGTGATGAATCATGAGCCTCACCCAGGTCCTCTCTCCTCCCAGAAGAGGCAGGGCAACATGGGAGCTTCTGCAGCTCTGCGGGGCCAGAGGCGAGGCCAGGTGCAGGGTTCAGTTCTCCACACAGCAGCTGTGCCAGCCCCCCTGAGCCCTAGTTCCTTCTTCTACAAATTCAAATAAAAATACTGATCTCATGGGGTCCTTGTGTGGGTTAAGGGGCAAATCCAATGCCTGGCAAACAGTAGGCACCTAATAACTGGCCCTTTCGTGGTAGGTAGTGGCAGTTCCCAGGCCTTCATTCGTGAGGTGGTTGTAAAGCCTGTCTCAGGGGACAGACGGGACACCAGGTGAGTCCTTGCACTCTGGGTCTTGTTCCAGCAGAGGCTGAGGACAGGAAAGGGGCAACAGCTGAATGGTCAGAATGATTTCATGACATTATAGGGACAGAAGGGAGTCCGGGGACCGAGGGCTATTTTGAGGGATCGGAGAGAGAACTCTAAGGAGATAGCCCTGCATCTGAGACCCCAAAGAGGTATTGTTGCCACCGCCCTGTCCCTCTGCTTGGGTCACCCCCGCTGACCACTGGAGAGAGCTTGGGCTGAGGCCCTTGCCGCATTCTGGCCCTCCGGCCCCTCCCCTGTGGCAGGCGAACTCTGCCTGGTGTCTGTGACAGGTCTTAGGAAGGAGACAGTTTTCTTTCTCTCCTCCAGGAGGGGGAATCACATCTTTGCCTTATGGGATTCTGGGCTGAGGACTTTTCCTGCCCCTCAGCCGATGGCAAACGGCCTCCGTTTCTCCACTTTCCCAGTCAGTGGATTCTTACCTTGTTCTTGAGAATGGGATGGGCGCTCTTGATTGCCCTGCGCAGAGGCCTGGGGAGGCGACTGCATTTTGGTCTCGTCCTCTCCAGCTGTCTATCACTGGGCTGCACCATCCAGGTGGCTCCCCTCGGCCCCGCCCTTCTTGCTGGCACACACTGGGAAGAGCTTATGACTGAGTGCAGGTGCCATCTGCATCTGGAGTGCCCAGCAGTTCTGCAGGGATCCTGCAGGCCACATGCAGCCTTTGGCGGATTTCTTCCCATCCCATCCTAGGGTGGCCACGGCTTCCTCCCAGGCTGGCTCTGCCAAAAGTGGGACGGTTGATTCTCATTTTCTAGGATTGTCATCGTGGAAGAGACTTGACATCGTTTCTTCCCTTTGAGAGCTGTGAAGGCTTTGTTGATGCTCCAACATGTCATGCAGTTTTGCAGGTGTTTGGTGTGAGTTCCTGAAAATATAGTTTATTTGTTGGGTAGTGTATTCTATATATATTTCTTAGTTCCATTTTGTTATTCATGTTCTTCAAATTTCCTCTATCTTGACTGATTTTATTTTTCTGCTTGTTCTGTCAGTTACTAAGACATGTATTAAGAGATCCCAATTGACTGTGGGTTTGTTTATCTCTCCTTATAGTTCTATCAAGTTTTGTTTTAAATGTTTCGAGCATCTGTTACTAGTGCACATAAATTCATATTTTTAAAACCTTCTCAATGCATTGAAAATTTAATTATGAAGTATTCCTTTTTATGCCCCCAAAACCTATTTTATCTAATATAAACATAGTTCCACATCTAAAAGAAAAACCAACTTTGGTAGGTGTTTACATTTTATATATATGTGTGTGTGTGTTTTTTTTTTTCCTTGATCTTCGTCATAATGAAATGTCTTTTGTCAACAGCATATAGTTGAGTCTTGATTTTTTTTTTTTTTTTTTTTGAGACAGAGTCTCACTCTGTCGCCCAGGCTGGAGTGCAGTGGCACGATCTTGGCTTACTGCAAGCTCCGCCTCCCAGGTTCACACCATTCTCCTGCCTCAGCCTCTCTAGTAGCTGAGAGTACAGGCGGCCACCACCATGCCTGGCTAACTTTTTTATATTTTTAGTAGAGACAGAGTTTCACCATGTTGGCCAGGATGGTCTTGATCTCCTGACCTCGTGATCCACCCACCTCGGCCTCCCAAAGGGCTGAGATTACAGGCGTGAGCCGCTGCGCCCGGCCAAGTCTTGCTTTTTTTTAAATGCAGCAGAGTCTTCATATTTAACTAGAGACATGAGTGCTTATGCATTTGATGTAATGACTTGATGTCATGAATGACCATTTAGGTTTAAATATATGACATGTTTCCTATTTATCTCAATTTTCCCTATTTTGTTTTCTCTTTCTCTCCCAGATTGCGTTTTATGGGTTACGTATTTTATTATTTACTACCATTAACTTGAAAGTTTTAGACTATTTGAACATTCTTTTAGTGGTTGCCCTGAATATTGCAATAAGCATTCTTGACTTATTAAAGTTAAATTTTTTTGTTGTTATTTTACCCTCTTTCTGGACAATTAAGGGCTTAAAAACACATGAGGTCCATTTATCAGGTTCTTCTTGTATGGCATTGCTGTTGTATATTTTAATTCTCTGTCTATTTTAAGCCCAATGAGGCATTATTTTCACACACACACACACACACACACACACACACACACACACTCATTTTGTTCCTTGTATATTTTGCATCTCTTACCTTTCACCTGGGATCATTTTTGTTCTGCCTATAGAACAATCTTTAGTATTTCCTTTAGTGTGATCATTGGCAATAAATTCTCCGTCTTGTTTGTATGAAAATTCTCTTTACATAACCTTAATTTTAAAAGAATATTTTCACTGGATATAGCATTCTTGGTTGGCCCTTATTTCCTTTTCAGCACTTGATATCATTCATTGTGTTTTAGTTTTTATTGTTGCTGTTGAGAAGTAGCTATTATTTTAATAGTTGCTCTTTGAAGATAATGTGTCTTTTTCTCTAATTAAAAAAATCCTCTTTCCTTATGGTTATCAGCAGTTTTGCTCTGATATAGCTTGGTGGGGATTTTCTTTTATTTATTTGTTTGTTTGTTGTTTGATAGGAGTTATAAGATTCCTTGCTTCTGTGCTTAAAGTCTTTCATCAGCTTTAAAATTTCTCAGCCATTACCTTTTCAAATTTTCTTTCTGACCTACCTAGTCTCCCAGCTCCTTTTGGGACTGCAATTACAAGGCTCTTAAACCTATTCCTTGTGTCCTTTCTATTTCATACCCATTCTTCTATGTTTTCCATCATGTTGTAGCTCTATTTTTTTTATTCCAGACATTTTATTTTGACTTTCTATTGCATTAATTTTCTTTTCAACAGATTATGCTTTTAAATCCATCCACTTAATTTTATTTTGCTGATTTGATTTTTCAGTATTAGAATTTCCATTTTAAAAAGGAATTTTCATTGATGTACTGAAATTTCTAATTTTTCCTTTATCTCCTTGAACATTATAAACATAGTTATTCAGAAGTATGTGTTGATGACTCCAGTAGCTAGAGTCCCTGTGATTACTTCTATTGTCTGTTGTTTCTGCTGGTTTTGTTCATATCATTTTGACTCCTTGTATGTATGGTTATTGTGCCCGATGTTGTGTTTTAAAAGTTGTTTGGAAGAATCGATTAAGCCTTAGAATGATATTATCTTCTTTCAGAGATGACTTACATTTCTTTCCATTGCTTTTTAGCACTTGAGGTCTAAATCGTCTCAACTCAACCTCAGGTGTTGAGATAATAAGATGTCACTTCCATTTCCTGAGAAGGTTTGTCTGCTCTAGTTCCTCACCACTCCTCACATTCAGTCCTTCGGTGTCTCAACTAAAACCAGGGGGCCTCACCGGGGCCTTCCCTGTTGTCTGGGACCCCACATGGCTGTGAAAGCACCACTGTCTTTTGGCCCCTCTATTGATCCCCATGGTATCAGCAAAGTGCCCCCAGGAGTAAAGCAGCCACACATGGAAGGCTTGGCCCCCATTTTCCTGTGATTCTGGCCTGTACATTTTTCACTATCTTATTAGTTTTGTAACCAATTTTAAGAAGATATTTTTGCCCAGATATTTTTATTGTGTTCAGTTAGAAAATTGGTCATAATTGCCTAGTCTGTCCTTACCAGAAGGGGAAATCCTGACTTAACTTGCACCTTCATTTTGAACTATTTAAACTATTGCCACTTGCCAGAACTTCCAGCATCCTGCTTCCCCATGCCCCGGGCTCCACATCCCCTAGGCTGTAAGATCTGCTTGGACTGGCCCGTCCACTCCCACTCAGGTGTCAGCAGGAAGAAGGGAAGGATGAGGGGTTGGTGGCACACCGTCCCTTCCCCTCCACGAGGCTCCCCACCTCCAGCCTCCATCTTGGCTTATGATGGCAACATAGAAGTCTGCTGAGGACCCAACAGTGTCTCCCACAGTTTGCAGCACTGAGGACGCAGCAGTTACCTGGAGGGAAGGAATCCCTGCCCTCGTGGACCTTATATTTTAGTGGAGAGACGGAAAATCAACATGCACACAAACCAGGACTAAACTTCTGATGTGACAAGTGCTGCAATGACAACAAAATCAGGCAATGAGACGGGGTGGGAGGAGCATGCAAGGGCAGGAAAGGCTTCTTTGTGGAAGGAGGAGCCAAGTGGGGAAAAGTCTGAGAGCAAAGCGTGCTCGGTTAGAGAACAGCAGGACGAGGGTCTTCACCTGGAGCAAATGCAGCACCCTGAAGGGACTGAAGGAACACTGGCGTCTGGTGGTGGAGAGAGATGAGCACAGCGGTGACGG
The DNA here is from genome assembly GCF_002776525.5 of Piliocolobus tephrosceles. NCBI lineage: Eukaryota > Metazoa > Chordata > Mammalia > Primates > Cercopithecidae > Piliocolobus > Piliocolobus tephrosceles. Next base: position 29,431,875 of record NC_045452.1, on the reverse strand, counting down.
GATGCCAGGGCAGGAAGGCGTGAGAGTGCCTGGACACAGTGCTGTCTGTGGCACTTTATTCTCTCCGGATACGAAGCCTGTGGCATATTTCCAGGGGGAAATGAACTGAGAGGGCCCGTGTAAAAGCAGAGAAACCAACCCTCTCTTTTGGGCAGCAACCTTCTAAGTCTGGTCTGCTGACCCCAGGGGTCCCCAGGACATTTCTCAAATGTCCATGTGCTCAAAAATACTCAAATAATACCTTAGGTATACTACTACTATGATACACTGCTATATAGTATACTTAGGTATACTACTATACTAATACTAAGGTATTATTTAAGGTATTATTTTCCTTCTTCACTGTGCCCTATTTGCCCTGATGTACAATAGCAATGGTGGATAATACTGCGGGTGCCCCAGAACAGATGCTGGCGGTGACTACATTCCCACTAGTGGTCACTGTGTGTTCTGCACCTGAAGACATTCATACAAAGAAGAAACTGTCAGTTTCACTCAGGCGCACCCTTGATGGGAGCAGATGCAACAGTTAATTTTATTTAGTCTCAACCCTTGGGTACACGTTATTTTGATATTCCACGCTACCACATGGGAAGTGCCCACAGGGCTGGGGGTAAGGGAAGCTGGGTGAGTCCTGGGGAAAGGGTGACTGGGGCTGTGTCAGCCTCATGTAAAGCCCAGTGCTGTGTGTGTGTGTGTGTGTGTGTGTGTGTGTGTGTGTGTGTGTGTGTCTAGACAAAGAGAAAAATAGAGGAACAGAGAGAGAGATGGCAAGAGAAAGAGAAACAGAGAGAGAGATTAGAGGGAGGGGCATGGGAGGAGAGAGGGAGGTGAAGACAGGTGAGGGGCAAGACATATCTAGCAGAGGAGAGAACACAGACAATGAACAGAATAAGAAAAACTATGGAATAAGATACGATGGATGAATTGCAGATTTTTTTTCTTTTTTGTTAGAGATGGGGTCTCTATGTTACCCAGGCTGATCTCAAACTCCTGGGCTCAAGCAATCCTCCCGCCTGAGCCTCTGAAAGCCCTGGGATCACAGGCATGAGCCTGGCCCTGAGCTGCAGGTATTAACACAGAGAAGGAATGCAGCATCTGTCAGCCGGGGAGTCAAGGCCGTTTCCCGAGGAGTTGAGTTTGCAGTTGAGGGCTGAGGCTTATCTTGAAAGCTGCCCAGTGGAGGGGGCGAGTGGGTAGGGGAGAAAACAAACATCCCAGGTCAGAGAGCAGCTGGTGCCCAGACGGACCAGGGCAAGCCTGGCCTTCAGAGGTGGGTGGGTGCTCCTGGCAGCCCCACCTTCCCTTCCCCCATCACGGTGCATCATTCATTGGAAGCTTTAAATGGCAAAGCTGTTCAAAAAGGTCTGGATTATTTTATTTAATTCAGTTTTCAGAAACCCCATTGTACCATTGGGGTCCTTATAAATCTGATGTGGAAAACGGGGCTCAAAGGCTTCCAGGGATTTGTGGCAAGTGGACCTGGATCCACGAGACCCGGAACGCTCCCACAGCCTCCTCCTCCGGGCCAGCTGTCAGATGGCGGCAGTTTGATTGGAAACAGAACAGCCAGCACTTTCAGAAGTGCTAGCTGGTGGTTATTTCGGGGACATTGGGATGTAGCTGGGATTTAGGTGTCCAAAATATCTCCTATGAGACGGAGCCCGGCCTGAAGCTCTGATCCCGGGATTTCAGCCTGGCAGGAGGCTCCCAGCATCCTCAGGCAGGGCGGACTCTACCCCAAGAGCCCTCTCTGGGTGAAGGCTTCCAGCTCCCAGCCTGGAGTCTGTAGATTAAGGTATTAACCACATCACAGTCTGGCTGTACCTTTCAGCTCCTCCAAATAAGTGTGGTGTGATTCTATTTCGCAGACAAGTCCCCGGGAATCCAGCCGGTAGGTGATGAGGGAACGTGGGGCAAAGCCTGATAGTATCGCTTCTGTATCTAGAGTGCACCCCAGGAACAAGGCAAAAAGACCCTTCAGTCCTGGGACCCTGGAGCTCCTGCAAGCTCTCACCTCCTCACCCAGCAGTGTCTGCGTGCTGGAGTGAAGCAGCGCCTCTTCCAATCCAAGTCTCCACCTGCGGCCTGGGTGGGTGGAGGCAGCAACCCAACCTCTCGGAGCCTCATCGGGCGTGCGGAGGATGAACTGGGGAGGCTGCAAAGGCCGGTGCTCACCTCTTCTTCCACCGCCCTGGACCAGGACTCTACCATCCAAAGGCCCTTCCCAACTGGATTCATAAACTATACGGAAACAGAAACATTTCCAAAACTGCTCTCTGGCCCAGCAGCCTGTGGGTGTGTTCTCACTTGATGCTTTTGACAGCTCGGCCTGACAGGCATGGTTGTCACCACCACTCTGAATCCAAGCAAGCAGGGCATAGGGTGGCGGCCTTTGCCTGTGGTGGGGATCCTGGGCATGGTTCACACCCAGGGCTCTGGCTCACGGCCCCCTCAGAGGCAAGTGGGCCGTCGTCTTCTCCTGTACCTGCTGGGACCCCACCTGTGTGTGTGTTCAGCGTGGGCCTGTTGGGTTAGATGGAAGATTCTGAGGGAATTACTGAGCTCAGGGTACGTAGTAGGTGCTGAGAGGCCTAGAAGATCAATGGGATTCAAAGCTCTGCTCTTTAGCCATTTTTTAAGGCTACTGGGTGCAAAAGAGAGATGTCTTGCTAGGGAGGGGTGATTGTTGGTGTGATCAGTAGAGTAACAGCCCCCAAGGCAGCCCTGTCGTGATCCCTAGAGCCTGTGAGTGTATTTGGTTACACAGCGTTACAGCGAGTTGAGGTTGCAGGTGGAATCGGGTTACTAATCAGCTGGCCTTGACTGGGAGATTCTCCCGGCTTATCTGGATGGGTCCAACATAATCACAAACATTTTCGCAGGAGGGAGGGGTGAGAGAGACTAAACCTGCTGGGTGCTGGTTTTGAAAATGGAAGGGGCTCCCAGGCAAGGAAGGCCGCAGCCTCCGGCAGCAAGAAAACTGCATCGGAACCAATTCTCCCCGAAGCCTTCAGAAGGATGCAGCTCTGCCCACACCTTGATTTTGGCCCAGGGAAACCCCTTAGACTTCCGGCCTCCAGAGCGCTAGGATAATCACTGTGAGTCTGTTACTGCAGCAGGTGGCGGCGCGTGCAGGTGGCTGGCGCCGGGAGCTGGGCTGCCGTGTGGTGGGCACGTGTGCATGGTGCTCTCAGCACTCACAGGCTTGCCAGGAAGCTGCTGTATGCTGGCCCCAGCCCAGCAAGCTCCCAGTGAGTGCCCCAGCTTGTCTCCCTCCTTATTCAATAACATGAAACAACTCTTCACGGGGAGGAACTTTTTACCTACAGTGACTTTTAAGAGGACTGTGATGACCGGGGGCATCTGGCGACAGAATGTTTAGAAACATTTTCTGAGTAGACTTCCTTACATTTCCTCCCTAACCCAAGCAAAGCCAATACATATACTCACATGTACCCTGCCTTAGTCCATTTTCACACTGCTGTAAAGAACCACCTGAGACTGGGTGGTTTACAAAGGAAAGAGGTTTAATTGACTCACAGTTCTGCATGGCTGGGGAAGCCTCAGGAAACTTACAGGTATGGTGGAAGGCAAAGGGGAAGCAAGGTACGTCTTTCACGGCAGCAAGAGGGTGTGAGTGTGAGGGGTAACTGCCAAACACTTTTAAACCATCAGATCTTGTGAGAACTCCCAGCAAGGGGGAAGTCGGCCTCCATGATTCAATCACCTGCCATCAAGCCCCTCCCCTGACACATAGGGATTACAATTTGAGATGAGATTTGGGTGGGGCCGCAGAGCCAAACCATATCACACCCCAAACACAGTGCACATAGGATGTCCACGCCTTAGGCACACACTCATATGCACAGACACAGCGTGAGTGTGAGGCTGGTTGTGACCCAGCAGAGGCCTTTCCAGGGGCACTTAGGCTGGTACAGTGCATTGCACTATGTGGGCTGATGGTCCCAGGATGGGAGTGAAGGTGCTGAGGTGGCCCGTAGACCACCATCCTCAAGTGCGGACTCCCGAGCAAGCCTCTGCTGGGGCAGGTCCACGGCCGTACTCCTCTGCATGGTCTTGGCCTGGGTCCCTGCAGCAGCCACAGGGTCCCTCCCTGAGTGTTCTGGGCCAGTCACAGCTTCAGCAGCCAGCGTGCAGTACCAGGTCCTCACTGCTCTCACTGCTGCTGCCAACCCTCTGCTCCTGCCAAGTGCCCAGGAGGAGCTTCTGGGAGGTGGGAGGCGGCTCACTGGGCGCAGTTACTCTGGGCTCCTGGCTCTGGGGACTCCATGTTGTCAACCCTTCAGTTCTGCTTTCAGAGTCCAAAGATGCACTGCAGAGCCAGAGATGCTGGGAGAAGCAGCATGGAGGACACCACCTGAGCCAGGTGGGGGCCGGCAGCCGAGCTGGGGGCAGAGCAGGCATTGTTCAGATGAATGAGGTGGGGCCCTGGGCACCTTGACACTGGCTGGGCACACAGGGGCCTGCACACATCTCCTCGTGGAGTCCCCTCTGCTCTGGTGGTCCGCAGTTTCCTTCAGGCCATGCTCAGAAGAACCTTCAGTTCGTGCCCCGGGTGCAGAAGGAGAGCAGTGCTTGGCGATGCTGGGTCCACAGCGGTTCAAGGGGTGTAGGGAGGATGGACAAGGCTGTGGCTGGGGGTTCCTGCTGGGTTTCAGCCCTCTGTGCTCTCTGCATGTTCTCAGCCTTGATGGTCATGAGCAGAGGTGCAGTTTGGGGAAGAGCCAAGAACAGACCCTAATGCTGTCCACCTGGAGAAGGGACGCCCAGCACATCACTAAAACGTGTGCAGGGGTGAGGGACCTCTCAGTGTCTTCCCACCATTCTTAGGATGAAGGAAAACACCCTGTCACGGCCCTGAGACCCTGCAGGGTGTAGCTCCAGCCCCATCTCTGGCCTCCAACCCACCCCACCCCGTGTGATCTGCCCTCAAGCAGCAGCAGCCTTCTCTGTGCTGGTCACGGTCGTTCCCACCACGCGGCCTTTGCACCTGCTGTGGTTCTGCTGAATAATCTTCCCTTTCTCCTTTGTCTGTCAACTCCTTCCTGGCTCCACCCAAGCACTGCTACCTAGGGTGTGCCTGCCTCTCCCTCCCTCACTTGGCCAATCCCCGTGTCCTACCCAGCATCCCTGCCTCGGTCATGATTTGACATTTGTTTGCCCGGTGATCTGATTGGCATCCAGTTCCTCTGCTAGACTGTGGAGTTACCTGAGGACAAGGACCTGGCTTGCTTGTTAGTTTGACCCTTGCATCTCTGAGCCGAGAGCAAGGACAGCGTGTGGCACCACAGAGTGCCCCAAGTGCCACCTGCTCTGAGTGGTCCATGTGAAGTGACCCACACATCTTCAGAGCAACCCTGGGCAGGCACTGTTACTATCTTCATTCTACAGAATGGGAAGAGGAAACTGAGGCACAGTGAGGTGAGCCAGTGCATCTAAGGCCACACAGTGACATGTCACAACTGGACTTCAAAGTCTGGGCAAGCTGGCTCTGCATGGCACTTTCCCATACAGGAGCCTCCAGCCACGCGTGCATAGCTCATAGAGATTAAATTAGTGAAAATGAAATGAAAATAAAATTCAGTTTCTCAGGTGCATGAGCTGCCTTTCGGGTGGTTGGTGTCCATGTGTGGCTTGTGTCCGCCATATTGGGTAGATGTGGCTCATTTCCATCATCGCAGGAGGCTCTGCTGGGTGGCTTCACCTCTAGACTGTGTCTACAACTGGATGTGGGCAGCTCCCAAGAATTTCCCAGTGGAATGGAGAAACGGGGCTCCCAAGCACCCCACCTCACTCTCTTCCCACACCCCACAAGGGGCTCACCGGCCTCTCTGGAGCTCCTGGACTTGAGAGTGAGCCCCTTGCTTCAATATTCCCAGGCTTTCTTGCTCTCTATCCTGTAAGCTGCTGACTTCGACAGCACCTGTTTCTAGCCTCATCTTACCTTCCACGTCACAGAGACAAACCTTTGTGTTTTTGTTTTGTACAGGGCTAGATACGCTTTGCAGGCCACATTTAGGCTTCGTCTCTTCTTTCTCTCCTCCTCCTTCTTCCTCTCCTTTTTCCTCTCTCTCTCCCTCTTTCTCTCTTTCTCATTTTCCATCTTCTCTTTCCAACCCTGTAAGGATGTGAACACCACTCTTAGCTCACGGGCTGTGTCTGGTGGGGAAGGCCATGGTTTGCCAAGCTCAGCTCTAGAGTCCGAAGCTTTGATAAGTGCCTTCCTCCTCTGTGGGCATCACTGGAGTTTTCCTCCACCTGTCCCGCCTGTTCCGTCTGGAGAGCTCCTTCCTGATTTGAGCTGGACTCGGGGTCCCGTTCTTCCGCCGGGGTGTAGCTCCAGGAGCGGAGGCAGAGTTTGGGAAGCACAGCCTCTGAGCACTGCCTGGGCCCTTTCCCCCCGGTCCCTGCAATTCTGGGGCTTGGGTGTTATTTTGTGTGTGTGCAGATGAGGCATCAGCCTACTCCACTGTCATCTTTATTGCCTGTGATTTTGGCTGAGAATGTTGTGTTTCTCTCAGAATCAGCAGCACACCATCCCTGGCAGTCAGGATCGATGTGACCCAAAGAACACTTTGGGGGTGGGAGTGAGGGCCTATCCTGCCCTTGCATCCCTCGTCCTGCTGAGGAGCTATGGGGGCCTGTGTGCTCTGCTAAAACGGTTCATTTTCCTGCGGCCAAGGCTGCCCGCCTGGCTGGGCCTCTCGTTGGCGCAGCCCTGCTGTGTTGTGGACTCCGTGTGTTCAGTTTCTTGGCCTTGTTTCCTCCCCACCAAAGAGGCCATGATGCACAAACACCTGCAAATGGCCGTGCGGCCTGTGTGCTTGGCATTCTAAGATGTGCCTGGAACGCAGGCCGGTTCCACACTCCGCGTGGAGGCTGCTCTCACGTGTGTCTTTGACTGTCATTTGCCAGTGGGTCTCAGTAACCGTCTGCCCCACAAACGCTGCCTGTGGCCACCACCCCTGAGTCCAGGCTCTCCTCCTGCAGCTGACTTCACTGCCACCCCACTGGGGGAGCTGAGAGAATGTGCCCTGAACCAAGAAACCCCACCTTGCGGGCAATGCTGGCCACTTGGATGAGCAGCAGGCAAGGCGCCTAGTGAGATGTCGAGGCTGAAAGCGTGGGCTGTGCAGGCAGACAGGCGGACAGAATAGGTGGACAGGCAGACAGGAGGGCAGGTGAACAGGAGGATAGGTGGACAGAAGGACAGGCAGACAGGTGGACAAGTGGACAGGAGGGTAGGTAGACAGGAGGACAGGTAGATAGGAAAACAGGTGGACAGGAAGACAGGTGGACAGATGGACAGGAGGACAGGCAGACAGGCAGGGCCAGGGTTACAGCTTGGTTCCTGTCTCACCAACTGTGACCCTTGACCGAGGCGAATCCTTCCAAGCCTCCTTTGTGAAATGGAGATAATTATAGCACCTACTGCAGTCAATTCATGGGATATAAGGGCTTCCTGCCCTCTGCTTTCCCACTGTGTGCTGTCTGTGGCTTCCCACCTGACACTTTCCCGCTGTGGATGATGCCCAGCCTGCTCTGGCCCTTGCCAGGCATGGACTGTGCTCCCTGTTGGGTGCTGGGAGGCTCTTCACAGCTGGGATGCAGCCCCTGCCAGCACGAAGCTCACAGCCCTGTTCCTGCAGAGGGATTGTCGGCCTCAGCCTGACTTCTCTAGAAAGTGGATCGCGAGGCAGAGCCCTGACATGCTGTGTTTTATGAGAGGGTCCAGCCCCAGTGGGCGGGAGTGAGGGGCACACGGGGAAGCAGGGAGGGAGAGCCAGGGAGATGTGCATGTATGACCTCTCCGGCCTCGCCGGGCAGCTGCTTCTACTGCGGGCCTGCCATGGAGAAGCCACCTAGCCATGTCCCAGGCTGTCCCAGGACGTCCCAGGCCAGACGCGGGGAAGGCAGGGGCAGGGTGAGGGGAAGGGAATTCATCCCTTGGCTCACTTGCTCATTGGTTAAGCCCTGGACGGGGTCACTTGGCATCATCTGTTGGCAAGTCTTTCATTCATTCATTCATTCATTCATTCATCCAGTCATTCATGCATTCATCTACTCATTCATTCATCCACTCATTCATGCATTCATCCATCCACTCATTGATGTATTCATCCATCCACTCATTGATGTATTCATCCACTCATTGATGTATTCATCCACTCATTCATTCATTCATCCACTCATTCATGCATTCATCCACTCATTCATGCATTCATCCACTCATTCATGCATTCATCACTCATTCATTCATTCATTCATTCATTCATCCACCCACTCACCCACCCACCTGCCCATCAGACATTCAGGGACACCCTCTCTACCAGCCTCAGCTTTGACCCAGGGTGTGCAATAAGAGCCAGAGTGGATGTTGTCCTTGCCGTAGGGGCTCCCACATGTCCCTGCCTGCACTAACCACATCCCAGCTGCTGGTGACATGTAACCCCTATGGGCTTGCCCGCTGGTCTGGGACCAAGGGAGGTTTCCATTTGGCTGGGGACAGTCAGGGGCTCTGGATGTGTCCTTGTTCACTTTTGCTCATGGTCTGGACAGTGATGGTTCTGCATATGAACCTGAGATTCTGGTGACAGTGGTAGGTAGGTGTCCCCTCCCTTCCCCCTGCCTGGGTGTGGCCATGACAGTCAGGATTGGGTTTGGGGTGGCCGCTTGCCAGTTCTGGCTGGGTCTCTTTCACCTAACCCCACTTGTGAGGTCTCTGTAGGCCCCTAACTTGACCCGACCCCACAGGTGGGTTTTAGTCCTGCCTTGATTCCCCATGGACTCCACTCAGCCCCCTGTTCCTGCTCTCAGCCCCCTGCCTTGTGTGAGACCCAACCCCTTCACTGCTCCATCCTTAAGCGTGACTAGAGCTGGGCTCTGTCTTGGGGCTTCCCAATCCCAACTGCACAGAGAAAAGGTATTATTTCCGCGTGGTCCCTGCTCCGGAGGCTTTGCCACATGGAGCACAGGAGCCGGCCCTGCCATCGTAGCCACTGGGCATCAGTTCTTACCTCTGCCTCTTCCTACCTGAGTGCCTTTGGACAAGTTACTGGCCCCTCTGGGTTTGTTTGCTTGCTATTATAATTTTGGATTATAACATTTACCTAGTGGTATCATCATGAAACCTTAGTGAAATGATGCATGCCAGTCTCCTGGACAGGGCTGTCACGGAGCTGGGACTCAAAACCGGGTACCTATTATCATTGTTATCATTACTAATTGTTGGTGATGGCAGTAGTGGGATATGCCTCTGCCTGGCTGGGTCTCCCCTTGTTTCTGCCACCTCTGGGCCAGTGTTTATGTGCTGCTTTCTGGGTGCTGGTGTTGCAAGGCAACAGACTCATCAATAACCTGGGGTTCAGGGTGCAAAGTTAGGGTGCAATCAGGGTTATAGGAACACAGAGAAAAGGGCAGCCTTCCCCCAGTGAGGAGAAAATCTCAGAGAATAATGCACTCTAATTTTTTAAAATTCTTTTTAAAAGAAATGTCTGTCTGCTTAGATCTTGAGGACAAGGGGAGTGGATGGAATGATATGAATTGGGAAGGCATCTTGCAGGGTCAGCTTCTTGGCTCACTGGAGGACAAAACGGTACTCACGCTGGAAACCTGACAGTTTCTAGGTCTCTCAGCTCCCGGGAGACTCTGGAGAGGCCTCAAAAACAGCTTGCCCTGAGTCACTATCGCACCACTCAGTCCTCGCCTGTTGGTGACCCAGGCTGCCTGGCCTTTCAGGGGCATTGTCTAGATCAGAGACACAGGCTGCCTCTGTCCGGCTCTGTCCTGCCTGGTGGACTTTTCTGTTTTCTCATATAGCTTGGTAAATAAGCAAATTTTACATAGTTGTAATTGGTATATGATCCATTTTGTTATTGAAATGCCAGAGGTCAGGTTTAGTCTGGCTGCTCACCATGCAGGAAGCCAATCACTAAGACAGCAGGTATTGCCAAGGAAGAAGGCTTTAATCCAGTGCTGCAGATGAAGAGATGGGAGATCAGTCTCAAATCCATCTCCCTGATCAACTAAAATCAGGGATTTACATAGCAGGGAAGAAATCTAACTATATGCAGAAAAACAGGAATGAGAGAGGGTAAGGAAATCGCCAGGGATGAGAGGTCTGGAGTCTCATTGTCTGGCTGTGGTGATTCTGTGAGTTTCATTTCCTTAGTTCTATCTGGGAGGCCTGAGGGTTGGTTTCCTGAGAAAGGAACTCAGATAGGACACATGTAAGTTTCTCAAGTTTTAAGACCGGAAGGGCAATTTCTAGGCTTATTAAAAAACAAAACAAAACATAAACATTAGTTCTGCAGGGCAGTTGGGCTGGTTTCCATTCGAGCCTATCATTTCCCTTCACCATAAGCCTTTTTTCCATTTTGCCAGTGTCTTCAGTGACTGTTGTAAATTACTGCAGAGATTGGCCATGTGCCTATCTGGGGGGCTTGGGCTACTACCTGTTGCCCTGAGTGTGTCTGCCAAGATTCTGAGCCCACTGCCTTCTGCCCCACAAGGGGCCAGGAGGCTCATCCATGTAGGCTCATGGTCCTCAGAGTCCTGGCATGGGGCCCAGGATGTTGTCAGCATTGCTGTAGTTCTATTATAAATAATACTGTGATGGACATCTTCCTTCATAAAGCCACACCCTCTCCTTTTCCCTCCACTCCTCAATGCTTTACTTGGATTGGGACTGGCAATGACACTTTCTAAGCAGTGTCACTTCCTTGGTTTGTAACAGCTGCAGGTTGTTCTTAGCAGGCCTTACCTTGGATGTGGTAACCCTCAGATTTCCCTAAAGACTGTTTAACTGAATGGGCTCACAAAAGACGTTGCACAGTTGCATTTGTCTCTGCCATGCTTGCTTGCTGCCTGCCATCTTTAACCCCATCCTGCATTTTGTGAGCTGCATAAGCAGCCTGCATCTCAGTATTGCCGGTCTTCCTGAAAGCCCTGAGTTCCAGAAGCTTCTCTACAGTTGTGGATGAAACAGAGTCAATTATGCCCTTTCCTTTTTGAAAAGCAGGGAAGTGTTCATTCTGAGTTCTGATTCTATTCTATGAACCCCGATTCCCTATGTATAAAATGGGGATAAGAATATCTAACCCACAGAGTGGTTGTGAGGACTAATCTACATAACAGCCAACAAAGGATGAGGATGATTCATACATCGAACAGCCATTGCTAGTTTTGTTAGCGCTATTACCAGCTAAATGCATCAGATATATTTCTTATAAATTATAGTCAATAAGCCAAACTGAATTGAAATTGGGTGCTTCCCCTTACATCAAACATGCAGAAATGATGGATATAATATAACAAAACATTGTAAATACATAGTAGAAATTTATTTACGTATTTATTTATTTTAAGATGAAGTCTAGCTCTGTCACCCAGGCTGGAGTGCAGTGGTGCAATATCAGCTCACTGCAGCCTCCCGGGTTCAAGCTATTCTCCTGCATCAGCCTCCTAAGTAGCTGGGATTATAGGCATGCACCACCACACCTGGCTAATATTTGTATTTTTAGTAGAGATGGGGTTGCACCATGTTGGCCAGGCTGGTCTTGAACTCCTGACCTTGTGATCCACCCACCTCAGCCTCCTAAAGTGTTGGGATTACAGGCCTGAGCCATGGCACACGGCCATAGTAGAACTTTAAAGCAAGGGAAAGTTTCAGATACCAGAAGAAGATGGGGCTCAAAACCAGAGGCAAGAGTAGGATTTTAAGTGCAATGTCAGCAGTAGATACAAGGCTGACCTGCAGCTCCGGGCCCCAAGATTGGGGAGATCTGGAATTGAGTTTCCTGCATAAATTTGGGGTCTGACACTTCAGGGAATGGGACCACCAAATGGGAACCTGCTCTCTGCCATGGGTTACTGATTTTGGAATGCCAATTCTGTGATGCATAGGGTCCATGTTTGTGTCAAAAAAAACCATGAGGTGAGAAGGCAGACCCACTTGGCTCTAAGAGATGCAAATACAAAATCACTGCACAGGGACGTCTCCACCACCGAGGATGCTCAGAACTCCCACGAAAACCAGTTCTTATGAAATATGCACTTAGAGTAAAAAAATACAGAGAACACTCAGCACACAAAACTTCAGAACTGCAGATGACAGAGCAATCTGAAGATGTTAAGTTTTCAGTGAGTCAAAGAAATAGAGTGCATAGACAAAAGTAGGACATTATGAAGAAAATGAACACGTGGCTTAAAAAAAGAACCAGAAGGAAATTCTGACAATATAAAAATACAGTCATTGAAAGAAAGGTTTTATAACCCATATTGCTATTCCTAAGGGAATGTCTTAAGCATATACAGGCTTTGCTCCTTCCAGTCTTTGGAATATGGCAAGGAAGTTAGAGATGACCAAGTTCCCACATACCCTCTCCACTGAGGATTTATAACCTATTGAGAGAGATAGGTCAGAGAAAATAAAAATAGCATGGAGCATTTATTCATCTCTTACTATGTCCTGGCACAGAGCTAAGCCTTTACAAGCATTAACTCATTTAATTCTAACAACAACCTTTTCAAGGAGCCCTGTTATTACCTAAGGCTCAGGAGGGTAAGGATCTGCTCACAATTCCAGCGAGTGTCATGGGTGGTGCTGCGCTCAAACTTGGAACTGTGGACTTCAAAGCCAGATGATGTCATCACTGGACAGAGATTACTTGACAGAGACTCATCAAATGAAAGAACAAAGGAACCCGTCCACACAGGCAGCTTCCACGCTGACCAGGACCGCGTCTCACATCGCCTTCTGGCTCAGTTTCCAAAAGCTTTAAAAATCAATTTCCTTAGTAATTAATTTGCTAACAGTGAGTTGATGTGAATTTTAATTTTTTTGATTTTTGACATTTATTGGATTATCCCTACTCTACCGATACACCTGCCTGTCTCTGTTAGCCCTTGTATTTGGCCCTGGCAACTCTGGCATCCTTCCTATCTCCAAGGATCCGTTTGGGCGGTAGCGTGACTTTCTATGAGAAGCTTGATTGCTAAGAGCAAATTCTGGGACAAAAATTCAAGTTCAGCAACAGCTCCTGGGGGTGCCTGGGACTCCTGGGATTACTGTGCTGATGATCACCGGGCCCTAGTGATACGCACAGCCTGTGCTATCCATGGTGCAGACTGATCAGGCCTCAGGGAGTGGATCAAGAAGCCCTTTAAGAATTCAAAATCGGGCCGGGCACAGTGGCTCATGCCTGTAATCCCAGCACTTCAGCAGGCTGAGGTGGGTGGATCACAAGGTCAGGAGATCAAGACCATCCTGGCCAACATGGTGAAGCCCTGTCTCCACTAAAAATACAAAAGAATTAGCCAGGTGTGGTGGCATGTGCCTGTAATCCCAGCTACTCAGGAGGCTGAGGCAGGAGAATTGCTTGAACCCAGGAGGCGGGAGTTGTAGTGAGCCGAGATGGTGCCACTGCACTCCAGCCTGGGTGACAGGGCAAGACTCCATCTCAAAAAAAAATCAAAATTAATTCAAAAAGACACAGGTAAGGATACAAAGCAGGTCTAACTCTCTTCACACTTAATAAATGTTTATCAGAAGTGCAATTTTTCTGACACGCTTTTTGGAAGAATAAGTGATATGTGTTCTTAAAATATCTCAAAGTACAACCCCCTTCCCACCAAAAGGGGAAAAAGCATAGGATTTATTGGTGCATACAAACAGGCTATACAAGATGTTGGCGTTTAAGTTAGCTGGGAATTAGGTAATTGATCATCAGGTAAACTGCTTTAAGTTTGTTGATTTTAGGTAAAGCGGTAGGCTCCCATCCTAGCTATGCTGAATACCTTATTTTGAAAAGGAAAAAGATAATTTGGAATGTAGAGGAATCTTGGATTGTAGGCATACTCAAATACATTTTGTGAAAGTTGTCAGAGTAGAAATGAAGTCACTTACGTTTGAAGAGACCCTGACAGAAAGAGCTGGGGAAGGTCATGCAGGGAGGGTTCTCACCCGTAAATGCCTGATAATACAAACTATCACAAAAGACTGAGAAACACCCAACCTTGCACAAAGGTCATTGGAACCTTACACAAAACATACTTCTTCAAGGACATCTGCCTAGCAACTGCCTGTTCAATCTTAGACTGGTCTCACCCTTGTCATTACTCTTTTAGCCAAGGATAACGATCTCAGAACAATTATACAATTCTCCTCATTTTTTCCTTAAAAAGCTTTGCCTTCCTTTACTTTCCTGAATGTGTGCATCTCTTACTATGGAATGTGTACTCTCATTGCAATGCCCAGTTCCTGAAGAAATACCATTTTCTTTTAGAGAGCTTTTCTCTGTTTGTTATTTAGGTTGGCAATTTCCAGTGATAAGTGTTTTAAAAATGTAGAGTTTGAAAGAAAAGAAGATTGGAGACCTCCACTACTGTGATGTGGTAGATTAAAGATGGCTTCAAGTCTTTTGCTAGTCCTCCCATTTAGAGGAACAATTTATGCCCCCTTCCCCTTAAATCTGGACAACCTCTGTGATACCTGACACTAAAATACAGCAGCCACCACACTATGCTGGTTTTCAGGCACAGTCCTTAAGAGGCTGAAATCTGGGCCAGGCGCGGTGGCTCAAGCCTGTAATCCCAGCACTTTGGGAGGCCGAGACGGGTGGATCACAAGGTCAGGAGATCGAGACTATCCTGGCTAACACAGTGAAACCCCGTCTCTACTAAAAAATACAAAAAACTAGCCGGGTGAGGTGGCGGGCACCTGTAGTCCCAGCTACTCGGGAGCCTGAGGCAGGAGAATGGCATAAACCCTGGAGGCGGAGCTTGCAGTGAGCTGAGATCCGGCCAATGCACTCCAGCCTGGGCGACAGAGCGAGACTCGGTCTCAAAAAAAAAAAAAAAAAGAGGCTGAAATCTGTCACTTCTTGTGTCTTGGAATACTGGCTTTTGGCACCAAGCAACCATGTTGTGAGGAAGTACAATCAACCACGCAGAGGGACCCCTTGTGGGGAAGAGCTGAGGCCCCAGCTGACAGTACCCACTGAGCTCCAGCACAGACTGAGCTGTCCTGGAAGTGGGTTCTCTAGCTCCATCAGGCTGCCCTCAATGACTACATGGAACAGACATGAGCCATCCTGGGTGGGTCCTGCCCAAATTATGGACATGTAAGCAAGGGCAAAGTTTGTTAGTGGTATAGGCCACTAAGTTTTGTGGTGGTTTCTTAGGCAGCCACAATAGATAGTTGGAAAAATAGTGAAACAAGCTATGTGAGAAACTCCTTTTCTGCTCCAATACATAAATGTGTTAAAACAACAAAAAAGATAAGTTCTTATTCTTTATTAATTTAATATTAATTAAAATAATTTTCCAACATTTAAGTTTTAATATTTATGTACTATTTAGTAAAGCTTTAAAAAAAAAAAAAAAAACAAGTAAACAGCAGATTTAGAAGCAGTCCTGGGAAATCTCAGGTGCTAGACAGTACAAGAGAACGCGTAATGAAACCCTGTGCCTCAGGAGTGCTGGAACAGACTTGTGCCTTGGGGCTGGGTGTCCATGACTGCATTGGGTCTTGAGTGAAGACTGCAGGGTCCAATATTTAAAAGAGAGACAGATGTGGGTTCTCTGCAAAAAGCTTAGAGCAGGGAAGGATTGATCTGATTTATGACAGGAAATAGTACAACTTCCCCTGGGCCTTAGGAAACAGACAGGAAACAAGCAGCCTTGGGCAGAAACAGTTTCTCCCAGGTAGTGAGAAATCCAAGCCCAGACTGTGTGGACTCTAAATCTACACAGTGCTATGGTGGAAACCCCTGAAAGTAGAAATTAGGGCCCAAGTGGATTTAAAACCAGTGTATTAGTCCGTTTTGCATTGCTATAAAGGAATACCTGAGACTGGGTAATTTATAAAGAAAAGAGCTTTATTTGACTCACAGCCCTGCAGGCTGTACAGACATGGCACTAGCCTCTGCTTGGCTTCCGGTGAGGCCTCAGGAAGCTTTTACTCAATGGCGGAAGGTAAAGGGGGAACAGTGGTGTCACACGGCGAAAGAGGGAGGAAGGGAGAGACAGGAGGTTTTGGGCTGTTTAAGCGACCAGTTCTCATGTGAAATGACAGAATGAGAATTCACTAATCACCCAGGGGACGGCAGCAAGCCATTCACAAGGGATCCACGCCCAGGGCCCAGTCACCTCCCATCAGGCCTACCTCCAACAATGGGGATGACACTTCAACACGAGATTTGAAGGGGACAGACATCCAAGCAATATCACCAGTAAACACATAAAACACTTCTACAATTCTGTCCCATAGAAACACCTTCACATTCTAGGGAACTGGCAGGACTACAAGTGAGGACAAATTCAAGGAAAATGAGCTGATAAAAGAATGTATAGGCCGGGCGCGGTGGCTCAAGCCTGTAATCCCAGCACTTTGGGAGGCCGAGGCAGGTGGATCACAAGGTCAGGAGATCGAGACCATCCTGGCTAACACAGTGAAACCCCGTCTCTACTAAAAATACAAAAAACTAGCCGGGCGAGGTGGCGGGCGCCTGTAGTCCCAGCTACTCAGGAGGCTGAGGCAGGAGAATGGCGTAAACCCAGGAGGCAGAGCTTGCAATGAGCTGAGATCCGGCCACTGCACTCCAGCCCGGGCGACAGAGCAAGATTCCGTCTCAAAAAAAAAAAAAAAAGAATGTATAAAGCACTAGGAAAAGGCACCATAGTGAGGGGCTGTCAGTGCAGCACGTGGAGAATTCAGCCCCGAGGAACTAGACATGATGGAGTGTCCTAACAAGGCTTTAGCACAAGCACGATGAGAATCATCAAAGAGATAAAGAAAGAAATGAGATTCATAAAATGAGAAGGGCATTGTTAAAAACCAAAAGACCTTATTAAAAACAAAAGCTAATTGAAATTATAGAGTTGGAAAAATCTAGCCAAAGGACAATAATTTAAAACTCTCTCAATAGAGATTTTATATGCAAAGCTCTACACTTCCATGGAGAAGTAGATTTGGAAGGTACGGATGGACACAAGGCCCAGAGTGCATGCAGTTCAGAGGGGAGGAAGGAGGACACATGGGATCCCATACAACTGGCTCTCTCTCAAGCCTCCTGGGCTCCTCCCTTTCCTGCAAGCTCACTCCCAAGGTTTATCCTTAATTCCTGTGCCCCTGAGGTCCCCTAACCCTCAGCTGTGTTCCCTGACTGCATTTCCCCTGTGGTCTGGCACAGAAGGATTTTCTTTCTTGCTTTGAGTTTTGCTCGGTTTTAGAAAATATTTTTTGTTGTTAGGACTTCTTCTGCATTTCTGCATGTTTGGAGTAGGAAGGAGGCTGTTAGCTCACTTTATCATTTATTTCCTAGCAGAAATACTCGAGGACTGAACTGTCCCTTACAGTAGCTGCTAGCCACATTCAAATGTAAATGAACTAAAATGACATGAAATTAAATTCAGTTCCTTATGTGCTCAATCTGCCAGTGGCTGCTAGACCAGAAAGAGTATTTCCCTCATGGCAGAAATCCTACTGGGCAGTGCTAGAGTGTCCCAGAAGGTCCAGTAGAATGCCATGTTGTGGACCTGCATTGGACGTCAACATCTGTGTGCATAGAAATGAATTCATGTTGTTGCAATATAATACCATGGGTTAGGTATCATTTAGCAATGTCTGGAAACAGATCCCTGAGCTTCCTAAAAAGGACCTTCCACAGAAGGCAGATATGCTTGTTTGGGGAGGAAGTCACATTAGGTGGCTTGTGATTTCTTCAGGAAACACTATCACAGGGAAGTGAGTCATAGGCACTCCTGGTGGCTCCCTCGTGTCCTCGCCAATGGCCGAGGGTGGAACAGTGAGATGAAAGAAGGAAGTATGAGCAGCTGCCTGGCTCTGTCTCCTCCTTGTGACTGAGAAATCCTGCATCTGTGAGATCTGAGAACAGAAATCTCAGGGAGCTGCTTCCAGATGTTGCTAAATTACACCCTCACCCACGACACCGTATTGCAGCAACATGGATTCATTCATACACACACAGACTTTGACATCAACTGCATTTCAAAATTAAGCAGAAACAGGGAATTGCAACAGCTTCTGGTTGCTATGATAAGAACAGAGGAGATGTGCAAACCCTTTAAACAGGAGCAGAAACAGTTGACTGGAGAGGTTTGCATTACAAAATGAATGAAATGGAGCGTCTTAGGAAGATTGTCCCCCAGCCAGGCATCAGCAATGAGCGAGGAGGTCCTCTAGGTGGCAGGGGCAGCAGAGCAAGATCTGAACACAAGGTGTCCTTAGTTGACGATGCTGGAATAGGCAGTCCTCAGTCTGTAAGGGAAGCATGGAAAAAGCTGTGGACGTGGCAAACAGGGCGAGCCCAGCTAATGAGTTCCTCATTGTGTACCACCCAGTGCCTGATAAATTCCAGAGCAAAGCTGGAGGGCCCCATCCATTGAAGGTGGAGGCACAGAGCATGCGGCCGAGAAAGGAGGAATGCAGGAGGGACCAGGAGACCCAGGGACTGCACCGACGGCCGCAGCAGGGCCAGGCTCTGCTGGGTGGCTTCACTTCCTCCCACTCACCCTCTGGCTGAAAGGTGGGGATTCAGGGATACGTGGGACCTCAGGCTGTCCTCATGGGGCTCACTGTCTGGCGGGGCAGTTGGAAATAAAGAGCATGGTTGAAATTCATTTTGGAAAGGCTACACTTGCAGCATGACCTGAGTTCTCTAAAGATACAGGAAGGCCTTCTGAGAAGAGGTTGCCTTTGAGTTGGGGCCAAGGTGGTGGGTGAGTGCCCCAGGGCAGCTAGAACAAGGTGCCTTACACCGGGCAGCCTTGAACAACAGGCATTGGTTCTCTTCCAGTCTGGAGACTAGGGGTGTTGGCAGGACCCCGCTTCTCTGAAGGCTCTTGGGAAAGACCTTCCTGGCCCCTTCCAGCGTCTGCTGTTGACTGGCATTCCATGGGATTCCTCGGCTTGTAGCTGCATCGCTTCATTCTCTGTGGTCATTGTCACACGGCCATCTTCTCCCTGTGGGCCTCTCTCCTGGTCTCCTAAGGGCACCGATCGTATTGGATGAAGAGCACACTCCATTCCAGAGTGACCTCATCTTAACAGATCACACCTGCACTGACCCTATTTTCAAGTTAGGTCACATGGGGAGGTATTAGCCATTATGACTTCATTTGCCTCTTTAGGGAGCATAATTCAACCCAGGACACGTGGGCAGGGGGTAGTTCAACCACTGTAGGAGTTTTCCCAGTCAGAAACTAGGGGATCATCACCCTCAGGCTCCATCCACATACCCGCCTGCTTGGCACAGCTGGCTCGCTCTCCTGTGTCCCCAGCCCGCCCCTCCCTCTCTGTCTGACTGCTGCCCATGTCATGTAATTGATCTCCAAACCTGCCCCATCCGCTGCTGGCCAGCCAGAGTAACCAGCCGGAAACCCATGTTTAACCTACTCAGAATTCTTAAGAGGGCCCTTACCACTTGCAGGATAATATCCAAATGCCTTTTAATGACACATGGGGGCTCTGCACAGCCTGTTTCCACTGTCTCTGCTCAGCATCTCCGTTTTACAAAAATGGAAAACATTTATTGGACTTCACCGTGTGCAGGCGTTGTGTTGTACACGCACCATCTCCTCGACTCCACAACAACCTTAGTGGGCAGATCATCTACCCCCTGACTACCAAGCTGCTTTCCTGGGAGAGGAAATGGAGGCATAGGGAGTTTGGGTGACTTGAAAATGATATTTGCTGAAGGAAAGTGTGCCTTTTGCAAGCTACACCACTAGTAACTCTGAGTCCATATGCAAAACCCGGACAGTCACGTTTGGGGGACTCTTAACTCCTGTTCCTCTCTG
This sequence comes from Piliocolobus tephrosceles, assembly GCF_002776525.5. Classification (NCBI taxonomy): domain Eukaryota; kingdom Metazoa; phylum Chordata; class Mammalia; order Primates; family Cercopithecidae; genus Piliocolobus; species Piliocolobus tephrosceles. The sequence continues at coordinate 29,412,030 of NC_045452.1, read as the reverse complement.
ATGGGTCCCTGAGATACCCACTTCTCCAGATATTTCTACTTTCTGTAACAGGCGATGCACTCTCAAGCTCACGTCTTGCTTCTGCTTTTGATTCTTCTGGAATTCCCCATCTACGCCTGTCCACCGCGGGTCCTCTGGGTCTCCATTCACGCCTTCCCTCGTCCTATGTGTGTTCCCACACTCTGCAGGTGACCTTGGCCCAAGCTCCTCTGCCCGCCTCCCCCTGGACCCCTCCCTCCCTCTCCTTCTCTTTTCCTTCTTCTCTTTCCTCTTTTCTTCCTTGTTCCTTCTGACTTCAGACGCAGACACTTGGGTTAATCACATTCTCCAGTTTCTAACATGAAAGATCGGGCTCCGCTTTTCTAAAAGAGATTTTAAAAGATTTAATACATTTTTGGGGTCCTTAATACTCATTCATGAAATCTTATTTAAAATTTTGTAATATATTGGCTTAATTATTTTTTAATAAATGTTACCCGGCTGGGTGTGATGGCTCATGTCTGTAATCCCAGCACTTTGAGAGGCTGAGGTGGGTGGATCACCTGAGGTCGGGAGTCCAAGACGCCTGGCCAACAAGGTGAAACCCTGTCTCTACAAAAATACAAAAATTAGCTGGGCATGATGGCGGTTGCCTGTAATCCCAGCTACTCAGAAAGCTGAGGCAGGAGAATCACTTGAATCCGGGAGGCGGAGGTTGCAGTGTGTTGAGATCATGCCACTGCCCTGCAGCCTGGGCAAAAGAGTGAGACTCTGTCTTAAAAAATAAATAAATAAATAAATACTACTCTACAGAATGTAATCATTAAAAATGTTTCGACCTTGGCTAATTTTCTTCTTTTTGCTATTTTTAATTTCTGGAAGTTCTGCAAAATCATAATTCTGCATATTTAGCATATTTAAACATTTTAGCATCATGGCCATTTAAATAAGAGTTTTTGTTCTGGAAAAACCTTGATTATCTTTTTAAAATTAGTTTTTATTAAATAACACATACAACAGGCACACATAATATATGAGGAAGCATAAAAAATAAAAGGCACCAGCTCTGTATGCACCAGACAGTTTACAAGAGATGACCGGGAAGTTGAGAACCTCCTGCTCGTCATTTCGTGCTCCCCTTTTCTTTCTCCTTCTAGCAGGTTCATTCATGATCTTGAATTAGGTATTAATCATTCCTGTGTTAGCCCTTTAATACATAAATAATGTATTGTTTAGTTTTGCATGCTTTTGAACTATGTACAATAGAACTACGCAGCTAAATTCCTTTTTTTTTTTTTTTTTTTTGAGATGGAGTCTCGCTCTGTCGCCCAGGCTGGAGTGCAGTGGCATGATCCCGGCTCACTACAAGCTCCGCCTCCTGGGATTCAAGCATTTCTCATGCCTCAGCCTCCCGAGCAGTTGGGATCACAGGTGCCCACCAAAACGCCCAGCTAATTTTTGTATTTTTAGTAGAGATGGGGTTTCAACATGTCGGTCAGGCTGGTCTCGAATTCCTGACCTCAAGTGATCCACCCACCTCGGCCTCCCAAAGTGCTGGGATTATAGGCGTGAGCCACGGTGCCCGGCCTATGCTGCTAAATTCTTTTTTTATTTTTATTTTATTATTTTATTATTTTTTTTTTTGAGACAGTCTTGCACTGTCGCCCAGGCTGGAGTGCAGTGGCATGATCTCAGCTCACTGCAAGCTCCGCCTCCCGGGTTCACGTCATTCTCCTGCCTCAGCCTCCCAAGTACCTGGGACTACAGGCGCCCACCACCACGTGCTAATTTGTTTTGTATTTTTAGTAGAGACGGGGTTTCACTGTGTTAGCCAGGATGGTCTCGATCTCCTGACTTCGTGATCCGCCCGCCTCAGCCTCCCAAAGTGCTGGGATTACAGGCGTGAGCCACCGCGCACCGCCTATGCTGCTCAATTCTTAAGCAGTTTGCATTTTTCTCACTCCGTGCGGCAGCAGGTGGCGCTGTAGAGTTTGCAGCCCCTGCTGGACACGTGATGCCAGTGCAGAAGGGAAGTGGTGGTGGAGAGAAATACCCTGATTGTTCTCTCATCCGGTCCCCTGACTTCCTCCAGTGCTTCTCATTGGCTGAACCCAGTTGGAGTCCCAGGGGCAAGGAGCTCTGAGAGATGCTCCCTGGATGATGGAGACGTTGGCCCCCGGAAACTCAGAGCAGGGCAGCAATGGATAGACATGGGTCTTGGAGTGAAGAGGAGCCAGCACACACATATTTAAGGGTACTAGATAGTGTCAAATGACTACTCAAAGTGGTTAGACCAACTTATGCATCCACCAGCAGAATCTAGGATCTGCTCCCTGACCACACAAACATCTGACACTGTCTGAGTTCTCCGGGTTTGCACATCCAGTGGGTGTGAGATGGCATCTCATGGAAGATGCATGGACTAGATTGCACGATACACTAATACATAGCAACTAATTACTAAAGAGGTTGAGCATCTTGTCATGTTTATGGGCCATTGGTATTTCCTGTTCTGTAGAGTGCCCAATCAAGTCTGTCCCTCATTTTTTTATTAGGTTTTTGGATAGATTCATCCAAAATTGTTATGGAGCACTTTCTAAGTGCCAGATTCAGCTCTACGTCTTGGGGATGTAGCAGTGAACGAAAGTAACAACACCCACGGTCCTTATGGAGCCTAAATTCTTACGGAGAGAGACAGACAATGACTAAAACAAAAAATATGTTAGAAAATGCAGTGTACTAATCCTATTAGAAGTGTTATAATTACACATTGGTGTGCCCCTAATTACGCTAGAAGTGTTATTGAGAAGAAGAAGTGGAGGGGAGTGCTGGCGTGGCAGTTTTTAATCTTGCTGTTCAGGAATACATAAATAATGTATCGTTTAGTTTTGCATGCTTTTGAACTACATACAATACACACACACACCTCTTCAGTTTTTTCTCTTGATTGATATTTGAATAAATATTGTCTGATCGTTCTTCGTCCTTTTCTTTGATCTTCCTGCATTCTGAAGTTATATGTTTCTTATAGTGTATGGATCAATTGTCTTCTTAAAATCTAGTTGAGCAATCTTTGTCTTTTAACTAATGAGATTAGACTATTTATATCTATTGTAGCTAGTGAAAAATTATGATTCATGTTTATCATGGCTAAGAAGGTAGGGTATTAAGAGCATGTACTCCAGACTCCTGTCCTTCTGCAACCTCTCCTTCTGCCCGGACCCCTCTCCTCCCAGACAGCCTCATGGCTGCCATCCCACCTCCTCCAACACTCCACCCAAATGTTTCCTTCTTACCCATTTATACTAGCCTCTCATTCTCTTACTAGAATGTTGTCAGTTAATTGGTATGTTCAAAACTTTATTTTGTTTGTTGTTTATTCATTTATTTAATGTTTGAAAATCATTTTCTTTCATTTTCTTTGATGTATTTTACTCTTTTTGTAACTTCTTGTATTGTATGCTTGTCTCATTGATTTCCAATCTTTCTTCTTTTCTAACCTAAGCAATTAAGGCTATAAGTTTCCTTTTATGAACTGATTTGGCTGCATCCTATAAGTTTTGAAATTTCAAATTAAACAAATTTTTGATTTCCATTATAACCTTCTCAATGATTAATTTAGATGTGTGCTTTAAAAGGATTTTTCCAAATGCATGTAGTCTTTCTAATGATATTTTTATTAATTTCTAATTTAATTAAAGTTTTGTCTGAAAAATTGATCTGTATAATCTTAATGCTTTAAAATGTATTAATACTGCTGTATGGCCTAGGATGTGCTAATTTTTATAAATGTCCCATGTGTGCTCGGAAACAATATGCATTCTCCAGTAGTTTTTATTTTTAGAGTAGACTAAGCTTGTTAATTATGATATTCCAATATTTAAATTTATCCTTTTCGTCTACTGATATTTACAAAAAACAACAAGATTTCCTTCTATGATAGAATATAGTAGTCAATTTTAGTTTTATATATTTTGAAGCTGTTAGATTAATTACTATTTGAAATTATTCTATATCCTGGTATATTTAACTTTTTGGCATTTTTATAGTAACCTTCTATTCTCTATGTATTTTGCCTTAAATTCTGACTCTCTCTCTCTCACACACACACACACACACACACACTCTCTCTCTCTGAGATTTTTCTTTTCATTCGTATTTGAATAAATATTACCTAATCTTTCTTCATCCTTTTATTTGATCTTCCTGCATTCTAAAGTTGTATGTTTCTTATAAATAGTGTATAGATCAATTATCTTCTTAAAATCTAGTTGAGCAATCTTTGTCTTTTAACTGAGATTAGACTATTTATATCTATTGTAACTAGTGAAAAATTATGATTCATGTTTATCATCTTTCATACTTTCTGTTTTCCCTCCAATTGTCTTTCTCTATATTCACTGAGTTTGTTTCATTCATTCCACTTTTTCCCACTACCGTTTTGGAGGTTTTTGCACTCTTATTTATTTTATTTCAGTTGTTACTTTAGAAGAATTTACTTTTAAACCAACAAAGTAAAAACTACTTCCCGTCCTCCCTAAAGCACAAGGATCTTAAGATACTTTAACTCTGAGAATTTCCCTTCTCTATTATGTGCCATTTTGCCCAATTTTATTACATTTTATCCATTTTTAAATTTTGTTTTTTAAGCCCCCCAAGTTGGGTTCTGTTGTTGTTGTTGTTGATTGAGTTGTTGCTTTGATTCTATTCAGTTTACTTTTATTTAGATTTATCCAAATAAATATCATTCTCTTTGCTTACTACTCCTTATATTTCCCAATTTCTTCTGGGCATGGCTTTCCTTCCGTCTGAAGTAGATTCTTTAGAATTTTCTGTGGTATGGTCAGTTGATGGCAAATTATCTTATTAAGTTATTTTTGTCTGAAAATATGTATATTTTACCTCCATCATTAAACGATAGTTTTTCTGAGTGTACAATTCTTTATTCTCTCTGAAACACGCTGAAGATATTATTGCCTTTTTTTTTTTTTTTTTTTTGGCATTCACTGTTGCTATTGAGAAGTCAATCATTCCCCAATCTGGCTTTTGCTCACTGATGGATAGTATTTGTTTTCTTTCTCTTTGTATGATATTTTCTTTTCATATTTCTTTTTTATGATATTTTTCTTGCTTATTTGATAGTTTAACTCAGTGTGGATTTCTTTCTGTTCTTTTTTTTTTTTTTTTCCTTTTGAGACAGGGTCTCATTCTGTCTCCCAGGCTGGAGTGCAGTGTCGTGATCTCGGCTCACTGCAATCTCCGCCTCCTAGGTTCAAGTAATTCTCTTGCCTCGGCCTCCCCAGTAGCTGGGATTACAGGCACGCGCCACCACGCCTGGGGGGCTAATCTTTTGTATTTTTAGTGAAGACAAGGTTTCACCATGTTGACCAGGCTGGTCTCGAATTCCTGATCTCAAGTGATCCCCCCGCCTCAGCCTCCCAAAGTGCTGGGATTACAGGCGTGAGCCACCACGCCTGGCCGATTTCTTTCTTTGGAAAACAGGTATTCTCTTTGTGTTTTGTCCAGTTGCCTAAATTTAAGGGTTGGAGCCTTTCTTCTGTTTCTGAAAATACTTGTCCACCATCTAATAAGTGTGGCCTCTGCTCCACTGTCTCTGTTACCTCCTTTTAGAATTCGAATGAGATGTACCCACGCTCCCCTTTCCCTCTTAGCCCATCCATCTTTTGCGTCTGTCACATTTGTTCACGCTTGTGCTGTCTCCTACCTTTCACTTCAGTAATTGTCTCATCAGCTGTGCATAGTCTGCTGTACCATGTCTGTTGAGTTTTTAATTTTGGTTATATTTTTACTTTTATTTCTAGACTTCTACTCAGTTATTTTTCAAATCTCCTTCATTTCTTGTAGTCTCTTGGATTCTTTTTAATATTAAAAAATGTGGGGTCTTAAAGCATATTTTACATCTATAAAATATTTATATTTTATATTCCAGCTTCTAGAAATGCAGTGGCTGCTGGCTTTGCAGCCTGCTGTTCCTAAAGCCAGTTGTTTCTGCGGGCTGTCATGCACATAACCTGCCTTTTGTGTATTTTGTGATTTTTGACCATGGCTCATTTTTTCCATATAACTTTGTATGTGGGAATTATTTGAGGCTTGTATTGAAGTTGTATTCTGTTGAAGAGAATCTGTATTCTCTCGGGTTGCTATGAGCTCAGGATAGGACAACTTTAAAATAATTTCTCCCTTGAGTTTTTTTTTTTCCTTTCTCCTTTTTCTCACAGTGTATACGAGTTCAGAATGCAAAACCACGTGAGCATTGGTTTGGGGTTTCACATTATCAGGAGAATTTTTTTTTCTATCTACTCAACAATAAGTTTGAGCCAACGTAGGGTCTTTATTGTCTTTTATGAGGTCTTTCTAGGTTAGCGTTATACGGAGGGGTAGCTCTTGGAGGTCCCCACTTCCTGGGGGACTGTCGATTATGAGACACCCTTCACTGAGTTGACTTCTTCTTGTCCTGTGTACCCTGGGTCTATGCAGCTATTAGTCAGAAGGTCAAGATCTTCCTGAGTTTGCCGATGGAGGATCCTGCTTTCATACGTTAATTGGTCCGTGGGGGTTTATTGTTTCTTGACCGCTCACAACACATTTGAAAAGGGATATTTACAACAGTATTTTATTGGGCATGTTGAGTTAGTTGCCTTCAGAAGGGTTGTTCATTTTCTATATTTTTTGTAACTGTTTCTTTTGTTTTATTACTGCATTTTCCCCTTTATTCTCTACTCCCACTTCCATTCTGCCTCAAAGCCTCATAAACACCCGTTATAATAGATTTGGAGTAATTCTTTGCATATGGTGACATCTCTGCAAAATATTGAGCATTGTGTTGCATAAGTATTTCTCTAACTTTACATGAGTATTTTACCAGATGCCATTTTTTTCTTCCCGCCTCCTGACTCTGAGTCTGAAGGGTCTATTCATGGTGGATGTTCCCCTGGTTCCCTCTTACTCCTGCCTGTGATTTCATATGGAGATTCCATGTCCTGTTATCCATCCATCCCCTACACATGGGCACTTGGATGGGATGGTGAAAAAGTTAAATTGGCCTTTAAAAACTGTTCTTTTGAGGTGGGATGAAAGTTGGTTTTGACAGGGTAGTGCCTGGAAACAGGGAAGTTTCACTCTAGTTCATCGTTAAGTTTATTAATTACCAGTTGAGCTTCTGGGCCAGCTGAATGAGCAGCAACCCTGATGAAGGCTTCCTTCTCGTCTGATGCCTGTAACTGTCATTTGCCTCTCTCCTGGGCACTGAGCACTCAGCTTCGTGATGTCATTGTACCATCATCCTAGGGAAGCCCCAGCATGGACAGAGGTACCTCTCCTTCCATTCTTTATCCACTAGCACGTGCTGATTTGCACTGGACCTGAAGATGTTCTCAGAGGATGCAGATGCACCTTGCCAGGCATCCAGAGCTGTGTCTGATGGATCCAGTCGGGGGGTGTGGGGGTGGGGATGTAAAGGGTCAGAGGTGAGATTGTGAGGACTCACCAGAGGGGCTGGTTTTGTCAGCTGGAAGGGCTACTTGAAGAGGCCCTGTCACATTTTGGAGCCCAGGCACCCTTGCCTTGGAATCCTCCCAATCAAACCTAACTCAGAGCAAAGATTTTCTTCCCGAGTCGGCTCAGCAGTGACATCACAGTAGAGGTGGACACGATGGGAGATCCATCTCAGAAAGGCGGTGGGGACAGGTGTTGGGGGCTTGGGGCCACAACACAGCCTTCAGGGACAGCTTGTCCTGGTTCCTTCCATTATTCAGGGATCTCCCGAGACACAGAGGGAAGGGGGGGGGAGAAAGAGAGAGAGAGATAGTGAGAGAGAGAGAGATAGTGAGATTGAGATTTTAAAGAATTGGCTCACACAGTTATAGAGCCTGGCAAGGCTAGGCCAGCAGGCTGGAGACTGGGGAAGAGTTGATGTGCAGTTCAAGCCTGAAGACCACGCGCTGGCCGGATTCTTTCTTACTGAGGAGGGGGTCAGTCTCTGTTCTCTGAAGGCCTTCACCTGATTGGATGAGGCCCACCCACATTACAGAGAACAATCTGCTTTACTCAAAGTCCCCAGGTTTAAATGTTAATCTCATCCAAAAACACCTTCACAGGAATATCCAGAATAATATTTGACAAAATATCTGGGCACCGTGGCCCAGCCAAGTTGACCGTAAAGGTAGCCATTATGTTCATGGATGCCAAGAAAGGTTGGTTGGGAATCGAGATGTTTATCACCAGCAGGTGATGTCTGGAAGCGAGGGGTATGTGGGTACATTGGAGCATCTCATGGCCGCCTGTGCTCCTGGTCTGTCTGCTCTGCAGACCAACAGCCTGTGAGGGGAGAGTGTACACCACTCCTTCAGGGGGTCCTGCATAGGCTCGCTCCATCTAATTTTGTTAAATTTAAATGTGGATTTTCTGGGCTAGATTGTCCAGCCTTCCAGGTGCTAAGAGAGCTTGTTAGCCGTGCCCTCGACCTGCTTCTCAGTTTGTCGTACACACATCTGCTGAGCACACAGTCCCTGCAAGATGCTGGGTCAGGTCTGGTGGGAGGGGAGGGCGTGCTCACACTCTGAATGGCACCAGTGCTGGGAGCATGAGGGCGGGCCGGGGCTTGTGCTGGTGGCTCTTCATGCCCTCCCTGCCTCTGGACACCCCAGCTCCCCCTCCATCCCTCCTCTGTGCACTGCCAGCTTTGCCATGTGGCAGGAGCCGCACTCCCGGGGGAGACACCCACTTTTGTCCATTTGCGTCCATCCCCACATTGTGGGGGAAAAGCAGGGAGGGTGCGTTTGCTTTTCCAATCAGGTGACGTCCACAGTCTCACTCATGAGCAGATCTGCTCCCTGCTGCTCCCTGCATGCGACAGGAGGAGCAGAGAAGCCTCCAGCCTGGCAGGACATCCCCGACCTTCACCATCGGAGCTGCCCACCTTCCGCTCCCCTTTAAGCTGCCCCTTCTTGGCTCTCCTGCTTCAGTCATGTACTGCTCTCCACCTCTAAACCGGCCATCTTTTCTGCTTCTCCCAGGTTTTGCCCACACTCTTCTTTTGGTCTGGGATTCTCTGCTTTTCTTCACCTGGCAAAATTGTGTTCATTTCTCAGGATGAACCATCTCCTCCAGGAAGCCTTCTGTGAATGCTCAGTTGGTTGAACGTCTTTGTCTGTGCCCTATAACACCCTCTCCTTCCTCCACAGTCACTGAACGTGCTGTGTTTTCTCTCTGTTTGCCTGCCTCCTCACCTGTGCGGTTGGGGAGGCTGGGAACGGGATTCCTGGCTCTACCTGTGTGTCCCTAGGTCTGGCACATCGCAGACACTCAATCTGCACTCTCCAGTTGGAGAGTGAAAGGCTTGCTGCATCCCCCTCAGAAGGGCAGGAGGTGGGGCCACTGGAATCCATCACTGTCCCTGTTACCGCTGTCCTCGCTCCCAGAGGAGCAGGCTTTCCAGGGTCTGTGAGGGTGCTGGAGTCCCAGGCGCAGGGAGTTTTCCCCAGGGCCACCGAGTACGAGGCGCTGCGCAGCCCGTTGCTGGGTACCATGGCTGTGGAGCCTTGGGAAGATATTTATTTGTCTCATAACTGGAGAAACAGAATCCTGTTGCTTTGCTTACATTTATGAGTAAAACGTCCTCTTAGGTTGTTCGAAGAAGCAAGTTTTAGGCCATTAACTTTTTTTTATTTTATCTTTTATGGGAGTTTAAATAACAAGGTGAGCATGGAGCACAATGCGGGTGATTATGAAGTAGTAAAAGGCGTTTAGAGCACTCATGAGGCAAGCGGCAAAGCTCAGAGCCAGTGGGAAAAGAAAGATTGGCTCCATTGACTCAAAGCACAGCATTTATCTAACCTTTCCCTCTAATGGAGTCACTTGTGAAAAAAGAGGTGATCCATACGAGGAAGCGCACGTCGGTCCCCAGTGGCTGGCCAGGGGCAACCAGTGATTCCCCAGGGTAGGGGCTGCGGGGCAGAGCCTGCTTTCAGTGGGACACACCCTGTTTCTTGCAGATGGCACTGAGTGGGCTATGTGGCTACAGGCTGCTGGGGAAAGGGCACCGGGTTGGGTGTCACAAACCTGTTTTTTTTTGGGTTTTTTTTTTTTTTTGGTTTTTTTTTTTTTTTTTTTTGAGAGGGAGTCTCACTCTATCACCCAGGCTGGAGTGCAGTGGCGCGATCTCAGCTCACTGCAACCTCCACCTCCCGGGTTTAAGCAACTTTCGTGCCTTATCCTCCCAAATAACTGGGATTATAGGCACATAGCACCATGCCTCGCTAATTTTTTTTGTATTTTTAGTAGAGATGGAGTTTCACCATGTTGAACCATGCTGGTCTTGAATTCCTGACCTCAGGTGATCCATCCATCTCAGCCTCCCAAAGTACTGGGATTACAGGCGTGAGCCACCACGCCCGACCTGCAAACCTGGGGTTCTAATTCCAGCTACCACCTGGATGACACGAGCAAACCACTGGATGATGAATCCATGCCTCAGTTTCTCATCTGTACAATGGGAATGAGGGTGATACCTGTCCTCAGGTGTGTTATGACAGGTCAATGCGATCATGAGTGCAAAACTGCCTTGACAATAAAATAAATACAAATTTCAGTTGTTATTTAAAGTGTGAATGTATCATTTTCCTTATCAATAGTAACACTTGTTGAGTAGGCTCAGGAAGAGGCAAGTGATGGAACTGGGGGCAAGTATGCCAGATGCCTAGATTTGAAAGCAGGGAACCTTCCATGTTTCCTGGTTTGCTCTTCTCTGCTTTTCTCCCCTGTTCTCTCTCTTTGAAGCCTTTGTGGTGATAACACCTGCCCTCCTGTCCTTCCACCTATAGCCCTCTTTGATCCCCCTTAGTCTTGGTCGGAGAGCGAGGGTTGCATTCATGACCTTTGCAGACTCTCTGGACCTGGAGTACATGTCTTGTTTGGATGTGCTGATGATAATCCTGGGAGGCCTGAATGGGGAACTTAGGTCCAAGATGTCGGAGAACCATCATCCACTTGGGACACAGAGCAATTTAAGGGCTGCGTAGCATGCAGAGACCTGCCTGCACACAGGGAATAAGAGCTCCAGATGACATCTGTAAAACAGAAACGCGCAAAACTCCACTGTTCTCCATTCTTGTTAGCAGCCCTCCCGTTTATTGTGTCAGGAGAGGCATCATGATCCTGAGAGGGTGGGCTAGATTCGGAGATGATTAAGGAAGAAGAGGGGATATTATGGGGTGGTGACGAGCTTGTGTGGGTGATGCTGAGACTGTGAGAAGGACGTGTGAGAGTGGGGAGTGGTACCAGAAGGAGACAAGTGGGCTTTTGACCATATATTTTAGAATAAAACACATTGTTCCATGCCCAAGCTCTACACGAAGTCCCCAAGCGGTATAAGACATCAGCTTCTCAGACACCTGATGTGCTGTGCTAAGCAACATAGCAGCTTTCAGCCTTCCTTCTTTTGTTCTTTCACTTAACAAATATTTGCTGGGTTCTTACTCTGTCTGGTCACTGCTAGCCCATAGGATACAGAGATGAATGGGACATGGGCCATCAGCTATGCAAGCTAATAGTTTCAATAAAATAAGAGAAATGTTCCAAACAATTCATAAACAGGTGCTAACGATGTGGGCACAAAGTGCAGGGAGTTTATTCAAGAATGATTGGGTACCGACTCTGTGCTAAGAGAATATAATACAGTGTGAGATGGATGCACATTTCAGGAGATGGAAAGTACAGAAAGGGAGCAGGAGCTGTTGGGCTGAGTTTTGGGCAGGGTGGCTAGGATGGCTTCTCTGAAATATGATCTATGAGCAAAGACCTGAAGAAAGTGAGATGTGGGGATATTGGAGGATGTCAGTGTTCTAGGCAGGGGAAGCAGCCAAGGAGTGGTTACACTGTCTGACGTGAAATATCAGCTGTGCAATGAGGAAAGTGAAGACGTGAGGGGGCGGAGGAAAGATAAAAGGAGAAGTATCACAGGTCAGGGTCCTAGTGGGACTGATGACTGTTAGGTTAGAGATATGAAGGGGAACATGCAGGCAAAACTGTGGATTGTACTCTGAGAGCAGGATCTATAACACGGCTGTTGAGGAGGAATTGCAGATACTGTCATTACACAGTCTCAGAAGGACCAAGGAGAGCAGGAGACCAGACAGATTGAGAATAAGGACCCAGGAGGGTGTTGGCTGGTCACCCATCCGGGCATTGATATAGCCAAGAATAACAGCAGGAGTAATTGCAGAGAGTAGGAGTGAGAGAGGACCTAAGTTCTTTGAGAAAGAAGAGAGAGCAGGAGAGGAGTAGATAGCTGCAAGGAATGGTGGCAGAAGGAGGAGTCAGATACATGGACTTCAAAACTGGGGTATTTAATGGAGGAGGGAGAGTGGGCTGATGCAGGAATGACAGGTAAGAATGACATCTGCACTCTGTTCAGGCCCAGTGGCTATGAGGTTATCATATTTTCCCTGTGTGAAGGGCTAGGGAAGCCACAACGTTATGGGAGCTGAATGCTGGGGGAGTCTGAGTTCTTGGAGTGAGCAGAGTGGTGTCCACACAGAAGGACAGCTCAGGGGAGGCCGCTTCCTGGGGCAGTCTGGAGTTGCTGCAGCAACTCAGGAAGATTCTGAGCTTTCAAGCCAGACAGGTTTGGGTCTAAAACCTGGATCTCTCACTGTGGATAAATCTGGGTGAGTTACTCAACATCTCTGACCCTCTGTTTTTCATCTGACATTGGGAAATAACTCTTTCCTCCTAGAATTGTTACAGATGTTAAAAAGTAACATATACACTTTACATAGTGACCAGTCACAAATTTTTGTTACCTTTCATTTTCCTCTCTGTGACCAGTTTTCTTTATTGATAAATGTGCAAATACACATTTTGGCTGTCATATAAATTAAATTAGATAATATAGTACACATTTTCTGGTCACTCAACAATCTTTAAGGTTAGACTTGATCTTTCTAAAATAGGCCCTTGTTTGTAAAATGAAGATAATCTCAGTCCTATGAAAAGTTACCAAAAATGATATTATTTACCTCAGTATATTCTCATTTAACTTCACTTTTTTGAACTAGCAGATAGAAGGAAGAAATACACAACCCACTCCACACACACACACGGCAATTTCCAAATCTATGATAGTTGTACTCAATCTAATTGAAATAAAATTGGAGTTGATTTAATTATTGGCATTTATAAAACTAAATTGTGCTGGATACATGCGTGTTATATAGAAATCCAAAAGAATCCCAAATTCCGGTGATTAGTCCATTATGTAGACTAATTGCTTTTACAGTTATAAATAATTTCGAAATTTCGCAGATCTAAAGTGCACACCTGTGCACTAATTGCTTTTCTGAGGGCTGTTTCCATGGCTGCAGAACAGACATCCTGCTACCCACAGCTAGGATGGTGCAGGTGGATACCAGAGATGAGCTTTTGAGTGGGCCTATTTATGCCAGGGTTTCAGCACTGCGCGTCTGTGGACAGCTCCATCCTGAAGCCTGTGCTAACCATAATTCCGAAAGAACATTAAGTCTGAAAAATATGTTTCACTGGTGAGAACACTGTGTCTCAGAGACTTTGAGAAGCATCCTCAACGTCCCACAGTGGATACAGCAACAATCTAGAGCCAGTACCCTGGTTCGTTGGAATCCAAATCCTGGCTTTCTGTTCAGTGGCAATTGGTGGAAACAACGCTTTCTTGGGGACATTTTTAAAAGAAACTAATGACCAGAGCTCTGGATGCTTTAGTTAAGTATGTGCATTTTAAAAAGCTTTTCTCTGCTTGAATTTGCATAATGTCCTTTCCCACGGGCCAAAGTTACCTTTTACTCTGTTTAATAGACTCAGTGTTGCATTATTAACAACCATATGCAAAATCATGACCTCAGGAGGCTCCTTTCCCCCAAAATGCCTTTTTCCCTGATTACTCACCTGTGACCTCTGTGGCCGAGCCAGCTTCCTAATGGAGCTGTGGCATTTCTTCCGTCCTGGTGTCTAAATGGAGCCTCGTTGCCTGATGAATGCCCAAGGCTGGGAGAAAGAACCCTGAATGAGGTAGAAATGACCTTCCTTTCTGAGCCTTGAGCACACACAAGCCCTTCTATCAGAATTTAGCAGAATGAGGCATCCTAGTTCATGTAATGGAAGACCTGAGGCTGGATAACCTATAAACAACAGAAATGTATATTTCACAACTCTGGAGGCTGGGAAGTTCAAGGTCAAGGTGTTGGCAGGTCATCTGCTGAGGGCTGCATCCTCTGGAAAGGAGGAACACTGAGTCCTCATGTGGTGGAAAGTGGTAGGGAGAGTGAATGCTGCATGAAGCTTATTTTATAAGGGCCTTAATCCGTTTCATGAGGGAGCAGCCCTCATGGCCTAATTACCTCTTAAAGGCCCTGCTTTCTCATACTATCACATGGCCAACACCTGAATTTTGGAAGAAACACATTCAAACAATAGCATTCTATCCTCTCCCCCCACCAAATTCATATTCTTCTCACATGCAAAATATATTCATTCCATCTCAATAGCCCTCAGAGTCTTAACTCATTCCAGCATCTACTTTAAAGCCTCAAGCCCAGAGTCTCATCTAGACATCACCTCAAGGAAAACTGCTCTCCAGCAGTGAACCTGTGAAATCAAACAAGTTATGTGCTTCTGAAATACAATGGTGTAGGGAGAGGCATAGGATAAATATTTCCATCACACAAGGAAGAAATAGGCAAGAAGAAGGGAATAATGGGGGCTCAGGTCAATCCAAAACCAAGTAAGTCAAACAACATTAAATCTTGAGGCTGGAGAATAATCTTTTTAAACTCCCTGTCCCACTTTTTGGATGATGCAGTGGGGTGGGAGTTGAACCCTCAAGGCCTCGGGCAGCCACACCCTCATGGCTTTGCTGGGCATAGCCAATATAGCAGGTCTCATGAGTTGGTGTCAGGTGCTGGCAGCACACAGCACTCCCAGGCTAGGGTTAGTTGCCTGCTGGTGGCTCTACAGGTCTGGGATCTTGTGAGCAGCCCTGGCACCATGGCTCTACTAAGCATTGCTTAAATAGGGGCTCTCTGCAGTAGCCC
Organism: Piliocolobus tephrosceles; assembly: GCF_002776525.5. Lineage (NCBI taxonomy): Eukaryota > Metazoa > Chordata > Mammalia > Primates > Cercopithecidae > Piliocolobus > Piliocolobus tephrosceles. The sequence continues at coordinate 29,396,968 of NC_045452.1, read as the reverse complement.
TGACTCAACAGTATGGTTGAACATTGCCCTGGTTGGGACTCTGTGGAAGCCATGCTGCCATAGCTCCTGCACTCTGCACACATACAGAATTAGTAGCATGTGGATACTGCCCCCAGAAGCTTATACCTTCTGGAACCATGGCCCTAGTACACCTAGGTCCGCTTGAGCCATTGCTGAGCAGCTGAAGAACAGGGAGCAGATGAGGTGGACTTCCCTGGAAAGTCTTCTGCCCTTAACACCCTGGTACTCTGGGCCTGTATGGGCATGGCAGCCTTGAAGCTCTCTGAAATGCCTTCAGGGTCATTCTCCCATTGCCTTGATAAATAGCAGCACTTGGCTTCCTTTTCCTAATCTCCTTATCAAACAGTTGCTAGGCCACACCCTTGATTTTCTCTCCTAAACCCACTTTTTATGCTTTACATGGGCAGGCTGAGAATTTTCCAGATTTTTGCATTCTGTTTCCCATTTAATCATAAGTTCAATTTCTAAACGATTTCTCTTCTCACATTTCACTATAAGAAGTTAAGAGAAGCCATGCAGATTCCTGAATGTTTTGCTGCTTAGAGATTTCTTCCATCAAATATCCTAGTTCATTGCTCTTAAGTTTTGCCTTCCACAAAGTCCTAAAACATGAACATAATTCAGCCAAGTTCTTTGTCACTTTATAATAAGAATGCCCTTTCTTCCAGTTTCCAATAAGCTAGTCCTCTTTTCCACCTAGGACCTCAGCAGAGTGACCTTTACTGTCACGATTACTCCCAATACTCTGTTCACTACTATTTAAGTGATCTCTAAGAAGAATGAAGCTTTCCTTACAGCTCTCCTATCCTTCTGAGCCCTCATCAGAATTGCCCTTAATGCTCTGTTCACAGTAATATAGACTTTTTCAGCAATCACTTCAAAACTGTTCCAGCCTCTACTCATTACCAAGTTCCAAAGCCATTCCACATTTTTAGGTATTTGTTATAGGAACACCCCACTCTTAGTACCAATTTCTGTCTCAGGTCGTTTGTGCTGCTATAACAGAATACCTGAGACTAGGCATTTTATAAGAAAAATTTGTTTCTCACCATTCCAGAGGATGAGAAGTCCACGATCAAGGTGCTAGTAGGTTGTCTGGTGAGAGCTGCATCTTCCGGAGGGAAAGGACACTGTGTTCCTTACATGGTAGAAACTGGAAGATAAAATGTCTGAATGCTTCATGAGTCATTTTTTATAAAGGCCTTAATCTCATTCACAAAGGAGAAGCCCTCACAGCCTCATCACCTCTTAGGGGTCCCACCCTATAATAATATCACATGGGCAACATCTAAGTTTTGGAGGGGACACGTTTAAACCATAGCATATGGCCATGTATTTTTTTTTTTTTTTTTCTATTTTGAAACAACTTCAAACTTAACAGAAAAAGTTGCAAAAAAAAATAGTACCCTTCACTTGGAGACCCTATTCATGCCTCACCAATGGTCTCAATGACATTTCTTATGGCCCAAGGATCAAATTCAGGGTGATGCACTTGAGTTTCTTGTCCTCTTTAGTATCTTTCTCCATTTCTCAGTTTTTCCTTGATTTTCATGTCCTTGGTATTTTTGAAGGTTAATTTGGGATTGTCTGATACTTCCTCCCGAGTAGGCCCAGGTTACGTGTCTTTGGACAGAATACCCGGTATGTGATATATGGTTGTCATTGCATCCCATCAGGTGTCATGTGAGGTTGATTTTTCCTAGTATTAGTGATGTTAACTTTTGTCACTGTTCCAGTTAGCTATTGCTGTGCAACAAAACCATTGCAACACTTAGCAGCAAAAAACAAGCATTTTATGATCTTCATGGTTTCAGTGTATCAAGAATTCAGTCATGACTGTGAGTTCAGATGCAGGATCACACGCATGGTTGCAGTGAGATAGAGACTGGAACTGGTGGCTAGATGGTTTTCTGTTAGTCTTAGGACCTCTCCCATGTAGACCAGTTTGGGCTTTCTTGTAGCATGTGGGAAAACATCTTCAGATTTGCTGGCCTCCTTGCCTGGCAGCTGCTTCCCTGGAGTGCATGTCCTAAGAAAACGAGGGGCAAGTGCCAGACATGTTTATGGCCTACCCTCTGGTGTTCCTTGCACCACTCTCTATTGGTCTAGGTCGTCACACAGACCAATCCATGTTCAAAGGGAGGGGGAAGATCTCACCATTCAACAGGTGATCTGTTGCATTGGTTAATCTTGATAATGTCTGCCAGGTTTCTCTCATGTAAGGTTACTGGGTGTATTTTTTTGTTTATTTGTTTGTTTGGCAAATTATAAGTGTTCTGTGGGGAGATAACCGTGAGAGCACAGGGAATGCTATTTCCTACCTCTCTTTCACCCATGAGTTTTGCCATCCTTTGATAGTTCTTGCTTGAGTTGCTTGTTGCTATATGGGTTAATACATAGTGATTTTATTTCAATTTTTAAATTTTCGTATATATTTTTTGAGACAGAGTCTCCTTGTCATTCAGGGGGGAGTGCAATGGTGCAATCTTGGCTCACTGCAACTTCCGCCTCCTGGGTTCAAGTGATTCTCATGCCTCAGCCTCCTGAGTAGCTGGGATTACTGGTGCCCGCCACCATGGCTGGCTAAGTTTTTGTTTGTTTAGTAGAGACAGGGTTTCACCACGTTGGCCAGGCTGGTCTCAAACTCCTGAATTCAGGTGATCCACCTGCCTTGGCCTCCCAAAATGCTGGAATTGCAGGCGTGAGCCACACCATGCCTGGCCCGATACTGATTCTCTAGTTTTATCATTTATTTTATATTTATTATTTGGCATCTTTCTACAAGGAATAAATTTCTCTGCTATTTATTTATTTATTTATATAAATAAGTTTCTCCGCTATTTATGTAAATAAATTTATCTGCTATTTATTTATTTATTTATATAAATAAAATTCTCTGCTATTTATTTATATCAGTATAGGCTCAGGGGTTGAGGAGCTATTCAAAGAACTCTAATAAACCACTATCACAACTTACTTTGATGCTCATATTGTCCCAAATCTGCCTGGTGGGAGACCCCTCAAGCCGACTTCTGTGTCTTTCTGCAAAAATAACAGCTTGCCCGAGTTCAAGACCAGCCTGGGCAGAACAGTGAGACCTCATCTCTTAAAAGAAAAAAAAAATTAAAGATTAAAAAAAACCCAGCTTGATTGAAGTAGGACTGAGTATTATGAACTAAAGCTGCCATGAATATCCATGTACAAGTCTCTGAAGGAGATAGGCTGCGTTATTTTTTGCAAATAAGTACCTCGGAGTGGAATGACAGGCTCCTTTGTCATTCAGTGACGGTACAGAAGGTGTGAGTTTACCATTTAAAAAACCGACAAAACTGTTTCCAAGAGTTTCCAGCTCTAGTTTCTATCAGTTCCAGGTTTTCCACATTGTCCTCAGCATTTGGTAAGGTCTTTTTTTTTTTTTTTTGAGACAGGGTCTCACTCTGTTGTCCAGGCTGGAGTGCAGTGATGTGATCACAGCTCACTGCAGCCTTCACCACCCAGGCCCAGGTGATCCTCCCACCTCAGACTCCTGACTCCTGAGTAGCTGGGACTACAGGTACATGCCACCCTGCCGGGCTAATTTTTCTATTTTTTGTAGAGATGGGGTTTCACCATGTTGCCCAGGCTGGTTTGGAACTCCTGGGTTCAAGTGATCTGCCTGACTTGGTCTACCAAAGTGCTGGGATTACAGGCATGAACCACCATGCCTGCCTCAATCTTTTAAATTTTGGCTATTTTAGTATGTATGCGGGAGGGTCTTGTATTTGTTAATTTGCCTTTCCCTAATGACAGTGCTGCTGAGCACATTTGTACAGACTTACTTTTCATCTGTATAGCTTCTTTGGTGAAGTATTTGTGGTTGAAGTTTTTGGCCTCTAAAAATTTAGATCATTTTATTGATTTTTGATAGTTCTTCATGTATTCCAGAGACATGTCTTTTGTCTGATACATGATTTGCAAATATTTTCTCCCAGTTTGTGGCTTGCCTTTTCATTCTCTTAATAGTGAATTCACAAAAGCAGAAATTTTAATTTAATTTTTTTTAGATTACGCTTTTGGCTTCATGTCTAAGAACATTTAGCCTAAATCGGGGTCACAAAAGTCTTCCTTGTTTTCTTCTAGAAGTTTTTCAATTTACAGCTGTGTATTGAATTAACCTTTTCTATGATGAGAGGTATGGATTGAAGTACATTTCTTTGCAATGCACATCCAGTTTTTCCAGAACCATTTGTGAAGATTATCCCTTTGCATTGAATTGCTTTTACATCTTCGTAAAAAACCAATTGTTCACATATTTGTGGGTCTCTTCTAGATTCTCCACTCTGTTTCATTGATAGATTTGTCTAACTTTATGCCAATACCACACTGTCTTATTTACCATAGCTTTATCCTAATTCTTCCAATCAGGAGATGCTAGTTGTCCTGCCATGTGCTTCTTCTGTGAAGTTGTTGAGTTGTTCTAGTCTTTTGCATTTTCACAGAAATTTTAAAAGTAGTTTGTCAATGTCTACAAAAAATCTGCTGGAATTTTTGACTGGTATTGTATAGAATCTATGGATCAATTTGGGAAGAACTGACATCTGAACAATATTGAGTCTTTCAATAAATAATCATGCTATATCTCTCCATTGATTTATATCTCCTTTAATTTCTTTCGGCAATGTTTTGTAGTTTTCAGTTTGTAGGTATTTCACATCTTTTGTCAGATTTACCTCAAAGTTTCTGATACTTTTTATACTATTGTAAAAAGCATTTTTTTAATTTCAAAATGTGATTGTTACTAATGTGCACACCTACAATCGTCTTGTAACCTTGCTAAACTCTCTAATTCTAGTAGGGGTTTTTTTGGTAGATTTCACTGGATTTTCTACAGAAGACAGTCATGTTGTCTGTGTATGTAGACAGTGTTACATCTTCCTATTCAACCCAGGGTACTATTTGTTTCTCTTCATTGGCTTATTTCGTTAGCTAGTAAAAAGTTGAATAGAAGAGGTAAGAGCAGAAATGTTGGTATTAATGGTACAGTTAACGGGTATAAAATTCTGGACTGGCCATTTTTCTTTTAGTACTTTGAGGATATAGCTTCTTGTTTAGATTATTTCTGATGAGAAATTGCCAGCTTGCATCACTTGGGATGAGAAATTTGCTTTATATTACTTTTTGGTCCTTTGTATAAAACGTGTCTTTTTTTTCCTCTGCCTGCTCTTAAGGTTTTTTCTTTATTACTGGCTTTGAGAAAATTGATTATGATGTGCCTCGGTGTTATCTTAAAAAATTTATTTTAGAGACAGGGTCTCGTTCTGCCATCCAAGCTGGAGTGAAGTAGCATGATTGTAGCTCACTATAGCCTCAAGTTCTTGTGTTTGAGGGATTCTCCTGCCTCTGCCTCCTGAGTAGCTGGGACTACGGGCTTGCACCACCACCCCAGGCTAGTTTTTTAACTTTTTGTAGAGATGGGGTCTTGCTATATTGTCCAGGCTGGTCTCAAGCTCCTGGACTCAAGCAATCCTCCCGCCTTGGCCTCCCAAAGCCCTGGGATTACAGATAGCAGCCACTGCGCCTGGGCAGTTTTCTTTATCTCTCTTGTGCTTAGGGTTCATTGAACTTCTTGGATCTGTGGGTTTACAGTTGCCATCACATTTGGAAGATTTCATCAAACATCTTTTCTTTCTCTTTGTCCCACATAATCCTCTTCTCTTTCAGGGACTCAAATTATGCCTATATATATGAGGCTGCTTTAAGCTGTTTCATAGCTCACTGATGCCCTGTTCATTTTTAAATTATTTTTTCCTCTGTGTTTTATTTTGGATACCTTCCATTGCTGTGTCTTCACACTGACTCACTTTTCCTTCACCTTTAGTCTCATCCAGTGTTGTTTCCTCTCACGTGATGTAGTTTTCATCGCTAGATGTTCAGTTTGGGACTTTTATGTTTTTCGTCTTCCATGAACATATGTAATTATCTTCTTGAACATATGGAATGCAGTTATAGTAACTGTTTTAATGTTTTTCTCTCTAATTCTAATATCTATGTCATTTTGGGGGTGAGTTTTGGCTGTTTAGCTCCTCATCCTGGGTCATATTTTCCCAGTTCTTTGCACACCTGGTCATTTTTGGTTGAATGCCAAGCATTGTGGATTTTTGTCTTGTTTGATGCAAATATTTTGTATTCCTAGAAACGTTATTGAGCTTTCCTTTTTTTTTTTTTTTTTTTTTTTTTTTTTCTGGGATGCAGTTAAGTTACTCGAAACAACCTGATCCTTTCAAGTCTTACTTTAAGATTTGTTAGCTGGGAATTAGAATAGTGCTTGGTCCAGAGCTAATTATCCCCCACTAGTGAGCTAACAGCCTTCTGTGTATTAACCCAACATGTGGCGAAAAATGAGTTTTCCCAGCTGGGCTGGTGGGACGGGCACTCTTCACGGTTCTGCGTGTGCACGGGTCATGGTCACCTTTAGTCCCCTTGGTGCTTCTTTCCCTGGCCTCTGACTGTGTCCTCCTATTCACATACCGATGCTGATCCGGCCAGGTAGTCCGGGGCCCCTGCAGGTGTCTGCAATGCTCTCTGTGCAGCTCTCTCCTCTCTGTCACTCTTCCAGTGAACCCCAGCCACCCTTGCTTCCCCAGACTCTGCGCTGTCTCCTCAACTCAGGAGCCCACTGGGCTGTGGCTGGGCTCCTCCTCCCTGAACTGTGGCCTGGCAACTCTCTGACCTGTAAACTGGAGCGATCCCAGGGCCTCCTCATCTGTTTTCCATCGCTTGGGATCACTCTCTTGTTGGCTGATGTCAAGCATTCTGCAAACCCTTGTTTCACAGATTTGTCATTTTAAAAATTGTTTTATGCCACCAACCTCTAATGCAAGCCTCCGGTTCCTCCATCCTATAGATGGAAGCTTTCTTTCAGAGACTAGGTAAGCAAACTTCCCTGGCACCTTCCCACCCTCCAAGCCGCCTATCACTGCCACTCCAACACATACACCCCTTCCCCTAGACAGGAAGCCTCCATGTGTAAATTCAGTCTCTGGAGACAGAGATCTTTGCTGTGTCTTTTTGACATGTTCCCATCATTCGTTCAGTCATTCCTTACTTTCTGACCCATCCAGCCTCATCTTGTTCTTTCCCTGCCTCGGCCCCGGAATTAACCATTTCTCCAAGCAGTCCTGGTATCGCTAGTGGAAAATGGCAACCAGATACAATTTGGGCAATGTGTGTGCTTATTTTTGCTGAGGTGTTGTTAGAACTTCTTGGTGAGAAAAGTTCGGAGATACCTGTATGCATGGACACACACACATTTACCTGTGTATTTGTTTGCATGTCTGTAGATTGAAAACCATGAACATCATTACCTGCAACTCCTACCCAACACCCTGAGACCAAATGCAACTCTCCTCTTTCTGTATTTGCACTTTCCGTCTGTGCTTCCATGTGAAATTTAGAGCATTGCCTTTAAACGGAGCGGCATCAGATTACCTGCAGTGGTGCTTGAATCCTTTGGCTAGATCTGGTGTGTGGCCTGACCTGGCATCAGATAGAAAAGGCAGCCATTGGCTGCAGGGAGTGGGGCATTCAGAGGCGGTGGGTCCAGGCTGGAGTCGAGGCTGCTGCTGCGTGAACCTAGGACAGGCGACTGGCTGAGTGTCAGTTTCCTCATCCACAAAGCAGAGATAACAACCGTCGTTCTAACTGCATCAGGGTGTCCCTGTGAGGACAGCGGGCAGCTGTGAAGCTTGAAAGGGCTGGCATGGGCGGCTGCTGTTGCTGCTGTCAGTGGGGAGGATAACCTTCAGTGAGGGCTACAGCTTGGGGCATCACAAGTCAGAGGGGTCAAATGTGAGAATGGAGGAGTAATGATCTTGTATTGAGAGCTCAGTGACACCCTGGCTCAGAATAATCTCAGGGAGGAGGAAGACACCAATAAGGAGCGCTGGTTCCTCCGTGTGTTTATCTTATAGGCGCCCCTTGCCTCTCCACTCTGCTCCAGGCCCTGTGCTGGTCCTGAGGACATGACCCTGCTTGTCATGGAGGTTTCCTGTCTAGGAGGTGGGGCATGCGTGTTGGGGTGGCAGTGATGGGCAGGTGGCAGGGTGGAAAGGCGCCAGGGAACGTTGCTTGCATAGGCTCTGAAAGAAAGCCTCCATTGGTGGGATGGAGTAACCAGAGACTTGCATTTGGGGTGGCAGAGGGTGGAGAAAGTAGTAAAGAGTCAGCCCGTGCCAAACCTGCCACAGCTGGCCATGGGACAGTCACCTGCTTCTGTGAGTCTCAATTTACTTATCTATAAAGTGCTGGCAATTTGGGGAAGGGGAAGACTCAGCTTAGGGGAGAGAGGCTGGACCCGCTGGGCTATGGAGGGCTTTCCGCCTCTAACATTCTGCATCTGGTAGAGTGCCTGGCATATTTGATGAATGGTAAGCAGACAGGGAGGTTCTCCAGGTGTTACAGGAAAAGGTCCTGATCCAGACCCCAAGGGAGGGTTCTTGGCTCTCACATAAGAAAGAATTCAGAGCGAGTCTGCAGGGCAAAGTGAAAGCAAGTTGATTAGGAAAGTAAAGGAATGAAAGGACGAAAGGACGGCTACTCCCCAGACAGCGCAGCCCCGAGGACTGCTGGTTGCCCATTTTTATGGTTATTTCTTGGTGATACACTAAACAAGGGGTGGATGATTCATGCCTCCCCCTTTTAGACCATATGGGGTAACTTCCTGACGTTGCCATGGCATTTGTAAACTGTCACATGGCGCTGGCGGGAGTGCAGCAGTGAGGACGACCAGAGGTCACTCTTGTGGCCGTTTTGGTTTTGGTGGGTTCTGGCCGGCTCCTTTACTGCAGCTTGTTTTATCAGTAAGGTCTCTATGACCTGTATTTTGTGCTGACCTCCTGTCTCATCCTGTGACTCAGAATGCCTTCATCGCCTGGGAATGCAGCCCAGGAGGTTTCAGCCTCATTTTACGCAGCTCCTGTTAAGATAGAGTTGCTCTGCTTCACATGCCTCTGACACAGGCACCGTAGGAATTTAACCCACTGGAGCAATCTGCCTGCTCTACAGCCTCCTGCTTTGCAGCCTGTTTCTTCCCAGCCCCTGCGTGGAGTGCGGTCACCTGGTCAGTTGGAAGCAGCTCCCGAGAGAGGCAGGCGAATTGCGGACGAGCTCAAGTGAACCTTGCTCATGGCCATGCCAACGTCGTCACCTGGGAGGGGCTGTGGCATCATTACCACCACAAAGGGCCCGTGTGCTGGCAGGAAGACTGGCTGCATCTGTGCCACTGGGACCCTTCCTCTGAATGCCATGCCACACTCTATCCCCTCCATCGCCACCTAAAACCCTCTTGTCACTGTCCCGCGGGGAGACACTGCTGTGGAGAACACACCCAGGGCCCTCCTTCCTTGCGACACGTAACAAAGTGCCTGTTGATGAAAACTTGCATCCTTGTGGAATCACTCATTACACTCGCTACTCAGCAGGTGAAGAAACCCTTGTTTCTTCGGACAGCAGAATGTGTGAATAAATGAATGAGTGAATGATAGACTCTTGAGGCCGTGGTCCCAGCCAATCATCCCTTTGGTAGTGGTTGCACTGGCCCCTCCCTTTGCCAATTCCCAGCACCTGATGCCTGCCAGTACCCCCTCACTCAGATGGACAGCACAGCCATCCACACTGCAGGGAGCACCCCGGACCAGTGGCAATGTCCTGCCCTCTTCCCAGTGCATCATAGCTGTAAAGTTCCCTGCTACCATTGACGGAGGCTCACTGCATGTCAGAGGCTCTTCTGAGCTCTCCCCAGTTTTAGCACTTCCTGGCCTTATCCTTACAGCTTTAGGAAGTAACACCATTTTCATTCCCAATTCTAGGACAGGGAAACTGAGGTACACAGAGGCTAACTTGCTGGCAAGTGTCAGAGTCAAGGGCAGGGCTCCCAAGCTCCCAGGATTGTCCTGATTGGGCAGGGACAGGGCGAGTAAGAAGTGAGCTCCTGCGAGAGGATAATCAGTATTGAAACCCTCAGAGGGGAAGCTTTGCAGCCACTGGAGGGGCAGGCGGGAGCTCAAAGAGGATCATGAACCCTTTAGAAATGTAAAATGCTGTAAATATTAACAACAGGCAGCCTGCTTTCATAATCTCCCATTTTCCATTGTGTTGCAAATTCTTGTCCATTTTCTTGCTCTCTGGGAAAGATGAAGCAGCTTGTTTAATAACCATACTATTAGCAAGTTATCAAGTATTTGATTGCATTTTCCAGAAAGCACCTCAGTGACTGGGGGATCATTTCACATCTGCCTTTTCTACTCACACTCAGCAATTCTTGCCTCACGGCCGGCACTCCTCAGTGTAAAATTGTCTATGTATGGTGGTTGAGGGAAATTATTTTTTAAAGGGAGGAAAAGAGTATCCAATTTACAGATGTCTTGTGTAATGCATGAAGCCAGAATGACTCTTCCTGGCCCGGAGTGTGGACAGATTCAGCAGGCGTCATCAGAATGCTGGAGTGGGTGTCACATGGAGGTAACTTCTTCATAAAACTTCTCGGTAGAACTCATGCAATTAGCGGCTGTTGCATTGAATTCAGGGCACTGCATCCTCCTCCTTTCCTTCCAGGGCACGAGGGTGAGCAGGGGTGAGGGTGGCCAGGGTATGACAGTGGCCAGGGTGTGACAGCGGCCTGGGTATGACGGTGGCCAGGGTGTGAGGGTGGCCAGGGCGTGAGGGTTGAGAACAAGGAGTTCTTGCCCTTTCTGGAATAACCTGGGGGCACCGAATGGCCTCTCCTTGCGTGCTCTTAGCGCTGTTTGGTGCAGCTGTAATTGTCAGCTGTTTAAGGACTGAAGAATGATGAGGCTGATACATTTGGGAAGAATTGTCTCTCTTCTAAGCGGTTGCTGCCTGCAGGCAGCCATTCTGAAAGGCTGGGAAGCATAGCCTCTGGCCAGAAGCCGGAAACAGGCACTTTGAGGATTGAAAGAATGAGACAGGAATTTATGTTGAGCAAGGTGGTGAAATATACATATTCAATGAGCTACAGGAGGAGTCATGAATATTGATGAGAAGAGAAACATGCACAAGTGCGATTGCACTTCATGCCCCGTCACGAGTCACATGTGCAAAACGTGGTAGTGTCAGCGTGATCCGAGGGTGGAGTTTCCGGCCCACTGACGTGGAAAAGTGAAGCCGAGGACACAGAAACCCGCACTGCGCATCCTCCATAGACCGGCCAGAGCCACCCCGTGGTTTTTGCTTCCTCTTTGGAAGCAACACTGGCTGGTTGTTCTGGGGCAGCGTGAGGAGGCTGGTTGCTATCGGGGTGGAGTCTTTCAAAGCGGCTGGCTTCTGCTCAGCCTTAGTGAAGGATCTAGCGGCAGTCAGCGAAGGAGAGGTGGAAACAGGGTGTGTCCCACCTCTCCCACCATGGCCAAGAGCTTGGCTGCTGAGGTTCCTCTGGGGTCCCCTTGGCCAAGAGGGTGGTCTGTGCCGTCAGTGAGGGGAGGGTCTTAGAATTTTATTTGTCACATGGTGAGGCTGAATAGTGTTACACAAAATAGCATCAGAAACCATCAGAAGCCTCGGGATTTGCCCTTGGAAATATTTGAGATATAATTAGTTTAGTTCAAGATCTTGAGATGAAATCATCCCGGATTTAGGGTGGACTCTAAATCCAATGACTGATGTCCTCCTAGGGAGAAGACACCAAGAAACAGAGGGAGGAGGTCACACAGGGACAGAGTGGGGAGGCCTCATAAGAACCAGGGACACCGTAACACCCTGGCCACGATCATGTCTGGCCACCCTCATACTCTGGCCACCGTTATACCCTGGCCACCCTCATGCCCAGGCCATCCTCATACCCTGGCCATCCTCGTGCCCTGGCCATCCTCGTGCCCTGGCCACCCTCATACCCTGGCCATCCTCATGCCCTGGCCATCCTCGTGCCCTGGCCACCCTCATGCCCAGGCCATCCTCATACCCTGGCCATCCTCGTGCCCTGGCCATCCTCGTGCCCTGGCCACCCTCATGCCCAGGCCACCCTCATACCCGGGCCATCCTCGTGCCCTGGCC